>NW_006399778.1:8362640-8446160 GCF_000299155.1 Elephantulus edwardii | reverse complement strand
CATCACCATAGGCTCTTGCTCATATGTTGTTTCATGAAATTCTTCTGTGTCTGCCAATTCCTCTCGATACAGTGACTCAGTATATTCTTTCCATCTTCTTTTAATACTTCCTGGATCATTTAAGATTCTGCCGAAAGCATCCTTGATTCTAGCAACTCGAGGTTTGAATTTGTTCTTCAGTTCCTTGAACTTCAGAAATGCTGAGCGAGTTTGGCCCTTTTGATTTTCTGACTCCAGCTCCTTGCACATTTCATTGTAATATTTTGCTTTGTCATCCTCTGCTGCCCTTTGGAATCTTCTGTTCAGCTCTTTAGTATCTTGAATTCTTCCTTGTGCTTTGGCTTTTCTGCGCTCCAGTGCAATCTTCAGAGTCTCTTCTGACATCCATTTTGGTCTTTTCTTCCTCTTCTGTCTTTGTATTGCTCGCTTTAGTGGAGCATATTTGTGTTTTCCTTCTCTGATGGCTCCTGCCTTTCACAGGTTCTGATTTAGGCACATTTTACTAGCCCAGGCAAAGGGCTTAGCCAGGCATTGCATGTGTTCGCTGCTGTCATCATCACTGGGTACCGGAAGGGAAGAGCGGCGGCCAGGATAGTATTTAATCCTATCGAAGGGCCAGGTCTGCACTTGCAATTTGCATAGCTTGTTTTCTGTCGTCCTCCAGACAAGTCGAGAAGGCCATTCTCAGAAGCGACCTGACCAGGCTCCTCTGTTGGAGATGTGTAGATGGCATTCTGACCCTGGACACTCAGATGGCCACTACATGGCTCACGTGAGCATAAGCAAAGTGGGGTAAAGCCTATTTCTGGTGCAAGAAGTCACACTGGCAGTGCAGAGGGACTGGGCAGTGGGGGGACATCAGACTGGAAGGGCTGGTCAGGGCTGGCTCAGGAATTCTGGGGTAAGAAGCTTGCACTTTATCCCACTGGCCCTGGGGAGCCACTGGCAGGCCATGAGCAGGGAGTGACATGATAAAAGGGGTGTTCGGGAAAGGTCTATGTGCCTGCGGTTTTGGGATGGATGGGTAGGGGGAAGGTCGGAAGAAATGCAGGAAGCTGGGTTCCTGGATCTGAAGGGTCCCCTGAGAGGTGCATATGGAGTCTTCAGTCACAGGGATCCCCAAAACCCCTGGTCAAGGCTCAGCCAGGACAGACCTGGCTCAGCCAGGACAGACCTGGGGCCCAAGGTGCTGAATGGGCTTCAGAGACTCAAGCTCCTTCCCCTTGCAAGTTTGCAGCTTTATCTGGAGTCTCAGGAGGAGTGTCTGAGGCAGGGCTGAGCAGCACTGGCAGTCTGCAGATTTATGAGGTGTGGGGGGAAGCAGGCCGGGCCGGGGCAGCGGGTGTACAACACAGGCCTTGGGGATTGGGGAGAATGGGAGGATGTTCTCCAGCCCACAGCCCACGCAGACTACAACCGTCTCCATCTTGGAATCCAACTGGCCCCAACATGAGCAGTATCACTCCACACCCTGCTTCTGAGAGGAGGGCAGGGAATGCTGCACCTGTTGCCTCCATTTCTCCTCTCGTCTGCCCTATAGAGAGGACCCAGTACAAGAGGCCTAGACATGAGAAGGCTGTCCCCAGGCCAGAAAAGGAGTGTGGTGATGGATTCTTGGATGCCAGGGTCAGGAGGTGTCTGATACAGCAAAAGCAGGTGACACACAGTACGTTGAATATGGTATCACTCGTGACTTTTAGAGGAATAAATATGCATTTATGCCTCTCAGTATGCATTTTATGCACATTGAACTGTCTAAATGATATCTAATTGTAGCATATCTCTGGAGAAAGGGCTCTGACTTTTCACATTATACCCTTCTGCATTGTTTCGATATCTTATAATAAGCATATGCATTTTTCACTTTCATTTTAAAATACAATCTCAGATTCATGGCAGGGGTGCTATCTGGGGGAGAGAAGGGAGGGCCTTCTCTGGAGTATGGCTGAAGAGGTGACTGCTAGTAGAGCACCCTTACCAGCTGCTGGAGTCAGAGGATTCATAGGGCTGGGAGTCTGGAATTCTTGGATCTTCTATCCCTTTTGAGAGCTCTGCCTTCCAGGAGACCCCAGCCTTAGTAGGGAGACCCTGCTGACCCATGGGAGTGAATTCACATTGTGGGTCCATGATAACATGGTATGGATAGGTGCCAGAGGACATTGAGTTGGGCTGAGGTGGCCAGAGAGGGTCTCCCAGAGGTGCTGGGTATCAAAGGGTGAGAAGATTTGCTCGGATGGGAAAGACAGCAGAGGATATTCTAGACTAGGAAGCTAAGAACAGACTCTAGAGCCAAAGGAGGATGAATACAGATCTTTGCTTTTTGATTTACCAGCTGAATACATGTCATCTACCTAAGCCTCACTTTTTACATCTGTGTGATGGGTTCTCAATGCTGTTGTAAAGATTACCATCAGACTGTGCTCCCTACATAGAACCTATCTCTTCTTTTTAGTTGCAGGACCACAGAGCTGAGGATTAGCCCCTGGGAGCTTCAAGGTACCCTTCCAAACAGCCCAACCTGGAAAGGCAGGGTTGGGAGGACTAGGTGGAAGGACAAGGAAAGGAGGCAGTTCCTCCCAGGAGGGGGCTTCCTGGGCTGCTGGACGAGGGTAGGGAGACCAGCAGCTCCTTAGAGGGGGCCCAGGCAGTGTTTGGCCCCTTGGGCCTCAGCATCACAGGAGTTTGCCTTTTTGTGCCATGAGTGAGGGCAACCCATGTCTGAAGGCACCTTAAGTCTGTGTGAGTTTAGAGCCAGTGGTCTGATCCAGTTCGCAGTCTCAGCCCCCAGTACCATGGGGATCCTCGGAGGGCTCAGCCAGCATCTGGTGACTCAGTGGTGAAGATAGATGATATGTTAGCTAGTTAACTAATGAACATGTCAGAAAATGACTGACTTGGATAAAAAATAGTCCTCGGGGCCTTCGCACTTATTATGTCTTCTGCTTGGAACATTCTTTTTGTTCTTTTCCTGGCTCCATTCCTCATCTGCCTTGAGGCATCCCAAAAGAGCACTAGACTTGAAGGCCCAGGGCCTGGTTTTGCTCCCAGCATGGTCACTCGCTGTGGGCCTTGAACAAGACCTTTGGCCTCATTAAATACAGTTAGCTCACCTGCAGAGACACTGAAGCATGCCTGTGCCCCGCTGCGTGCTGCCCTGTGCTACTCTCCGTGCAGTACCTGATCCCCTTGACTGCACTTAATGGAGGCTCTAGGGAGCTCTGGGGGCTTGGTCCATAGGGAGTTGTGCTGCTAACGCAAAAGCCTCACCTCTCCAGTGACTGGAATCCATCAGCCACGCTCCTCAGGAGAGAGATCAGCAGTCTCCTCCCATTCAATTTACAGCCTCAGGAACCCAAGGGAGTGTCAGCTATGAGTGGGTTCTGGCTCCATGGAAATGAGTTGTCTGCCCCGCTCTACTCTCATTTTCTGCATTGTCCAGGAACTCAGTCCTGTCTGGATCTGCTGAGCCTAGTGTAAGGCTGGTGCATATATATAGCTTACAGACAGTAAAGGTCTGATGAATGAGTGAATGAGCTGCAAGATTGTTGTAAGAAAAGCATGAGACAATGAAGGGAGACAGAGTATCTTGCTAGATGTAAAGCACAGTGCCCGTTATGCTCGTTATGGAGGCACAGTCCACAGCCACATGGTTCAGCCCTAGACTGCATCCCACGGTGGCTCGGAGCCTCTGGACAGAGAATTCAGAGCGCCTTCCATCCACCTCATTGTATCTGCGTGATAAGCTTTAGAGGAGGTGTCAGGAATTCTCACAAGGGACAATTAACATCTCACCTGCTTGCTGACACTCCTGGAGGCTCCTTGGCATTCCTGGAGGAACCCTCACTACAGTGACATTGCCTGAGGACTCTGGCAAAGCCTGGCTTTGGGCTTATCTCCCAGCAGCCTGAAGTGCCAGGAGGAGGGGTTCAGGTCTACTACTTCAGGGATCTGCATTCAGCCCCTTCACTGAAACCTGGCCCACCCCTCTAACACTCACTCCTGAGTTTCTCTATGAACCTACATTCTCTATTTTGTCTTCTATGCCAAGATTCCATTTTATGAAAGAGAAAACTGAGTCTCAGAGAAGACCATGCTTGCTTTAATTCAGACAGAGCATAATCTGACCCTGCCCTGTCCTCTAGGTCCTCATAGTTTGGGGTCCTCAAAATTTGGTGGGGGTATGGCACTCAGCACCAGATATATTCCAGTGGAAGCAGTGGGAGTGGAGGAGGCACATTGAAAGAGGTAGCCCAGGACTATGACTGAGCCATGAAAGCTGAGAAGAGGGGCACACTTTGGGTTTAGGTTGGTTTTGAATGTGACAATGGGAGACTGGCTTTTTAAGACAGTGGGCGGCAGGTATTGGGGTAGGAGGGCAGGTAGGAGGGGAAAGGAAGGTACAAGAGGCACCATCTTGAAAGCTACACGCAGTAGTTGCTCAGTAAGGGTTAGTGGAATGCACATCTGGATCTTCACCTGTGGGTACTAGGGAGCCACTGATGATCCTTGAGAGACAGTCTGAGCTACGTTGGGGAAAGGGAGGACCTCGGGGAAGAAGACCAAACCAGAGTCAAACCATTTGCTCTAGGTCGATTCTAGCTCTCACTGACTCCACATAGAATTGTGCTTCACAGGGTTTTCGTGGCCATCGTCTTTGTAGAAGCGGATTGCCAGGCCTCTTCCCTGCAGTACTGTTCAGTGTGTTGGAAAAGGCAACCTTTAGGTTAGCAGCCATGTGATTCAAGTCACTTGTACCTCCCAGTGACCCTGGACTCCCGATCAACCTTCTCACTCTACGACCCAGCCTCTAGAAGCCGCCCACTGCCTGCAGAGAATGGTTTCTGCTCTTTCTAACCCTGAAGCCTCATGAGTCCACTTTACCCGTTCTGACCACAGAAGGAGGTCCTGTACCTGTGGTTCTCACATGCATCTGCCTCCAAGACAAGTGATGAATGGGGCCACATCAGCTGAGAATAGCCTAAGGCCTAGGTGGGTCCTTCCCTCAGCTGAGAACCCATTTTCTCTCCTCCGCTCCAGTGCCTCCCCCCACCATTCCAGCTGAGACCCCAGAAGTGATGGTATTGGGACAGCTATGATGATGGTTTTAGGAGGACAGTTAAGGGACAGGGACTAATGGGTATAAGGTCTTGTATCCTTTTTCTCATCTTCTCAACAGCCCTTAATAGCCCTCTTCATCCAGATGTTGTTATTAGGTGCCATTAGTCAAGTACAACTCATAGCGACCCTATGGACAGCGGACCTGAACCCTGCCCTATCCTGTACCATCTTTATAATCTCTGACACACTGCAATTCCAACAGGTGACTTCACCCAAGGCTACACCAGCCATAGTATGGCCACATTGAGACTTAACTCTGTCTCCAGAAACACGGTCTTGCCACGCTCGAGTCTGTTTCAGCATCCCCAGGGAGCTTGTTGAAAATTCAGATTCCTAGATGCCAGCGGCCAGCATGCCCCCAAGATTGCAGTCCTTCCAGTCACACGGGGTAAGGGATGGTCAGGACAGGTATTCTTAAGCGTTCCCCTCGCCCTTGTGATGTCCAGCTTGACTGCTACCCTGTGCTTCCACCAAATGATGTGAAGGCAGAGCACCACACGTGATGGGAAGGGAAAAGCAGGCGAGGAAGGGACACACGAGCTGCTCACTGTGGCCATGAGGAACACAGGGCCTGTGGGGACAACACGGTTATTTTGTGCCTCACATCATTTCTGCATTTTCCAAGTGGTCTTTAATGAGCAGGTATTGCTTTTATACTTTAAAAGAAAGAAAGAAATCAGAGCAACTGTGTGGGAGCAGTTTAGAGAGGAACAAGAGAGAGAATTAGAATTCTATTCACAGCCACTCAGGTCCACACAGTCATTTGGTCTCCTGGCCTCACTTTCCTCATCTGTAAAGTGGGGATAAGAAAACTTTGATGTTGTTGAGAATATTGAAATAAGATCATTATCCACAGCCAGCAAAGGTTTCCCACACCCCCACCACCTCAACAGTAGCTCTTACATTGGATGCCTCAAGTGGTGTGCATGGCTAGATTGAACTAGAAAGGCTGGAGGGTCAGGTTCACTTAGAGGTGCCTTGGAAGAAAGGGCTGGTGCTATCTAAAAAATGGGGGCGGGGGAGCCCAGTCACTGAAAGCTCCTGGGGGTGCAGTTCTACTCTGACTCACAAGAGGTCGCTAGAGTGGGGTGGACTCTGGCAGCTGGTACTGGTTCTGCCAATGTCCGGTCAGAGCCTCTGGCTCTGCATTAGTTCAGTCCCTGGTAAACAGTGAGGGCCAACACGGCTGCCTCAGCTAACCCCATTTTACAGATGGGGAAGCTGAGGCTTAGACAGCAGCAGGCCTTAGTTGTTGGCCCAGCCCCCAGCCGGCGAGAGGGGTGTGCATGTGTTTGCTGAGCTTCACCCTCCCTGTCGGCGCCTTGCTCAGTGTGTGTGTGAGGGGGCAGCAAGTCACCATCTGTGTTTTCCAATAAAAGAAAATGAAAATTGAAGCACATTAAAAATAGCTCAATTGGGATTCTGAGCGGGGCTCTGAGGCCTGCTGTGGCAGCGCCGCCCAGCCTGGCACCTCCCCCTCCCAGCCTGGCATCAACACCGCCGGGAGTCATCTGAGGCAAACGTCTCCTCGGGGCTTATGGGAAGGGGCTGGAGCACAGGCAATGTCCCTGACACACCAAGGTCTAGGGGGACCCCTCATTTCAGCTCCTGAGCTCCCAGCTACATCTTACTAAGGTCTTAGTTCCGGTGAAGACAAGCCATGACCCTCCCCACTGGGCAGCCCCCAGACTCACTCCTTCCCTAGGCCATCAGGGTCCTTGAGTCACAGGTAGGATGCCCTGTGGCAGAGAGGAAGGCAGACTCTCTATGGGTCTGGAATGCTAGATCCCCACCTCACCCAGGTTACTGACTCTGTAAAACACAGAGATCCACAGGAGTGCAAGAGTGGGTTTCCCAGCCCCGCTCAGCCCTTCACACTAGTGACCTGGGCGAGCCCCTTCCCTTCTCCAACCTCGTGTTCTGATTGGAAATGAGCGTGAGACGGGGGTTTCCTCTTAGAGCTTAGGCAGAGCCTTGATGTACATTCATTGTTATAAAGTCAAAGCTCTAACCCATTGCCGTAGAGTCAGAATGATTGTAGCTGACACTCCAGCAGGTTTTCGGAGGCTGTATGTCACCCTGGAGGAGCTTGACAATCTTTCCCCGCAGAGCCAGTGGTTATTTCAGTATTTCTCATTGTTATTTCTCCTTGTGAGACAGGAATGGAAAGACCTGTGCTATAGGAAGCCGGAGTGAGGTCCTGTGGGAGAGGGTTTTGCATGGGTTACAGCTGCTTACCAGGGGAGAAGAGGAGGCATCTGTCCGGATTCTGTGGTTTCCTGAACCATCCCTCCTCCCCCAAGGGGTCTAACCCTCTACACCTGGGCTCTCAGTGGCTGTTCAGACAGTCAAGGGACAGGACTATTTACCCCTGAGGCCCAGCTGAAGCAGGGACAGAGAGTAGCTCCAGGTCACACAGTCAGGCTGGTAGCAGTGGTCCACTATCCTTCAGGCCAGGCAGCACATGAGAGGCCTTAAGTGGACAGGGCACTGAGGGAAGACCAGGGCTGCCCATTCAGCCTCACTGGCTGAGTGAGGGGCACTAGAGCCTACTGGTGAAGAGCACCTTCTTAGGCAAGTGGCATCACTCTTTGAGCCTCAATTTTGGCATCTGTGAAATGGAGCTGTCATAGTACTTGCTTCATGGGACTTTGAGATTATTAGCTTCTGGGTAGGACTTGGCACATGTAGATACTAGTTAGTTATAGTAGCCCCAAGAGTAAGCCACCCTGCTTTCTCACCTTGCCTGGAGCAGAGTCTATTGCTGCTCCAGTTCCACCAACTGATGGCCTAGTGGATATGGAGTTGTACTGCCAACCCAAAGACAAGCAGTTTGAATCCACTAAGGAAGAAAGATGGGCAGCCTCCTCCCGTGTGATTTACAGCCTCCAAAACCCCATTATGATTAACACCCTACCCTCCCATCCTCACCCCTCCATCTTCACCCTCCCTCCCTGCCTTGGATCCTTATACTCATTCTGCAATAATGGTTTTATACAGTATTTGTCCTTGTGGGACTGAGTTAGTTCACTCAGTGTAATACTCTCCAGTCCCTTCCAAGTTAGGTAGTAATTTACAAAATCATTGCTCTGTGTGCTGTGTTGTATTCCACTGTATGAACGTCTCAGTCCATTTGTTTGTGATTGGACATGTAGGCTGTTTCCATGTTCTTGTGATAATGAATAATGCTGCTATGAACATTGGTGTACAAGCTTCCGTTTGAGCCCCAGTTCTCATTTTCTTGGGGTATATTCCAAGCCATGGAATAGTTGGATCGTAGGGAATTTCCATGTTCAGCTTTTTGAGGAAGCAAATGGCCTTCCAGAGTGGTTGTGATGGGTGGGTGGGGTGAAGGAAATGGGAAGGATCTTTTGTGAAAAACAAAGTATTCAAACTTTTTAAATAAATCAGAGTAATATATATTTTTAAAAGTGCACAACCATGTTCAGAGTTATAAAAAGTAAGTTAAAAAATGTTAACCAATTAAAAAAAGTGAACAACGGGAGGGGGGAAGGGAGAGCGAGTAAAATGCAACAATGAATGAAAAATCTAACTTCTCTGTAAACTTTTGTTAAAATCACAAAGTAGAATTTTCCTTTTAAAAAAGAAATAGGTGAAAAGAGATACAATATGTAATAAGGAGTTATCTTAATTAATGAATTGGCTGTAGTTAATATTATAAAACAAAGTGTGTGAATCAATGAATTAAAAACCAATATGATTTGTAAAATTTCACTCAATTAAAATACATTTCAAAATAAAAAACAAACTAACAAAAAAACACCATTATGGGTTCAACTATGAGTCAGTTCTGAGGCAACAGCACATAACAATAAACATTGTTTTTAAAGGCAGTTCCAGGCTACCAGGGATGAGGAAGAAATACCTGGTGATTCGCCCAGTCTGTGACCTATCCTGGGGATGGTTCAGGACTGGGCAGCATTTTATTCTATTGTGTGTGGGATTGCTGTGAGCTGGGCACCAGCTCTAAGGTAGTTCACGATAGTATTGCTTCCTGCTGCTCTAACAAATGACCATAAACTCTGTGACTTCACACCCCAATCTGCTGCCTCCCAGCCTGGAGGCCTGAGTCGAAATGGGTTTCACTGAGTTTAAATGAAGATATCAGCTGGGCCACACTCTCTCTGGGAGCCATGAGAGAATCCATTTCCTTGCCTTTTTTGCTTCTAGAGGTCACCTGCTTTTCTTGGCTTGCAGCCCCTTCCTTCATCTTCAAAGAGCATCCTTGGAAGCTCCCCTCCACCATCATACCTCTCGCTCTGACCTTCCTGTCTCCCTCTTATGAGGCCCCTTGTGATTATATAGAGTCCACTTGGATAATCCAGGATAATCTTCTCATCTCAAAAGCCTTCGTTTAATCGCATCAGCAAAAGTCCCTTTTCTCATATAGGGTAACATATTCACAGGTTCTGGGGATTAGGATGTGGACATATTGGGAAGGAGGGATCATTCTGTCTACCAGATAGGAAAGCATTCTGCCTTAGTAGAGGTTAATATGGGCCAGGATAATAGCAATATTATGCTTGCTTTATGCCGAAATGTGTAGAAATTTGAGCATGTTGTTGTTATGTGCCATCGAGTCAGAACCAACTCATAGCTGATCTTCCAGCGGATTTTCAGAGGCTGTAAATCGCGTGGGAGAAGACTGCTCATCATTTTCCCATGGACAGCTGATGGATTTGAACTTTGGGTTCAAAGGCCTTTGGGTTGATAGTGCAACACCTTATCTGCTAGATGACTAGAACTCCCTTCTTTGAATGATTGTTGTTGTTATGTGCCATCGAGTTGCCTGCGACTCATAGTGACCCTATGTATACCAGCCTTAAACCCTGCTCTGTCCCATACCAACCTTGTTGTCTCCGTCACACCTACCCCAATTACTCTAGTCACTGAATCAATCCACCTCACAGAGGGTCTTCCTCTCCTGCCCTGTCCCTCCACCCTCCCAAACATGATGTCCTTTCTCCAAGGACTGGTCCCTCCATGCAGCATGTCCAGAGTATATCAGACAAAGCTTCAGAATCCTTGCCTCCAAGGAGCAGCCCGGTTTAACCCTCTCCACGGTGAGCTTGTTCGTTTTCTTAGCAGTCCATGGTACACTCAATACTCTTCTCCAGCACAACAGCTCAAAGGCATCAATCCTTCTATCCTCCTTAGTCATTGTCCAGCTCTCTGACGCATAACAAGTGATTGCAAAGACCATGGCCTGGATCAGGTGCACTCTGGTGATGAAGTATAATTAAGTGCTTGACTGCTTCCCTATAAAGTCAGTGGTTCAAATCCCCTAGAAAGACTTAGTCATCTGTTCCTCAGCTAATACAGCCTGAGAACCTCCATGGGGCAGTTCTCTGGTTTATAGTCATAGAGAGGTGGAGTCAGCTTCATGGCACACAGCAGCAGTCAGTGTTTTCTCAAGCACATGCTGTAGCCCAGTGCTGGGCTAAGCACCTCAGGTGCAGGAGCTCATGCATTGTCACAGCCATGGTCAAGCTCAGTGTTCCTGTCATTGTCTTCCTACAATTCTACAGCTGAGAAATCTGAAGCTCGGAGAGGAAAGTCGGGGACTTTCCCAAGGTCCTGGGTTAGGAAGAAGGGTGCAAACACAGATCTGATTCCTGAGCTAGATCGGTTCTCTCAACCCCCAGGGGCACCTCCCTGGGAATCAGACCCAACACCGCGCTCCATCACCAGGCTCTTATCCCCCTGTCCCTGTTGTCCCATTTCCCTGCATTCATGCCTCATTCCAGTGAAGGATGTGACAGCCGCTGGTTCAGGTGCAGCCCTCACCTGTGGGACCCCGGGGCAGGAACTGTGGCTGGGTGCACACAGTAGGTGCTCAGTGACAGAGTGTTCAAGTTAGAGGAGAGATGGGGTGGAGAGGAGAATGGGTGTGTGTCAGGGTCTGACTCCCCATCCAGGTGGAGGTGGGAGTCGAGGGCCAGGACGCAGACAGTCTGGCACCATTCATGGCCGACACACAGCCTTGACCCAGACCTTTGGCTCTGAGATTTGTCTGGGTAACAAGGCTCCCATCATACACTGACATGGGGTCAGTAGAGGTCAGGGAGAGCAAAGCGAGGCCTTCCAGAACCCCACATCCATGCCTCTGTGCCCTGTTACAATCCTCTGCTGAAGCACTGGCTTCTGGCTTGATCTCTACCTGCCACTGAACTTTCTGGGGCCCATTCTCTCTAGTCTGTGCCTCCCTGGGGTCTAGGCACCCCCACTGGCTGCGAGCCCTGGTCACTGTCACTTCACCTTGGGACCTTGCGGCCCATCCCAGGCTGCCTCTGTCTGCCTGCCATGCTGCTCTTGAAAGGCCCTTAGACTCCAGCCCATGTTGGACCATTTAGCCCAGAGCAAAGGCCAGGTAAGGGACAGAGAGGTGCCCCCACAGGAGCACACACTGCCATGTTCATTCTGTGACTGGCTCGGGAAGGATTCTACAGCAACTCCAGCAGGGTCTTCCCGCCTCCCCAGAGAGCTCAGCCGGAGCCAGCGGGAAATGGGACAGATAATTGTAACTTTAAATAAGGCCAAGTTAATGCTCCCTGCCAGGCCCAGCACGGGGGGACTGAGCTTGGAGGGGAGGCAGCAGGGAGCCCTAGACTTTGCTTAGAATCCTGGTACCTCCACTGGCTTCCCAAGCAACTCACTTCCTGAGCCTTGGTTTCCACATCTGTTAAACGAAATTCAAATGACATCATCTATAAAAAGTAGCCAGTGCAATGCCTGGCGCATAGTTGTTTTGTGCCGTTGAGTCGAGTACAACTCATAGTGCCCTTACGAGCAACAGATCTGAACTCAGTCCGATCAAGAGCCATCCTTACCATCTCTGACTCACTGCAGCCCATTGCTGCAGTCACTGTGTCAGTCCACCTGGTTTAGAGTCGTCTTCTTCACCATTCCTCCACCTTTCCAAGCATTAGCATATGGTGGGTATTGCCGCACTGCGGTCACTTGTGGTTGCTGAGGCTGAACACTGTGACACTGATGTGTCAAATGCGTTAATGGCTGGTTACCCAATGCGGACAGAGAGTGGGGTGGAGCTCCCTGATGAAAACAAGCTTGGAAGGAGGAATGGCATCTACTTCTGTAAAAGCTTGCCTCCGGAAACCCTATGAACCTGGAGAGAGGATGAAAGGCACCCAGGCATCGAGGACTCTCCCTCATAGGGTCTCTATGAGTCGCCTGCGACTCGACAGCACTTAACAACAACAACAACAGGTATTTAATATCTAGAAGTTCTTTTTAGGGCTCGTCTAGTCTGATGGTATTCAATAGCTAGAGTTGGTTTGTTCGTAGCATCTTTGTATGGCATAGTAAAACTGCAACATAAAGTTTTCTAGGCTGTGATCTTTACAGAGGGAGCTCTGGGGGTCTAGTGGTAAGAAACTGCGCTGCAATCCCAAAGGCATGTGGTTTGAATCCACCATCTCCTGAGCGGGAAAAGGATGGGCAATCTCATTTTGTACAATTAACTGCCTCTGAAGACCTGCCAGAGGGTCAACTATGGGTCAGTTTCAACTCAACAGTAACCAACAACAACAATCTATACAGAAGCAGATCGCCAGGTATTTCTACCATGGGACCACTGGTGAGTCTAAATCTCCAAACTACAAACAGCCAAACTCTTAGCCATTGTGCCATCCAGGCAGGCTACTTATTTAGAAGTTGTTATTGTTGTTGAGTGCCGTTGAGTCAGAACCAACTCATAGTTGACCCTCCCCTGGGTTTTCAGAGGCTGTAAATCACACGAGATGAGATTGCCCATCTTTCTCCTTTGGAGCAACTGGTGAACTTGAACTGTGTGCCTTTGGATTGGTTAGGATGATGGTTATGATGCTTGTTATAATGCAACTTCCCATCTGACCTCACTACAGCGCTGTCTCTGGGCGTTGTTCTCTCAGTCTGCTGACCTCCACGTGAATGGTAGTTATGATCCTAACATCTTCTGAGCTCAGCTGCTCATGCAAGGCCTTGTTCTCAGACTTTTGTATCCGTAACTGTGAGTAGGTCGTGTTTACTGTACCCGTTTCCCAGTTGAGATCATTGAGGTTACAGTCCCAGGTTGAAGAGGGAAGGAGTCTGAGCCCCTATGAGTTGGCTGGAGGCAATGGGACTGCCCATCACATTCCTTCGTCCTTTCAGAGCAGCAGCCCGTCCAGCAGGGCACATGCCAGTGTGGCAAGATGTTTGAGGTCCCAGATTCAATTTCTCAATTACGGCAGGAATTCCTGAGCCCACTCCCAGCGTCAGCAGGTCTGAGGGGCCTTCTCCAGGCTGCCACCACGAATTCCTGGCAAAGAGGAACCCGGTGCAAGGCCAGGAGTTGGGGTTTGGCAAGGCAGGGAGCTAGGCTTGGGCTGTAGCCTGTGGTCCTGTGGCCTGCAGGTCAAGGAGGACCAGCAGGATGTGTGGTGGGCAGCCGGGAAAGGTTGCTCATTGGCTCAACTCTAAGGCAAAGCCAGACCCGTTCTGTCTGCGGGGTTGGTTCAAGGTTACCTGCTCACCATCTGCGTGGGCAGCTGCTTCTTGGTCACACAGAACACTTAGAGCCACCTGATCTTATGTGGCAGCCCAGCACTGCAGGACCCTAGCCCAGTCCAAAACCTGGCTAGAAAGGCATGCTTTGGAGGGAGAGCTGGAAAGAGAAGCAGCAGCGAACTCTGCAGGGGATGTGGGAATGCCAAGGGAAGGACTCCTGGGGAAGGAGATGCCTGAGCTAAGTCTTACAGCATAGAAAGAAATTTTCCAAGTGAAGAAAGTGGACATTCCAGACTGAAATAATAGCTTATACAGAGGTGTGATGGCAAAGGGGGCCTAATATGTTTAAGAAACTCATTTTTCCTACCTCAGGGCCTTTGCTGGTGCTGATCTGCCTGCCTGTAATGCCCTAGTAAGACTGTGAATAAGACTAAAGACTTGACAGTGGGGGACAGGATGTGTGGGCTCACACTAGCATCATAGGGTGGAGAGAGATGCAATTAGAGGCACAGGCCAGCCCAGCCCACATAAGGCCTTGGATGTCAAACTGGCCTTGGTCATTCTGCAAGGCAGGTGATAAAGGCATCTCCTACTGCCCCTTCAACACTGAGACAAGTTCTCAGGCTAGATGCATGCAGAGTCATAGTTAAGCAAAAAGCAGCTTGCCTTCATAGTTGTGGCCCACCTCCTCTTGGAAGTAATCCGTGATTTCATGAAACAAATCTCTAACACAGGCCAGTCACCATCTTTACCAACACCCCTGTACTTGAAGCCCAAAAGAGCTCATTGCAGGTAATGCACCCCTGAGCGGGCCACTCCTCAGAACTTTTCAGAGACTGCAAATCCATCCACACACGGTGAGACAAAGAATCACAGAGTAAGAGTCTGACAACTGTGGCCTCTGCGCATTCTACTGCTTCTCCTGAGATTCTGAACTTTAAACGGTTCCTTGGGGTTAAGGAAAGAGATATGGTCAGACTGTCCAGAAATCAAGCTCTTCCTCCTCACTCATAAACCTGTAATGGTATCTGCACCTCCTAATTTGTCCTCTCTGAGCCTCATTTTGCCTTGTTATTGTTTGTTGTTGATTGCCATCAAGTCAAGCGTAACTCGTAGTGACTCTATGGACAAAAGACCTAATGCCTTTCCATAACTATCGTCTGTTCCAAGTCCATACATAGAGTTTCCAGAGGCATGTGGTTTAAGAAGTGGATGCCACTCCTGCTTCCAAACCTGTTTTACAACTGGGAGCTCCACCAAACACTGTCCATATTGGGAAACCATTCTGGTATGTGATACCCCAGTGGTACAAGGTTCAGCATCACAGCAAACCAGGTTACTTCATACTGCACATTGACAAAGAGTGATGTACAAAGTGGAAGAGTGTTCCTCCAGATGTAACAGCATTAGTTTCACTTAGCAGTGGTTAAGTGCCATCAAGTCGATTACAACTGAGAGTAAGTTTTGCACGAAAGACCTGACCTCTTTTCTATAACTAACATCATTTCTGTATTGAACTCTGTTCTATAACTAACATAGAAAACATTTTGCTTATGTGAAAAATAAGGACAATAATAGCTTCCTTGAAAAGTTGGGAGTGGTTTATATAAACTCAGAGGATATTGACAGTTCAGTGGTAGGATTTCTTACCCTCCATGTGGAGAACCCAGATTCCATTTCAAGCCAGCGTATGCTGCTGTGATATTGAACAGTTTTACTGGAACTTCCAGAGTAAGACGAACCAAGAAGAAAGGCCTGGCAACTTATGTCCAAAGATCAGCCTGTAGAAACCCTGTACATCACAATGGTCCAATCCTTAACCATTTGTGACGATGGTGTAGAACAAGGCGGTATCGCACCTTGTTCAGCAAGAGGTTGTCATGAGTCAGGGACCCCACTGGATGGCAGTTAACAACAGCAACAACAGATGAACTCAGATACCTTTCCGTAATGCCTGGCATAGAGTAGGTGCTCAGTAAATGGTAATCGTGACGGTGGAGATGCGGGTGGTGAGACTGGGATTTCTTCACCTCCTGGCAAGTCTCCTACTCCTTGCAGCTAGCTCCTCTAATCGAAAGAACCCCTGATTTAAGTTCTTGTCTCCTCTCAGGCTTTCTCCGTGGCTGTTTATACTTCCATACCCTTTGAGGACCCCCTGCCATCTCATACCAACGGTTTCAGGGTATCAGAGTTGGTGGGGAATGAGCAGCCACTGATGTTGTAGACACAGCCACTTTGAGCAGGAAGATGGTGGTGGAAGCTGCTTGGAACCCTCCTGTGAATCATCAGTACTCAAAAAAGTCCCAGCAGAGCATGCCTGCTCAGCCGCCTGAGATGCCAGGCACCGCTGGCACGTGAGCCTGGGAGGGAGCAGGCAGAGTCACACTGAGCAGAGACGGTACCCTGGGGTGTCACTGTGCCCACACTGCCTAGGGCCTCCATGGAGATGAGGTGGGACGGGAGCAGTAACTGGGGAAGGAGGCAGCCTTTCTACAACTGTCTCCTCCAACACAAGCAGGTACTTTGAAAGCACCTTCCCTTGGGTGGGGTCTTTGTTCTGTCCTTGCCGCCTACATGGCCTGCAGCAGACACCTGCCCCTCTCTGGTCCTCAGGCCCCAAACTCCTTATCAGTTGTTGTTAGGTGCCATTAAGTCACCTTTTGACTCATGTGAGTGACCCCATGTGACAGAGTAGAGCTGTTGCATGTTGCATAGAATTTTCTAGGCAGCAGTATTTATGGGAGTGGATTGTCAGATCTTTCTATCACAGAGCCACTGGTTGGGTTTGAACCATCAACCTCTGGTAAGCAGCTGCCTGCTTAACCATTGTGCCAATAGGGTGCATTCCTTATTTCATGGGAGAACATAGTCAGGTCCCGCTTGATGACTCTCTCCTGCCCTCAGGATACAGCCCCAGCGGTTTGGAATGACATTCAAGGACAGCCTTTGCATAAGCTTTTCCCTCTGCCTGGGACACATCTTCCCTTCTTAGTTCTTCCCTTCTCCCCTTATTTCTTTTGTCTGCCTATTTCCCACTCAATATTTGGGGCTCATCTCTCCTTTGCTGTGTGATTATTTGTTTCCATCTGAGATCTACTTTTCAGAATGTGTAGCAAGGGGCCCTGAGGAGGATAAAGCTGGACCTGGCTCAATTTCAGATCCACTAGAACCTACATACTAGATCCAGAGTACTGAAGAGCCAAGATGTCAGTCTAGAGACTAAGGTGCACCTGAGCCAGGCCATGGTCTTCATAGTTACTTGCTATGCATCAGTGAGCTGGACCAAGGATGATAGAAGAAAAATCGCCTTTGAGTTTGGTGCTGGAGTAGAGTATTGAACATACCATGGACTGCTAAAAGAACAAAGGTCTATCCTGGAGAGGGTGAAACCAGGCTGCTCCTTGGAGGCAAGGATTTTGAAGCTCCATCTCACATACTTTGGGCATGTTGACAAGAGGGACCAGTCCTTGTAGAGGAACATCGTACTTAGAAGGGTAGAGGGACAGTGCAAGAGAGGAAGACCCTGGATGAGATGGATTATCCAAGTGACTGGGGTAATGGGGGTAGATTGTCAGAGGCAATGAAATTGGCTCAAGATAGAGCAGAGTTCAGAGCTGTTGTACACAGGATCACTGTGAGTCACAAACAATTTGACAACATATGACAGTAGACCCTAGGGAGCTCTTTGGCCTAGTTGTAAGGGGTCAACCTGAAGGCACACAGTTCAAATCCACCAGCTGCTCCATGAGAAAGATGGGCAGTCAACTCCCTTGCACTTTACTGCCTCTGAAAATCCACTGGAGAGTCCGCCATGGTTCAGTTTCAACTCAACAGCACATAACATCACCCCTGGGGTGATGGGAAGGTGGATTTCAGCCACATCCATGCCCAATGTGAGGTAGGAAGCCAGGTCAGCAAGTTAAGGGAGCCCCAGAAAAGTCAGTGCTCTGGAAACAGGTACAGAGATAGCAGGATAGGAAGCTGGCTAAGGAGGGGTCCAAATCCAAGGGTCTAATGTGGAGCCTGCAAAGGCCTTGGGAACTGAGATTTAGCATCTAGATATTTTTAGGCCTCTGATTACCCTTGGCTAGGGTAGCAGCTATTAAAACATGAAGGTTTTCTTTAATTCAGCAAGTCCCTTAGAGTCAGAGATAGTATCTATTACTGATTCTTCAGCATGGATTTGGTACATAGCAAGTTGGATGAATAAAAGGCATGGATGGGTAGATGGTAGTGGATGAATTGTGCAAGTGAATGTGGGCAATGAATGGGCAAATTAATAGATAATTGGAAAGAAGAGGAAGGGAAACTGGTTCAGTAGGTTTCATGGGATGAATGGTAGTTAAGTGGGATGCTAGGTGAATATGTGGGTGGATGAATGAGTGGTGGATTACTGTGTGATTGGAATGGCGAACAGATGGCTGGAGTAAATAAGGAGAGTTGGATGAGTGGGTAGGTGGATGGATTGATGACAAGTTGGTAGAATGGTTTCATAAATGGCTCTTTACCACATGGTGATTCAGTGAGTGGGTGGACATGAGGATGGGAGGCCGTGTGGCCAGATGGAGTATGAGGTGGGTGAGTTGTCAGATAAGTTCTTCTGTTGGTGGTAAGTGTACAGGTAGGTAAACAGGTAAGTGAGTGGGTTAGTGAATGGAAGGATAGTTTCATAGAAATGGCAAGGAGTGGATGACTGGAAAGTTGGATGGGTGAGTGGGTGTGGGGGTCAATGAGTACATGAATGAGTAAAAGTTCCATGTGGTTAAATGTCTGACATCTTGCCCAGAAGCAGAGGGGTGGTCTGGGATTTGAGTTAATTGTCCTTCACTAAGGGAAAAGCAGTGCCAATTAGGCAAATAGATCCAATCCCAGCAGGTCCTGCAGCAGGCTTACTAATTGACTCCAACCTCAGAGGCCCAGCGTGGACTTACAGTGCCCTGTGTCTTATCGATCTGTAATTTACACTCCACTCACATTGAAAACGGATTTGAGACAATTTACGATATTAACATCTGCATGCAACAGGACAGTGTGAAAAGTGAGAGAGAGGCCACGTAGCTAGTGGTTAAAAGAGTACCTGGTTCAACCCTTGGATCAGTCAATTAACTAGTAATTACTAGCTGTGTGACATTATACGGGTTGTTTAACCTCTCTGAACTCCATTTTCCTTTGTCTGAAGAAGGGGGGAGAGGTGGAAGAAGGTGGGAGAATGAAAAGCTAGATACTTAAGTGGGAGCTAGACGTCTGAATGGATGGCAGATTATTAGGGAAATAAACTAGTGGGCAGATGAATTGGGTACATGAGAGGGCAGATGGATGAATGAATGGAAAGATGAACTGATGGATAGATGTATGCGTGGGTAGATGGATTGATGGGTGTGTGGGTTAATGGATGGTTGGTTAGATGAATTGATGGATAGATATGTAGGTGGGTAGGTGGATGGATGGATGGGTAGGTGGATGGATAAATGGATGGATGGATGGATGGATGGATGGATGGATGGATGGATGGATGGATGGATGGGCTGATAGATTGATGGATAGGTGTATAGGTAAATATAGATGGATGGATGAATGACTAAATGGAGGTGGTACTCAACAACAACAAAATAATTAACATTTAGGAAAAAAGGAATGAGGAGTTCTTAAAACATAGCACAACCATTGTGTTGAGTGAAATAAGTCAATTACAAAAGAATATGGTATGATCTGAATAATAAATTCTATAGCATTAAATATTTCTTATGGGACATTTAAAAATTCAAATAAACTAGACTCATAAAAATCTGTTTGATATTTTATTTATCAAAATATAAATGGGAACACAATGTATATTAATTTTGTATGAAATCTAATATAAAATAAAATTAAAAACAAAAACATTGAGATGGTAGTAATTCTATCACATCCTGGTTTGCAACATTTAAAGGAGATAATGCATGTGAGTGGTACAAAGAAAGCCCCCAGAGAACCATCCTGATACCAGTGACCACATCTCCTGAAGGAAAAAATCTAGACTCCAAAACTGATGTTATAAATAGGAAAGACCATAGGAAGTCTGGGCTTTTGTGGTTAGATGTCACTACTTTGATTTCAGGTCATAGCAGTGCTGTTGTTGTGAGGTGCGATTGAGTCCATTTCAATTGAACAGGATGGTAGAACGTATGGTAGAGGGGGCACTGCCCAGTCCTGCACCATATGGTCCTGAACTATATGCACAATAGGCGCTGAGCTTAGGCCTGTTGTTGCATCCACTGTGTTGATCCATCTTGTCAAGTGTCGTCTTCTTTCTTACTAACATTGTACTTTACCAAGGGTGACCTCTTTCTCCAGGGACTGGTCCCTCCCATTAATATGCCCAAAGAATGTGGGGGGGAGTGTCATACTAGCTTGGAAGGAGATTTTTGAGCGTGTTCCTCCTGTCATTGGTATAGTCAGCAATCGCCTTGGGTGATGGTAATGCAGCGTGGAGCTTGGGCTGGCTTCCACAGGAAGTGTACAGGGCTGCTCCAGACAGCTCTGCCCCCAGGACATTGCTGTTTGCCACCAAAGCTGACCCTCCAGCAGGTTTTCAGAGGCAGTAAATTGCACAGGAGGAGAAGGCCCATCCTTCTCCCATGGAGCATCTGGTGGATTTGAACTACATGCCTTTGGGATTGCTGTGCAGCTTTTTACCACCAGGCCACCAGAGCTCCCTGAGGGGCCAATAAATAAAAGATGTGAGGCAGGATGACAACAGTGATGATGGGAGATGCACATAGTGCGATGGGAGCCCAGGTACCAGGATCACCAGTAAAAGTTCATCAGAGGAGGTGAGATTTGCACTAAAGGACATGATTGCGTGGTCCAGGCAGGTCACTGGGACAAGAAACATTGCTGTGAGAAGAACAATGTCTTAAGCACCAGATCACGAGTGAGAGTTTTGTCCTGTGGATGGAAAGGAAAGACACAGACAGTATTGCCCAACTACCCAGGAAGGAGAGGGGGTCTCCTGTGAACAAGTGGGGGTCCAGGCCTCGAGACTCCATTAGCTGACCTGAGCAGGGCCCGGGCTCAGTAATCACCACCCTGGGTTTTCCTTTTCTTTAAAATGTCAGTGACAACTGTCCCCTCCTCATCGGTCACTGGTAGATGCTCACGTAAAGTTCAGGAACTGCTGCCTTTATTCTATTTTCATTACCAACTTTCTTGCACCATATGAAAAATCTGTGGAATCATTTAAGGAAAAGGATTTTAAAAATTAACAATCAGTAAGCCAAGAGAGCCTGGCATGTGAGGAGAACTGATGGGTGATACATTTCCCACTTGCTGTGTGACCTTGGGCAAGTCACCTCACCTCTCGGAGCTTTGGTTCCCTTGTGCCTAGAGTGAGGCCAGTCACAGGTGTCCTCAGGGCCGCAGCGAGGACTGAGGGCTCCGCGTGTACAGGCCCTTCCCATCCCCACCTCCCGTCTTTCCTTCCCCACCAAGAGCCCTGGTGTTCATTTACCGCCCTCCCCCCACCCCCAGCAACCCCTTCCCAGACCCCCATCCATCATCCTGTCCTTTGCGGAGGTTAAGTGGGTCCCCAAGCAGCGAATCCAAACTCGGCTGCAGCCCCGGCCGCACAATGCGGCCCGCTGTTAGCGAGCAGCCCGGCTGGCCCCAAGGATTGGGTTTCAGCCGGGGCGGCCGGTGCTGGCAGATGCCCAGGGCAGCGGCAGGCAGGCAGGGGGACAGAGTGGAGGAGCCGGCGTCACGGGGACCCCTCCACCGGGCCTGAGAAAACACATGCAGGCTCCAGGCAGGCAGGCGAGGCCGGCAGAGCAGGGCCTCCGAGCGGCAGGAGGACAGGGAGGAGTATGTGCCTCGGCAGAAGGATTTCACATTAGCAGAGTCCCCTTTCCATGAGCCTGAGGGCCGAGCAGGGGGCTGAGCTGCACAGACAACGTGCTGCCTGTTGGCAGGTTTCACTTCTTAAAACTCCAGCCTTCCTGGAGCTGCGCGCTTCTCTGGCCTGAGCACCCAGCCTCACCTGCTCTGCTTTGGGCTGGTGAGCTCCGTGCTCTCTCAGTCTCTAATCCTCGGTGGTTTCCGAGGAGAGGATGTCGCACCTCCCCGTTCAGGGTAGCCTAAGTTCCATTATCAGTTCTGGTTCTTTCCTGCAGTGACTTTAGGAGATCTCGGCCCCTCAGGGCTCAGTTTCCCCATCTGTATAAAGGAGATTACTATCTCAGCTCTGTAGGATTTAACTCAGTGGCTTTGGGGTCAGACTGAAGGATTCAAATCTCACCCTGCCCCCTACTGGATGCATGACCTTGGGTGATTCTTGGATTTCCCCAGCCTGTTTCCTCATGAAGTTGTTCTGAGCATGGCAATGAGACCATAGCGGTGCATTCTCTACCTATAGTCAGCCTTCACGAACGTCCATGGTTGTCAGCATTGCCTCTGTGCGGCCTTGTACACATTATAAACACCTTGTGCATGTAACACCTTCTTTGATCCTCAGTGCAGTACTCAGTTCAAGGATGTTATCATGCCCATTGTACAGATAATGAGACTGAGGTTCGTAGAGGTCAAGTGACTTTTCTAAGTTACCCAGAAGCCATGCTCCTGGCCTTTTACTCTGTAGTGTTGCTCCTCTTGGAATATTCCTACTTTGGACATGGAAAGAGTGCTCTGATCACTAGCCATTGATTGACTGGTTGACTGGTCAGACTCCAGGCTCTGGCTAGCATCTCACTCAGGCTGTAGTATAGCAGATAGGCTTGAAGTCAAGTCGCCTCAGCTCTGTTAGCCTCTGCAGGGAGCATCATAAGCTGCTGGGAAGGATCTAGAGTGACATTTGAGTCACGCACCAGGATGGTTTGCTGCCTGGAGCAGGTGCACTGGCCAGGTTTGGTGTAGAGACCTTTGGGACCTGGTTGAACCCATCCACCTTGAACCCTCCAGCTAACTCCCAATTCTAGCTTAATGTCTTCTGTCAGAGCCATACTGTGGCCCAGCAGTTCTCAGGACATTATACTAGTACCTCCCTCAGGAATCCTCCCTGACTCCCTACTGCCTATGGAACAAGATTCAAACTCCTTAGCTCAACACATTCAGGCTTTTTCTTGGTCTTACCATAACCTTCCATGGAACATTTTCCTTCAACTACATGGGACAGATGTGCCAGCATAGAGCTTTGGTTAAGAACATGGGCTTCTGTGTCACTTCTGTGCCACTTTCTGGCCATGGAAACTTTGTAACAACCTCTCCAAAACTTGGTTAGTCCAAAAGGAGTTAGTTGGTTAGTCTGCAAAAGGAGCAACAAAGTATCTGTTTCACAAATGGCTACAATTAAATTAAACAGTGAATGAGTTAAACTGGGGCTTAACTCAAGAGTTTGCCACTCAATAGTCAGTTATTAATGTCCAAACTACCCCTAAAGCATCATTTCTCTGCTGCACCCTTTCCCTCATCTCCTAGCTCAAACGCCATCTCCTCTGACACCTCTTTCAAGAATCCCCTGGTCAAAGCCACTCCCTTCATCCTCCAGGTTTCCCAGTGCCAAGGCTGTCTCATTCTATCTCTCTCTGTGCTGCATTCACGTGTTGCTTTCATCCAGAGCTTCTTGAGGCAAAGGACCCTGCTGGTCTGTTTCTGCATCCCTAGTGGCCAGCACAAGACCTGGTGCATGGTAGGGGGAGTATATGTCCGTTGAATGACCATGACCTTGTTACTTAACCCAGCCAGAGGGAGGGGAAGCCAGGGATGACTGCCAGGAAGATGGAGCTTTTGAGCCAAGGTTTGAAAGATAAGTTATCCAGACTAGCAAAGCAAGAAGGGCCAGGCATTCCAGGCAGAAAAATCTGGAAGGGTCAAGCCACTAAGGCTCGAGGAAACACAGTATCTCTTGCCAATGGGAGGATACAGGGAGGCAGGGCAGAGAAAGTAATGGAGCTGGTGTGGTCAGCAGGGCTGTGCTTTGAGGCACTGACTGGGGTTTTATCCCAAAGACAGCAGGAGCCATAAAGGTATTAAGCTCGATTAAGATACAGTCAAACAAAAGCCTTAAAGTGATCCCCCAGCTGCTGCACAGAGGCCAAATGCACCTACTATGTGCCAAGTCTTGTTCTCGTGATACATAATAAAGAAGGCAGACACAGGCCCAGTTGTAGAGGGTAGAACAGAAAGCAAATTAACCTTCCTTGTCATCAGAATGAAGACCCTGGGAGACGTCAGATAAGCACTACTCACCTACATGATGTCAGTTTAATTTTTACAATAACTCATTTTAAAGATGTGGAAACTGAGACCAACAGAGAAAAGTGTGCTTGCAGTCACACGAGAGAGTGTGAGAGTCAATGTTCTAGACCCAGACCATGCTGCCCTGCCCCCTGTGTCCTCTTAGCCCACACAGAGGACTCAAATAAGCACGGACAAGCTCTAGTGGTAAAAAAAAATTAAATAAAATTATGGTACCTTTTTGTAGGGCTAGCATTTTTTGTACTAGAAGTGATGTTGTTATGTGCCATCAAGTCTCCTGCAACTCATAGTGACCCTATGTACAGCGGCCTTCTGTCCTGAGCCAGTCTCACTGACTCCGACACATCTACCCCTATTGCCCCAGTTACTGTGTCAATCCGTCTCATCCAGGGTCTTTCTCTCCTGCACTGTCCCTCCACTTTTCCAAGCATGATGTCTTTCTCCAAGAACCAATCGCTCCTGGCCATGTGCCCCAATGTATGTGAGATGGAGCTTCAAAATCCTAGCCTCCAAGGAGAAATTTGGTTTCACCCTCTCACAGATAGAACTGTTTGTTCTCTTGGTTGTCTATGGTATGTTCAAGACTCTTCTCCAGCACCACAACTCAAAGACATCAATTCTTCTTCTGTCCTTCTTAGTCATTGTCCAGCTCTCTGATGCATAGCAAGTAATGGTGAAGAACATGGCTTGAATGAGGCACATTTTCCTCTCTAGGCTGACATCGTTGCTTCTCAGTATTCTGGAGAGGACCCTGACTGCAAAGTTTCCCAGTGCAATTTGTCTTTTGGTATCATGACTTCTGGTGCTAAGAGTGTTGACTGTGGAGCTGAGCAAGCTGAAATTGTTAACAACTTCAATCTTTGCTCCAGCCGTCATGATGCTGCGAATTGGCCCAGTGGTGAGAATCTTTGTCTTCTTGATATTGAGTTTCAATTCATATTGAAAACCACCATTCTTGATTTTCTGCAGAAAGAACTTCAGGTCCTCCTCGTTTTCAGCAAGCAAGGTTATGTCATCTGCATATCTCAGATTGCTGAAGAGTCTTTCTCCAATCCTGATGCCGCATTCCTCCTCATAAAGCTCAGCCTTCTGAATAATCTATTCTGCATTTAAATTGAAAAGATAGGGAGACAGGGCACATCCCTGACACACTCCTTTCCTGATTTTGAACCATGCAGTATTTCCTTGCTCTGTTCTAAGGACTGCTTCCTGGTATGAGTATAGGTTTCACATGAGCACAATCAAGTGTTCTGGGATTCCCATTCTCCTTAAGGTTAGCCACAATTTGTTGTGATCCCCACAGTCAAATGCCTTTGCATTATCAGTGAAACACAGATAGACATTCCTCTGGTACTCTCTGCTTTCTGCCAAGATCCATCTGACATTGACAATGATATCTCTAGTGCCACAGCCTCTTCTAAACACAGCTTGTCTTTCTTGCAGTTCTCTGTCAATATACTGTTCCAGTCATTTTTTTATAATCTTTAGCAGGATTTTGCTTGCATGTGATATTAGTGATATTTTTGCAGTAATTTCCACACTCTGTTGGGTCACCCTTTTTTGGAATGGGAATAAATATGGATCTCTTCAAGCCATTGGCAACATAGCTGTCTTCCAGATTTCTTAGCACAATCTGGTGAGCACATCCAGGACAGCATCTTTTTGTTGAAATATGTTAACTGGTATTCCATCAATACAGACAAGAAGTAAGACAATGTGAGTAGTTCAAATCCCAGGTCTGCCTGCCTGTGTGCTTCCTTTATCACTCTGACCTCAGTCTCCCCATCTATAAAAATGGGATAACAATGCTATGGACAGGGAGTTCTTGTGAGTAGTCCTTACTGCTAATCCAAAGACTACACATCTGGGCTATTTCATATCCACCAGTAACTCCAAGGGAGAAAGATGAGCTTTCTCCTCCATGTGACTTAGAGCCTTGGAAACCCAATGGAGAGTTGCTATATACAAGCTAGAAACGGCGTGATCATAGTGAGCATCAGTGTAAATAGTATATATGATGAGTGCTGGTGGCACAAATGGAGAAGGGCTTGGCCGCTGACTGGAAGGTCACAGGTTCAGACTCACTGAGAGGAAAAAGTTGTAATAATCTATTTCTGTAAAAGTGGAGAAGACCTTGTAGGGCAGTTCTCCTCTGTCATGTGGGGGTCCCTGTGACCAGTAACAGCAGTCCAAATAAGACAGGTTGGCTGGGCCTGATGTGACTGGCACTCAATAGATGTTGAGTAGAAATTCCCTCCTCATGTTTCTGGAGCTCTCACACACTGTCAGGGATCAACAGAGAGGGTGGGGAGGCTGTGGCCCCAGAGCAGGCCCAGCAGAACTGACCAGACGAGGTGTGAGGCATGGGGACAGACACACGGTGCAGCCTGAGAGCGAGGGTGGTGGTAATGTCTGCACCGGCCCTGCAGCCACTCTCCTGTCAGCGAACACTAACGACTTCAGTGTGTCTCCTCTTTTAGCGCAAATATTTCTGAAATGCACACTGCTCGTTCACACGTAGCCAGAGGGGCCTGCAACCTCCCCAGCCTGAGCCACCAGGGCCTCCTGATTGCTTTCTTCTGGGCAGTCTCCGGGAAGGTGAGGGGGGCCGGGCCGAGGGGCCAGGGCCAACACCGCTCCCATGGCCCCAGGCCTGCTTCCTGGCTGAGGGGACCCCTGATACAGCCTTCACCTCGAGCCTTGATGCTGTGTGGCCTCAGTTTCCTCATCTGTCCTCTGGGATTGATAGTAAATGGACATTTAGGGCAGCCAGGGATGGGGAGCTGGACACTCCCAGAGAGCTGGCTGTGGAGGACGTCCAAGAAGCAAGTGGAGAGGCAGTGTTAGAGACTGTGGGGTGGTACCAGGGAGGCTGGCATTAAGATGGGCAGAGGAGCATGGTCTGCCCAGCAGTGATCTCTGTTGTTGAGTACTATAGAGTTGGAACCAGCCCGTAGCTGACCCTCCAGCAGGTTTTCAGAGGCAGTTAATCTCACAGGTGGAGATCGCCTATCCATCTCCTGTAGAGCAGCTGGTGGCCTCGAACCGCATGCCTTCAGGATTGTAGTGCAGCTTCTTCCCACTAGGCCACGAGAGCTCCTTGATGACCTCTCCCCTCCTTTTCTGAGCTCATCCTGCCCCCCTGCCTGCAGGCTTTGCTCTCCTCTCCCGCCTCCCTGCTCCACCTTTCATCCACCATTTGAACCATGCTATCTCCCCCTCCGTGCCTTGGCCCAGGAGTCTCTGGGTGGCACAAACAGTTAAGTATTTGACTGCTAGGTGACTAAGTGGCAGTCTGAACCCACCCAAAGTCACCTCCACAAACAGGCCTAGCACTTGGCTTCCAAAGGGTCACAGCTTTGATAAGCGGCAGGTCTGCTATGCACACATGGGGTCACCTTGACTCTGAATCGACCCAGTGACAGCCACCAACAGTACCCGGCCTTTCCACACAGGCCTCACTGTCTGGAATGCCCTTCTCACGCACTCACTCAGCTTCACTGACTCCCTCCTAATTCACTACCACCCCTCCCAATTCTTTCTTTAAGCCTCATTCATTAATCCCTTCCTCCAAGACACCTTCAGTGAACTTGGCATTCTCCTCCTGTCCCTCTACACCTAGTCCCCACAACCCTCAGGACTGCTTGCACATCTCATACCGGATGGTGATTAATTATCTGTTTACAGTGAAAACAGCATCCCCTGCGTGGGGGACTGTCACTGTCACCATGGGGCGGGGATGGGGACGTCTTCAGCACATTAGAGGCAGCACATTAGAGGCAGCTCCACGGAGCCTACTGGTCTCCAAAATGTGGGAAGCGAGATGATAATCTGTTCCTTTTAGAAGGTAATCACAGATGAACATTTTTAATTGCCTTGTGTTTATTTCTCATCTTTTTTATGCCAAGGGGTATTGATTTTTCCATTCATAATAATGATTCCATTTTTCCTCTTTAAAATGTACTTAGGAAAAATTAGAAGTCAATTGGAAGAAAAATAGTAACTAATAAAAATGCTGGTTGGAGGAAGAAGTAGCTAAAATCATGAACGTTGACTAAATGAAAAGCTGGAGCTTGGGTAACATTCATCACTAGGTCAGTTCAAAGTCTTTTAGATGAGGGGAATGTTTGGCTAAGGACTTCCTATGTGCCAAGCCTGTGCTGGGCCTCGGAGGCCCCAGGACCAGAACTCAGAAGCTGCACATCAGGAGACCACAGACCATTGGAAGAACATAGCAACTATCAGCAGTTACCACCATTTAGAGGGGCTCTAAATGCCCGGATATCTAAAACCGCCAGCAACTGGCTGCATTATCATAGCTGTGGGGTGCTATAAATCCAAGAGGACCACCTCTTGGTGATCTGAACTGAGACATGACAACGAGTAGAAGTAGAGCAGGGTAGGATATGGGAGAAGTCAGAAGCTATAATCTGGAACGCTGCTTGTGAATGGAGTAATTGTGTGGCTTTGGGCAATTTATTGAGCCTTGGTTTTCCCATCTGTGAAATGGGACTTTATGAATTAACTTTGGCCTTATTCTGAGAATGTTGGTGAAAGTGTTTGACTCCTAGGGAGGGCATGAATTCTCCCTCTTCATTTTCATGGTGGTAAGATTAGAGGGAAGGTGTCTGGGATGTTACAGAGAGAAAAGGGAGGAAATGCTAATGTTAGAAATAAGCCTTAGCTGCCTGAACCCATTTGGGTCCCTGAAGCAACAAATACAAACTCCACTTTCTCCTGAGAGTGGAGTTTGACTTTTGTGCTTGGTTTAAGAGGAATAAAGAAGAAACTCAGGACATACCAGGAAAGCAACTTCAGATGGAGTGGGAAGGGCTCTTTTGGGAGCTGCGGCCTTCGAGTGTGGAGTCTGATGTTTGTCAGATGTTGGCAGGCGCGGTCTGCAGGGTGGGGGAGCCGGGTGGTCTAAGCTGGACCCTCTTCACTTTCAGGGGCCACCTAATGAGCCCAAAGGAAATGGCGCGTGTGCAGGTGCAGGGTTGGCCAGAAAGCACCACAGTCAATCTGAAAATAGTAACTGCCACTTCCTCTGAGGCTCGGCTTCATGTTGGGTTCCAAGCTAATATACTTCCCGTCTCGGTGAGTCCTCAGGTCCACGCTCAGAAGGCAGTGTGACCATTTCCAGGTGAGGATCCCAAGGCTTAGAAAGCGGCCATGGCCAAGTTTCCCAGGCTGGTAGATGGCAGGACTGACATTTGCATCACGGTCTCTCTGGTGCCTCTGGATGTGTAAATGGTTAATGTGCTCAGCTGCTGCCCAAAAGGTTGGAAGTTCAAGTCTGCCCAGAGGCACTTCAGAAGAAAGGCTTAGTGACCTACTTCCCCAAATCTGCCATTGAAAGACCCCATCAAGCACAGTTCTATTTTGATATACACGAGGTTGATATGACTCAGAATCAACTAGACAACTGAGTTTGACATCTCAGCCCTTGGTTCATCTGCTCTGCTAACCTGCTGTTTTGCAGCCAGTCAACAGAAGTGTCAAAATTACACAATGAAAGGCCAAGGGGAATTTGAGGAGAGAGAACTCATGTGTTCTCGTGTGCCACGGCCCAGAGGGGTAACAGCTCCCCACATTTGCCAGGTTTCTAGGCAAAGCCCAGGACCAGCATGATGAGAAGGGCAGAGGAGGCTGCTTCCCACCCCACAGTCCAAGGGAATATGCAGGCTGCACACTGCTAAACAAGAAGATGAGGCTTGAGTTTACCTAGAAGTGCCATGGAATAAAGGCCTGGTGATCGACTCCGGTAAAATCAGTCACCAAAACCCCTCTAGATTACAGTTCTATGCTGACACATGGGGGGGAGGAGGGGGTTGTGGTGAGCTGAAACTAGCCTATCAGCAGCCAGCGTTGCAGAGTGGGAACTGGCCCGTGCATTCATTTCCAGTCCTTCCGAGATCTTCCTGTTCCCTACCCAGCGTGTGTCTGGGCCATGAATTCCTAATGAACATGGCCAGATGTGGTGGAAACCAGAGCGGGAGAAGTGGAACCCCTCAGGCTGAGCTGCTGAGGAGTTGAAGGTGGAAGCCCCAGCTTTTAGCATGTGACTTTTAATAAGTCCTTTGCCCTCTCTGGGCCTGCGTCTCTCACCTCTACACTAAGGGTGTCCTTCCCTGACCCATGGAATCCTCCAGTGCTTGGCCTCTGGGTCAGCCCAGGAGTCCAGCCAAGAGGTGGGGCCACCTGCTTGGCGGGCTTCCTCCCCCCCATGCCGACCCTTTTCTCCTCCCCAGCAGAATCTCCCTCTCTTCGTTCCACGCAGCTCCCAGCAGCTGTTTCTCGAGCCCAGGCAGAGAGCCCGGCTTGGCGCGTCTCTGGATGAGGCTGATGAGAGAAAACAGGTTAAAAGTTCAGCCCTTGTTCTCTCCAGGAAGAAAAATCTGTAGCATTCCGAGTGTGAAAAGGACCCCTTTTTTCAGCTCCAAAGAAACATAATAGAACTTCCCTCCAATTTGCCATCAAAAAGACACCCTTGGCATTGGGCTCCACCGTCCCTGGCACATATACCCCCCTGCTGGCCCCCAGTGCAAAGGGATGCAGTGACCACAAACACAAGCCACAGGCAGTCCCAGGGAGGCCTCCTTGCATCCTCTTGTTAGATCACAGGTCTCACTGGGTTTCGCTGGCTCAATACTCCTTACCATCCACCCTCCTTCCCCACGCCCCTGCCCTACTTCAAGCCTTGTTACCTCTCCATGGTCCTTCACAGCAGCCTGGACGTTGGGCACCTGCCCACTCTCTAATCCTAGTCCATCCAGGTATCTGGAAGTTTACAAGCCAGGAGGCAGGAGACTGGGGGCTCCTGCTCTAGCACCAACTCCTGTGTAATATTCAGGAAGTCATTTCCCCTCTCTGTGCCTCAGTCATCTCAAAATGAGGCAATCGGCTGGACTAAGAGCAGCATCTCAAAAAATAGACAATATTCATTTTGCTAAGGACTGTGCTGGAAAAAGTCTATACTGGGAAAGGTGGAGGATTGAGAAAGAGAGGAAGACCCTCAATGAGGTGATAATGGGCGTGAGTATGTGAGGATCTCAAGGAAGATCTGAACCTTGCCCTATGTTGTCCATTGGGTTCCTGGGAGTCAACATCAACTCAGTTACACCTAACAACAGCAATATGCTGAGAAGCATTGTTATACCCTTCTTCACAGAGGAGAAGGATTGATTAGTGATGCCTGCCCTGGGCACAGACCTAGAGCAGGGAAGCAAGATGTTTGTCATCTGCCTTCCCAGGACTGTCTGTGTTGTATGTAAAGTCCTCTCCAGCTATGACCTTCTAAGTCTCTCCTCCTATTTCTGTAGGTCAACTTGCCCTATGGAATCAGGTCCAAACTTCACCTACTTTTCCCGTAGTTATCTGTATCCACACCGTATCATCTGACATGATTGAGAGTTGCTCAGTGGGGTCTTACTGTTTACTATTTTCTCTCAGGAAGCCTAGCACAATGCCTGGTATGTGAAGGGCACCAGGATGTGTTTATTGAATGGGCAAATATGCCAGATTTTGAAAAATATTTGTGAAAAAATATGATCAATTTAAATTCCTTCAATGAAATGCGCTACTTGTAAAAAAAGTGTTTTGAAATCCCTGTGACTGGAGAGGAGGGTCAAGAGGAGGAGTGCTGAGCCTGACCCAGGGATGAAAGGAGCCTCTCTCTGCTCTATGTGGGTCTCCTTAACCCTTCTCTCCAGCTGTTAGAACTAAAGGGGCACCAGGGCCCTGGCTGAACAGACACTAGTCTGAGCCTCCTGAACTCCCAGTGGCCTGGCCATGCTGAACCTTTTTCCCTGGGATCCCCTCCTCAATGGCAGAGTTGAGGGGGGCCGCAGGAGTGGAAACCTAATGGAATAAAGAATTCTTAGAGAAGTGGGAAGCTTATCCTGACAGGAAGTGTTATTCAGTTTGGACAGAAGGGCTGGCCTCACTAAGGACCATGCTTCTATTTTTGAGAATTTAATATAATCTATAAAGTAAAAACACCTACAGTTCACCATAAAATGTCAAGGGTTTCCAGCTGAATCTGGAGTCTTTGGATGGTGCAATGTTTAATGAGTTCAGCTACTAACTGAAAGGTTGGAGGTTCAAGTTCATCCAGAGGTTCCTCAGAAGCTAGGCCTGGTGATTCTCTTCCAAAAACTTAGCCACTGAAAACCTCATGGAGCACAGTTCGTGATGTCACCATGAGTCAAAGGAGATTCCAAAGCAACCAGTACCAAAACCAGGGTGGATCATCACAAACCCATCCAAGAGACCCCAGGTTACAACATCCTCCTGAAGGAAAATGAGGGATGTGGGGGCGGTAGCTTGGAAGGTGGAGCACGACTGGCAGAGGGGATGAGTAAAATGAGTGGAAGATGAGTCTAGAGAGGTGGGGCCTAGTAGAATGTAATCATATGATTGGCTGTGGCATGGCAGTAGGAGGGTTTCTGGCTTGGAGGGGTGGGGCTAAGATCAGAAGTTTGGGCCTTGGGAATAGATGAGTTATGTAAAGAAAAGGAGCATTGGTGACCTAGGGGTAAAGAGCTGTGCTGTCAACCCAAAGCTACTCCAAGGGAGAAAGATGGGCAATCTCCTCTCGTGTGATTTACAGTTTCTGAAAACCTGCTGGAAGGTCAGCTATGAGATGGTTCTGACTTGATGGACCATAAGAACAACATGTAAAGACAGATAGTGAGGGATAGTGTCCTGCAGGGCTGGGGGAAGACATCAAAGAGTGATTGACAATACTGGTAGGTGGGACTGGCTAGTGACCCTTTGCTCTCCCCACAGAAACACTGATGGATTCCACCACAGCAACAGCCGAGCTGGGCTGGATCGTGCATCCTCCTTCAGGGGTGAGTCCACAGCCCCCAAATCCTGGTTGGTCCCCCAGGACTCTCGGGGCTCTGTTGCAGGGCTCTGAATGCCTCTCACATTGCTGCTGCCTTTTGCTCCTTCAAGGCCTCTGGCTGCCCCACCTTCCTGGTCCCCTCCCATTCTGATGAAGCCCCAGTTGCCATGACAACATACTGGCTGCTCTCCATCTTTATCCCATGAAATCCTCAGGGTGAGGCTGAGAAGTAATTGCTTGCACTGCTCCATTTCACAGATAAGGAAAGTAAGCTGCCATGTCCTCAGTGTCCCTGAGTGTCATGTACAGTGTCAGCACCACACATACGTCATCTCCAATCCTACCAGGAGGAATGACCTCTATTTTACAGATGGGAAAGCCAAGGCTCAGAGAGGTGTGGCCAGCCACTTATTCAGGGCCCTGAGACTCATTAGTGATGGGGCTCGGGTTTGTACCCAGGACTTGACTCTGTGTCACCAATTTGGGCTCCCATATCTCAAGGATCTGCCTTTGGAGGCTCTTAGCACCCACTTCCTCAGTTTGCTTGTGTGGACTGTGAGCTCCCTGAGAGCAAAGTCAGACACAATATGAGATTCCTTTTTCTCCCATGGCATCCAGAGCTCACCTGCATGCAGGCCGTGGGATCCAACACTCCCGATATTCCATCCTACCTCTGCCATAACACTGGGTGACTGTGGGCTTGCCCTTCCATGCATCTCAGCACCCTCCTCTGCAATCCAGAGATCATAGACCCCCAATACGAGGAGCAATAACTGTCACTGTCGTCATCATCATTGCCATCATCATCAGTTTTAATGTCATTCTCTCCTCATATCCCTGGCCTCTGGGGAGAGCTCTAGCCTCCCACAGCCTGCCCCTCCCCCGTGCCCGCTCCTCCACTGGGACTCAACTGCTGCTTCTGGGAGATGCATGCTCCCCCCCCACCCCCACCCCTCCCGGCCTGTGCTCTCAATAGGCAGGGCCCTGGGGTCAGGTCTCTTTCTGTGGCTCTTTCTTGTCACCAATTTTCCATCTGCGAAGGCGGCTGGGCCTGCAGCCCCACCCTGCCAGTAATGAGGCCAGGCTGGGCTTCAGGGCCCCCGGACGCAATTATTTGGGGTGTTTAGGCTGCAGGGCCTCCGCATGTTAATTAGAGAGAGGGGAGAAAGGCAGAGTGCTCTAATTAAGTGCTCTAATTAAGTTCTGAAGAAGAGCAGCGGTTGTAACAAGGGGCTGACTTTGTCACATGGTGCCACCAAAAAGAAAAAAAAATATATCTAAAAAATCGAATGCATTTCGGGAGCTCCTGAGCCACCATTGACGAGGAGACCGAGCTGGCAGCCAGTGGGCTCCAGCTCCATGTCCCCTGCCCCACGTGCTCTCACCCTTCAGAGCAGGCAGCCCTCTCCACGCCACCCCAGTGAGTGGATGTGGCCCAGAGAAGCAAGAGAACAAAGAGCACCCCTTGATGGAGTGCCTGCCCACCACCCCCTGCACCCTGCCTGCACACACACAGAGTCATGTTGGCAGTTTGTAAGTCCAAGAGAAGAGGTGACCAGCCCAAGGCCCCACATCAAATTAGCAGAGCTGGGACTGGAACCCAGGTCTCTGTGTCTAGTAGCATCTGCTCCCTTGTCTGTAGAATGGCAATGATCACACGTACCTTAGCTAATAGTCATGATAAAGAAGTGGGATCCTGTTCCATCCAGCACCTCACCTGACCCAGGTGGAAGGGGTCTCTGCTGTTACCATCTTTGAAGGTTGAACCCACGGGAGGCCAAATCAAGAAGGACATGAGAGGAAGGGGCTGACTTGTGCCCACAGTGAGCTGTCAGCCTCACTGAGACCAGACCAAGGGTCTGAGCGAGCCGGACACACAGTTGATAGGTTGTCCCCAAGGCCCAAGGGAGAGTCTTTGAACAAAAACACCAAGAACGAAAAGATCCCAGGACCGAGAAGAGCAGAGAGGGTGTTCTGGGAGGGCATCAGTGTCAAGGTGGGGGCAGCGACTCAGCAGTGTGATTTCCCACAGCCTGGCTTGTTCCTCTCAGTGGTGAGGTCTGAGGACTTCTGCAGGGAATGCAAGAGGCCAGGCCAGGGCTGCTTCCATGGGCAGGGAGCGTAGATACCAGGGAGCCTGCCAGCTCTGGGGGAGATGGCTGGGGGAATCACAGCAGGCTAAAGGCCCAGAGCAGAGCTGCACCCACAGGGGACTTGCTGTCCCCCTGGGCTTCAATACGGCAGGACTGTCTTCCCCCACTAGTTCTGGAGAGCAGAGGCTAGTCTCATCCATCAGATAAGCACATCCTCGGGGCTTAGACAGTGTATGCCTCCCTGATCAGATAAGGAGCTCCCAGAGGCCAGAAGTTCTGTGTCCCCATCAGCCATCAGAGGGGGCAGCCTAAGGACAGGGCTCCCACCTTCCAGGTGGGAGTCTTCTAGAAGCAGGGCAGGGTTTCCTTCATTAGATCAGTGAACCCGTGATAGTAAAGGCTGTGTCTCTCTGTCAAAATACCAAGAGCAGAGTCTGTCCCTTCCCATCAGAGTGGCAGGCTGCCTTACAGATTATGGGGGTTCTTTAAAACCAAGGCCATGTTTCTCCCATCAGACTGGACCGTGTTTCCATCCCTAAGACAGTCTGTGTCTCTCCCATCAAATTAGGCCCTTGTGGTAGAAGGGATGTCTACCCCCATGAGACTGGAGGATTCCCCAGGGCAGGTCTGTGTCTCCCACCCCTGACTGCCATTTCACCCACAGTGGGAAGAAGTGAGTGGCTACGATGAGAACATGAACACCATCCGCACGTACCAAGTTTGCAACGTGTTTGAGTCGAGCCAGAACAACTGGCTCCGGACCAAGTTCATCCGGCGCCGCGGCGCCCACCGCATCCACGTGGAGATGAAATTCTCCGTGCGGGACTGCAGCAGCATCCCCAGCGTGCCGGGCTCCTGCAAGGAGACCTTCAACCTCTACTATTATGAGGCGGACTATGACTCAGCCACTAAGACTTTCCCCAACTGGATGGAGAACCCGTGGGTGAAGGTGGACACCATCGCGGCCGACGAGAGCTTCTCCCAGGTAGACCTGGGGGGCCGGGTCATGAAGATCAACACCGAGGTGCGGAGCTTCGGGCCTGTGTCCCGCAGTGGCTTCTATCTGGCCTTCCAGGACTATGGTGGCTGCATGTCCCTCATTGCTGTGCGCGTCTTCTACCGCAAGTGCCCCCGTGTCATCCAGAATGGCGCCGTCTTCCAGGAGACACTGTCAGGGGCAGAGAGCACATCGCTGGTGGCTGCCCGGGGCAGCTGCATTGCCAATGCCGAGGAGGTGGATGTGCCCATCAAGCTGTACTGCAATGGGGACGGCGAGTGGCTGGTGCCCATTGGGCGCTGCATGTGCAAGGCGGGCTTCGAGGCTGTGGAGAACGGCACTGTCTGCAGAGGTAAGGGACCCCGCAGAGCAGGGCTCGTGCTCCTGCAAGAGCGTGGATGGGGATCAGCTGCAGAATTGAGCTGGCAGCTGGGCTCTCTGGCTGGCAAGGGCAGTGCCCTGGAGTGGACCGTGAGGCGCTCTGGCCAGCTTTTCCAAATGAGCCATCGTTCCACTCCTAAGGGGTCAGCTCTCAAGCAGCACTTCCTGAAGTGTGGTATGTGCACGTATCTAGTGGACACAATGATTTTAGTTGCCATGAGAGTCAATTCTTCAAATAATTTTTTTATTATGTGATTATTTTACTTTATGGTGGCAAGTGGTATTGGATTTTCGTTGCTTCCTTTATGTAGAGCGGTGATATAAATGTCTCTTTTCTTTTTTTTTTTTAAATGTCTCTTTTCTAAGATGATGTGTGTTATTGTTAGGTGCCACTGTGTTGATTTTTTTAATTCATAATTACCCCATGCAACAGAGTCAGACTATTTCTGTAGGATTTTCTGGTCTGTGATTCTTACTGAAACAGATTGTCTGATCTGTCTTCTATGAAGCCACTAGGTGAGTTTGAACTGCCAACCATTTGGTTACTAGTTAGTTGAGTGCCACCAGTGTTCCTTCAGAAAATACATGTCTTTGTGTACTGTAGAGTCATAGCTAATCTACTGGTGGGTTTTCAGAGATAGTTAATCACGTAGGAGAAGATTGTCTATCCTTCTCCTGCAGTGCAGCTGGTGGCCTCAAACCAAGTGCCTTCAGGATTATAGAGCAGCTTCTTGCCGTTAGGCCACCAGAGCACCCTCAGGATCAGTTGCAACTCCAAACTCAGTGATCTAGATGGACAGAGGAGCTACCACTTAGAATATTGCAGCCATCAAGGCAGAAGGAAGAGTAAAGAGAATAAATTGCACCCTGACTTAAAAACTTCCATCTGCAATGACCCACATTTCACTCGTGTGTACATTTTAATGGTCAAAGCTAGTCACATAGCTACTTCCAACTCAAAGAGATGAGGGAAATGCAATGCCCATTGACTATCATTTTCCTGTGCACTGAGCATTTTTCTTGTCTTAACTCACTGCATCCTCCCACCAAGCCTGTCAGGGAAAGTACATTTACATAGAAAAGTGGAGACTCAAAGATAGAATGAGTGAAATGGCCAAGAGCGTTACGCAGCTGGTATGGTTTCAGGCCCATCCTAGTAATAGCCACCAGGCTAAACCACTGCCATCAAATCAGCTCCAACTCAGAGCGTCCCTGTACAAGAGAGTTGAACTGCCCTGAAGGATTTATGAAGCTGTACATTATGGAAGCTGACAGCTTCATCTTTCTCCTGCAGAGTGGCTAGAGGATTTGAACCAACTTTTCATTAGCTTTGACCATTGCACCACCAGGGCTTCTTACCACCATGTTACACATGTTAATTTCGGGGAGAGTATTAGGTGAATTCCATTGGGGAAATCTGCTGTCAGGAACCTCTCCAGAGTACTGAAGAGAAAGTACATCAGTCTGGAGACTAAGGTGTGCCTAATCCAGGCCATAGTCTTCACAATTACTTCCTATGCATCAGAAAGCTGGACAATGACTAGGGATGATAGAAGGAGAATTGATGCCTTTGAGCTGTGGTGCTGGAGAAGAGTATTAAATATACCATAGGAGAACAAACAGGTTCTTGAGGGTGAAACCAGGCTTCTCCTTGGCGGCAAAGATTCTGAAGCTTCGTCTGACATACTTTGGGCATGTTGTAAGGAGTCCTTGGAGAAGGATATCATGCTTGGGAGGGTGGTGAGACAGTGTAGGAGAGGAAGACCCTAGATGAGATGGATTGACTTGGGTAATGGGGGTATATGTGCCAGAGACAATAAGGTTGGCAGAGGATAGAGCAGGGTGCAGAGCTATTGTACATAGGGTCATTATAGGTCACAAGGTACTTGATGGCACATAACAACAATAACAACAATTAGGTAAATAATATAAGTAGTGCCTGAATGTGACAAAGACTATAAAGTTGTTGTAAGCATAAAAGTTTGCAAGAGGTACTGCGTGCTAGGCCAATTTCTGGCTGTAACAGCATATATATTTGATTTCAAAGCACAGTGCAGCCAATTATTAGCTGTATGACCTGGTCAAGTGGAAACCACTTTTCATAGGGTGATTAAAGAATTTAAGAATTTAATACATGGAAAGCAATTTAAAGGATTTCTGGTGAAGATTAACTGCTTGGTTAATGTTAACGAAGTGTGAGGTGTGTACACAATATATATCCATGAGTCCCTGGGTGGCACAAATGGTTAAGCCTTGGCCACCAACCAGAAGGCTGCTGATTCAAATTCATCCAGAGTCGCCTAGAAAGTATATGGCCTGGCAATCTGTTTCCAAAAGGTCACACCCTTAGAAACCCAGGGGAATGTGGGTCTATATGGAGTCACCATGAGTTGGAATTGACTTGGTAATAACTAACAACAACAGGGAGCTTTGGTGCCCAAGTGCTAAGAAGCTGTGCTGCAATCCTACAGGCAGAAGTTCGAATCCTCCAGCTGCTCCATGGAAGAAGGATGAACAATCTCCTCCCATGTAATTTACTGCCTCTAAAAACTGCCGGAAGGTCAGCGATCAGTTGGTTCTGGCTCAGTGACACACTCTACCAACAACAAATGAAATGATGTATTATACAAAGTCTGGCCTCCTGTCGATCCCAAACACTGTTAGCTGTGATGGTGAGGTCAGTCTCGATGGTAGTGCAATAGGGCATTTGAAGCCTCCTTGTGCCACTTTCCCTTGCTGCTAACAAGGGCTGGGGCTGGATCCTGGGTTGGATCAAATGCCAGGTTGAGAGTCTGGACCTTGTTCCAAGGCCATGCAAGAGCCAGTGAAAGTTCTTGAGCCAGGGAGTAGCCACAGTGACCCTCATCTTTGTAGAGTGCTGTCCATGGATCTTCACCTTCCGAAGCAAGCCAGGCAGCATTTTAAAGAAGATTTCTAAAGGGATGAATAGGGTACTCAAGAAATAAGGCAATGGTCAGTTAGAAGGAAGCTGTTACAGCAGTCCTGGGAGGTGATGGCAGCCTGGACTGGGACATTCACAGCCCTGGAGAAAAGGAGGGTGTGACCAAGAGAGATTGTGCCAGAGGAACAGATGGAGTGTGATGACAGGTCAGAAAGAAAGGCGAAGGGGGAGTCAGAGGTTACGCAGGGAATTTCAGCTCATGGGAGGTGGTGGTTTTAGAAAAAACCATGAGCGGAGTGGGAAGCAAAGGCTGCTTTCTTGGGGAAGATAGCAGTTTTGGTTTCATAGATTGGAGTGTGAAAATGCAGAGCGTAAGAAGACGTAGTGGTGAGAAGAGGGGGCGGAGACGGAATGAGCTAGCTGGATATCATTCACCCATTGTTCATTGTTCATTGTTTATTCATTCATCAAACTCATTCATCAAATACATCAAATTCATTCATCCAGTTCATTCATCAAACCTGTGTCAAATCTTGTACTGAGCATCAGAGGAGAATCAAACTCTGGCCCTGCCCTCTCAGAGGTCACAGTGTAGTGGGACAGGCAGAACTGTAAAGGAAAAAGGTGGTGATGCATTAGACATGTTTTACTAGGAACTGCTTAGGTTGTGATGGGCACAGATAATGTAGGAAGGCTTCATGGAGGAGGCAATAGCCGAGCTGAGTCTTTAGAGAGGGGTTAGCCAGGTGGCCCAAGAGAAGGCTTTTCTGAAAGATAAAGCAGCATGAATAAAGACCTCGAGATGTAAATAGAATTAAGAGAACCAGGAAATGTTTGGTAAGGGCTAAAGGGGATAGAAATAACTGTCATCCAGATGAGATGTATTAGTTACCTTTTGCTACATAATAAATTGCCATGAAGCTTAAAACCACTGTATTATTTCACAGTTTCTGAGAGTCAGGGATCTGAGTGTGGCTTGGGTGAGATCTCAGCTCAATAGGGATCCACTTCCATTCTCATGTGCAAAGTTGTCAATAGACCCCAGTCCCTCAACCCTTGAGCCTATCACACTTGCAGTAAGTTCCCCAGAGTCAGCGATCCCAGAAAAAGCCACTATCTTTTTTATTACCAGTTCTCAGGAGTGACATCTCATCACTTCTGCCATATTCTGTTAGTTTAAAGAGCATCATTAAGCCATCTCACACACCGGGAGAGGGTATTACACAGGGCATGAACGCTGGAGGACAGGATCATTGGGCCCGTCTTCGAGGATGCCTGTCACCAGAGGTTAGCCAAGTCAGACCAGATCCTTGCAGACTGTAGTGATGGAGAGAGGTGATGGTGGGGCAGGGTCTCCCCTAATCCTGACAGCCCTTCTGGAACCCAGGTCCATTCTAGCCAGGTGCCTGGTGGGAGGGGGGCATGATTAATGAAGTCAGGGAGTCAAGTGGGACACCAGCCAGTGTTCTGGTTTGTGCTGTAGCCACCCAGATGTAAGGCGGCTCAGCCCCGGTCCCGCTGGTCCTGGCTCTGGACCCATTGGCCATGGTCCTGGCCCCACTAGCCTTAGCCTGGCCTTGCTGGCCTTGGCCCCACTGGCTCCCAGCACTTGTAGAAACAGTGATTATAGCTCACTTCTGAGTGATTTGCAAATTGCTTCCCCTCCTCCATCTCTGGGGGCTTCAGCCTTTCCTATGTGTCACATCACATGAGAAGTATGTTCACATGCAAATTCCTGGGCCTGACTCAAACCCCTCCCCTACTGGTTCTGTGGCTCTGAGGGGGGTCCAGGAGTCAGAATTTTCTAATCTGGCAGCCCTAGTGATCTTGTAATAAAATCATTAGCTGGGAGATAACATATCTGGGCCACCATGGAACCAGGACTCTAAGCCAAAGGGTGACCACAGACCTGGCGCCTCCAACACTTCAGGGAGCACCCACCGTAAGGAGGGATTATTAACTGGGTGGATGGGTGTGGCTTAAAAAGCATTTAGTGCTGTTTAATTGGAAATGAGGTGGGAATCTGTTGCATGGTTAATATTTATTAAAGTGGGTTATTGTTGTTGTTGTTGTTGTTTTTGTTAGGTGCTATTGAGTCGAGTATCACTCAGTGACCCTGAGAACATTTCTGAACCTGGTCCTATCCTACTTATGCCATTGTCAGCATTTCTGATATACTTGAGCCCATTGCTACCCATGGAGAAAATGGGTATGGAGAGTCTCCTTAGCAGGTGGGGAATAGGTGAGACTTCCTGGGCAGGGACAGCTGATCAAGTTTTTATTCTGGATGGGTGGTTGGGAGAAGGCAGAGATGGCAAATTTAACAGACAAAACAATTACAGACTGTGTTGAGTGAACGAGAGAGAACTGGACATAGCAGTAGGCTAAGGAAGAGATTTCTGTAGCCACGTGGTCAGGGAAGGCTTGATGGAAGAGGTGTCATTTAGTTAATGGAGGCTGCCATCCCTGGGCAAGCAAAAAGAGAATGTTTGGGGCAGAAGGCACCCTGAGAAACCTTAGACTCAGAACTTGGACCCCAGACCACTGGGTAAATAGGGAATAAGGCAGAGTACATGAGAGTCCATCTGTGCATCTGATCAGGTTATTGATCTGAGAGGGCTTTATAGAGGAGGTGACATATTTTAATTAGACTTTAAAGAATGAACAGAATTTGGATGGATCAGGGGAGAAAGGGAAGTGTAGGCTTTAGGGAACTACAGGAATAGTGGCTTAATGATAAGGAGTTGTATGGCCAACACAGAGGCATGAATCTACCAGCTGTCATTTACTGCCTCTGAAAACGCACTGGAGGGTCAATTAAGGGTCAGTTCTAAAATGAGGGTACCTAACAATAACAACATCATATGCATAAAGACCCTGAGATGGGACAATACAGATGTGTTTGGTGAATAGCAAGTATTACTGCTGGGTATAGAGGATTTTGGAGTTGCTGTGATGTTGAACACTATTCCATAGTCATGTCAGATGCCATAATGGTTACCCACTATGTACAGTGGTTGGATGCGCTTCCAGATTGATTCGTGTTGGGAAGCAAGAGTGGCATCCACTTCCTAAACTAGATGACTCTGGAAAGTCTACATACTCCCTTATCAATGTACAGAAGTGATGTTAATTATAGAACAGAGTTCAGGTCTTTTGTGCAAAGCTTACTCTGAGTCATATTTAACTCGACGACACTTTACCAGTGCTAAATGAAACTAGTACTGTTATATCTGGAGGAACATTCTTCCACTTAGCACATCACTCTTTGTCAATGTGCTATATGAGGTGACCTGGGTTCACTATGATGCTGAACCTTGTGCCAAGGGAATATCAAATACCAAAAAGGTTTCCCATTGAGGACAGTGTTTGGTGGAGCTCCCAGTTGTAAAACAGGTTGGGAAGCAGGAGTGACATCCATTTCCTAAACCACATGCATCTGGAAATTATGAACTTGGAGAAACGACGATAGCTATGGAAAGGCGTTAGGTCTTTTATTTATAGAGTCTCTATGAGTCCACCTCTACTTGAGGGCAATCAACAAGAACAACAACAACAACATAGGGGATTAGAAGAAATTCTGCCCTAGCCGCTCATCTGTTGTTGTTGTGTGGCAGCAAGTCAAATCTGACCCATGGTTGAACCTCCAGCAGGTTTGCAAATGCAGGAAATCACACTGGAGAAGATTGCTTATTTTTCTCCTTGGAGCAGCTGATGGATTCTAACCACATGCTTCATCTAGTCAGGATTTATTATGGCCTGCACTGGCCATCCAGCCCCTAGTCCCAGGGAGAGGCTCTTGAGACTTGAAACTTCTTTTGGAAGAGCTGTGCCCTCTTCCCTCCCCAAGTCCTCAACATCCCCATGGGGCTTCCAAACCTCAGCCTTGCTGTGGGCATCAGGGAATATTCCTGGAATTTCTTCTCTGCTGTTCTCATCCAATGCTCAGTCAGAGTCTGTTTCTCTGACTTTTTCCAGAATTTAGGGGTTTTATTGTGAATGTGCTCTTGCCTCAGTTTCTCCAAGCCTGTCTCCCTATTTCTCTTGGGCTCTTCTCACCTTCCTCAATCCCAGCGGGAAGCCCCAGCCTTTCCACCGTGGGGGGCCCTGTTCTCCTCTCTGATAGCACCGACCCACATCTATAATGGATCTGGAGGCCGTTCTGCAGTGAGCAGAGTGCTGCGATGCTATCGGGCGTAATGGGATTTTTAATATTTAGCTTGGAAGGGGAGAGGGGCTGCGAGCCAGCGCGGGGTGGTTGCACACATCCAACTCGGGCTTCCCAGTTCCCAGCTGCTGGACCCCTCCTCCCAGCCTCTCCCTTTTGTTCAGCCCAGCCCTGCCCCAGCCCTCCCCACTCTTCCCTCCCCAGACACACAGCCTTTCCTGACCTTGGAGACTTCAGTTTTAAACCCCAGCTCAGCTCCTCATTAGCTGTGTGACCTTGGGCAAGAAATAGACCCTCTCTGAGCCTTTGTTTCTTCATCTACAAAACATAGCAACCGAAGGACTTTTGTGCAGAGAGAAACTACCTTTTAAAATGTTATCAAGATAAGAATACACTAGCGTTGTTTTTGCCCAATGATTTTTGGGTTTTGTCTGATTTTTTTTTTTTTTAGGGAGAAAAATAACTTTTGTTTATAGTTAAAGCAGTGCATGTTATTTGTAGAATCTTTCAAAATTCCTGATAAGTAAAAAGGGAGAAAATGAAAATTAGCCAACACCCAGAGATAACCCCTGCTAACAGAAGTTGTTTCTTTTAGGTGTACTTTTGAGTATTTACATATATTGATTTAAAAAAGAAAAAGGACTTGTCCTCAAAGTACCTGAGGATTTTTTTCCTTAAGGATATTTTGTGAATTCTTGTTCCTGTCATGCACCTTCAGCATTGGTTTTGGAGGCTGTTACTGTGGATGAATGTCAGTGTCTGTACTAACCTTCTATTGATCGACCTGTAGATTGCTTCCCATTTCTCAGCGTCTTAAGCAAATGTTCACACAAACTTCATTGTTCCTCTGTCCTTTTGCACTGCTGCTGGTATTTGTGTCGGATACATTTCCAGGCTTGGAATTATGGGGTCAAAGGGCATATGCTTTTTTTCTTTTTAGAACTTTTAACAGGCATTGCCAAATTACTTTCCAGAAAAGCTGTGCCGAGTTACCCTCCTGCCAGCAGCCTTGGATAGTGCCTGTTTCCCTGCATGCTCGCCAGCATGGGATATTATGCCTGTGGCTTTATTTTCCGTAATACTCCCAGAATTCTGTGCTTTTCTCCAGCCAAGGAAAGGAGGGGCTAGTCCACTCTGGACCCTCAGAATTGGATCCTGAGCCACCCTTGGGGCAGCTTGCTCCCCACACCCTGTTTTCAGCTCCAGCCCTTCCCATGAAGGCTGGACCATCAGCCCAGATGTGTCTGGGGGAGCTATTGGGGGTGGAGAACGGTCAGCATAGGGGTAAGGCGGAGGAGGGCCAGTTGGCAAAGCCAGTGCTGGCTGGGAAAATGGTGAAAGGTTGTGAGGGTCAGAATCCTGGGTGGGAGGAAGGTCCAGACCCCCACCCAGAAGCTGTATTCTTTCTCTTCAAGGGCAGGGTGGAGAGACCAGCCAGAAGAGGGGGAAGAGTGGTGATGGACAACCTCACCAGACCCTGGGGCCCAGCCAGGCCTGAGACTACACAGACCTTTCAAGGATGGTATTAAAGGAGGACTCTGGCCAGTATACTTAGACAATGCAGATCCTTGGTTGGAAAAAATGGGAAAGCCCTTCCCTTTCATTCCTTCCTACGTGTTCTCAGAGCCTCTGTTCTCGTTCCATAGTCATCTGCTCACCTATTTATCCATCCCTCCATCCATCAGATATTAACTGAGCACTAGCTTCCAATATTTCTTCTTCTTGGAGGAGGTGGTGATGGCTTCGTAGAATACCAGGAAGCTAACACATCCTGAGTACTATAATGTGCCAGGCATTGGGGAATCCCTGGAAAATCAGTCATGGCCCCAACCCTCCAGGACCACCCAAGTTAGACAAGTTCTTTACCTAGTAAAGGTGCATGAGATCAGGGTGGGGCTTTTAAAGCAGACAGGGGCGTCCAGCTAGACCAGGAGCCTCATCACCAGAGAAAGTCTTTGGGGAAGAAGGGCTCTGCAGTGGAGGCTGGGTAGGGAGTTAGTCTGCAGAGAGGCAGGTGCAACAGCCCTGTGGTAGCTGGGGTGGGTGCTTCTAGGAAGAGCAGAAGGCTCCCTATGCTATCTGCCCTCTCTGAGCTACGTGGAAGGATTCTGAATATCAGCATATGGGAGAGTCTTCCTCTCTTTTCATATCCCTCTGATAGTCTGGGCAGGAAATACTAGACAACTTTGATCCTAGATTTTCAAAATAGCACATTCTTTTTTTTTTTTTCCTCAACCCCTCTTTTCTGGGCACCTCTCAGCACTAGACCCTGAACCAGGTATGGAGGCCACTGAGATGATGGAACCCAATTCTTGCCCTCGGAGAACTTCCAATCTGGCATAGGTTGATGGCTCTCTGTGTAACTACAGCCTTGTGGTACTCAAGAAAAAAACCTAGAAGGGCTTCCTGGAGGCAGAGTCATTTTTCTAAGAGCTTTAGGAGATGGGAGGAACCAAAAGCAAGAGGAGGACTAGCCTTCAAAAAACGATGGTCAGAAATGATACTGGTTTTTTTTTTTTAAATCCTACCCTCTCCCTGAAGATTATCCAAAAACGACTGGAACAGCACATCAACAGAGAACTACCAGAAGTCCAGGCTGGTTTCAGAAGGGGTTGTGGTACTAGAGATATTGTAGCTGATGTTAGATGGATCTTGACTGAAAGCAGGGAATACCAGAGGAATGTCTATCTGTGTTTCATTGACTATGCAAAGGCATTTAACTGTGTAGATCATAACAAACTGTGGCTGACTCTGAGAAGAATGGGAATCCCAGAACACTTGATCGTTCTAATGCGAAACTTATACTTGGACTGAGGCAGTCGTCAGAACAGAGCAAGGGAACACTGCATGGTTCAAAATTGGGAAGGGCGTATGCCAGGGATGCATCCTATCTTCATACCTTTTCAACCTATATGCAGAGCAGATTATCCGGGAGGCTGGGCTCTATGAGGAGAAATGTGGGGTCAAGATTGGTGGACGAATTATCAACAATCTGCGTTATGCGGATGACACAACCCTGCTTGCTGAAACTGAGGAGGACCTGAAGCGCCTGCTGCAGAGTGTCAAGGACTGCAGCCTACAATATGGATTGAGGCTCAATGTCAAGAAGACAAAGATTCTCACCACTGGACCAATCGGCAGCATCAGGATGGATGGTGAAGAGATTGAGATTGTACACAGCTTTAGTTTGCTTGGCTCCATAGTCAACAGTCTTGGCACCAGCAGCCAGGAAATTAAAAGGCACATTGCCATGGGAAAGTCTGCTGTTAGGGACCTCTCCAAAGTGCTGAAGAGCAGTGGTGTCTCTCTGGAGACTAAGGTGCGTCTGATACAGGCCATGGTCTTCGCAATCACCTGTTATGCATCAGAGAGTTGGACAATGACCAAGGAGGATAGAAGGAGAATTGATGCCTTTGAGCTGTGGTGCTGGAGAAGAGTATTGAGAATACCATGGACTGCTAGGAAAACAAACAGATTTGTCCTGGAGAGGGTTAAATCGGATGGCTCCTTGGAGGCAAGGATTCTGAGGCTCCGTCTAACTTACTTTGGACATGTTGTGAGGAGAGACCGGTCCTTGGAGAGGGACATCATGCTTGGGAGGGTGGAGGGACGGCGCAGGAGAGGAAGGCCCTCTATGAGGTGGATTGATTCAGTGACTGGGATAATTGGGATGGGAGTGTCAGAGACAGTGTGACTGGCACAGGACAGAGCGGAGTTTAGAGTTGTTGTACATAGGGTCGCTATGAGTCGCAGGCGACTCGACGGCACATAACAACAACAACAACAACAACAACAACAACAACAACAACCCTCTCCCTGACTTCCACGTAAAGTACAGAATTGCAGGCATGAAAGAGACATGTTCTTGTGAGAAGGACAAGAACGGGTGCCAGGAATTCAGGTCTACTGCTGTCAAAGGGCCAAGGACCAAGTGGGGCAGAAGCTAGAGGGGGTTCAGAGATATCTAGAGGCCAGGGCTGGGGTAGGGGTAGGCGGGTGTGTGGTTAAAGTTACATCCTATACACTGTGTTCTCATGTCTACTGGTTTTCTTAGCTCTGTTTTACAAATATAAAAATGGGGGAGAAAACCAAAAAAGGTTCAATGAGTTGCTTTGCTCTCATGCAGTGAGAGTAAGCAGAAGCAGAATATGTCCAATGTGCATGGACAACTCCTTGACTCTGCATAGGCTAATGCTTGAACATCATGCTTGGAGGGATAGAGGGACAACACAGGAGAGAAAGACCCAGGATGAGAAGAATTGACTCAGTGACTGGAGAAATGGGACCAGGTCTATTAGAGACGATGAGATTGACTCAGAGCTAGTCCAGAGGGTTGCTATGTGTATTAGATGACTCCATGGCACACATAACAATAGCAACAATGCCTGAATATACTCTCCTTTTATACCTGAGGCCCCAGTCTTGTCTGCCTGGTCATTTTGTCCAACCCAGCAGAGCTGTGAACTGAAGAACCTCATTTTACTTACCTGGGAAAGGGGGACATTGCACTCCACCCAGCTTACCTGAGATGATGGAAGAGACAACTGAACTGGACAGACAACTAGCTGAGAGGTTTAAGTGAGGTCAGAATATTCTCCATCCCTGTGGGGCTTTAAGGGAAGGCGAGAGCCCACCTACCAGACAACTAGAAATGCAGCCTAGAGGAGGAAGGCCTAAGGGCTGGGCCTTGCAGGACAAATGGGCTTTCAGTGGGGCAGGATGGAATGAGACCCCAGGACAAAGGCTTAGGGGTAGAGATGTCCCTTGAGTTTCAGTTCCATATGAAGAAGAGTTCAGCGAAGGAGGCCCCTGGCTAAGCTGCGGTCAAAGGGAACAGTCCCCCTTCTTCCCCTCATCCAGCATGTATGGAATGCTCATCACCTGCTAGAGTCTCCGGTGCTTCAATGTCTGGCACGCTAGACTGATGACCAAAGGGTAGTGGTTCAAATCCACCCAGAGCACGTCCCTAGAAAAAAGGCCTGGTAGATCAACTATCCCCCAAAATCAACCACTGACAAACTTACGGAGTGTAGTTTGCTTTGACACATACGGGGTCCCAGTGAGTTGGAGTCAACTCCTCAGTAGCCAACACCACCCCATGATCCCCTTCCCACATGTTATTTTGTTAAATCCACTCAACAGCCTTCCACACTAGAGACATTAGTCTCGTGTTTTTCTTTTTATTTCAGATTTAAAACCCTCAAGTTCTTACCCTCCCCCCCCCAAAAAAAAAACCCTCAAGATCTTAGCTGTCAAATTGGAACCAACTCATTCCTAGCTGGCTCACCCGTGGCATTCCGAGCTGGCCCACGGCTACAGTAAACTGAATGGAGGAGATTGCCCATCTTTTCTAGGGGACCCAGCGCACCAGAGAGGTGTGGCCTTTGAGTTAGCAACACTATTCCCTACGGACCGCTCACACCACCAGAGCTCTTGTTTTCAGATTAGGAAATTTCAGCTGGGCCAACGGGCCTCTTACTGAAGTCTGACCCCTTGTAAAGGTGGCAGTTCTGTACCCTCATACCCCCTGTTTCTGATTCTTCTGATTCTTGGAAGAGTCAGCAAAGCTTCAAAGGAATGTGGTGCTCACACTTGGTAGATGCCTCCTGTGGGCCAGGCAGCTTCACAATCAGGGTTTTCTTCATCCTGTAGTGTAAGGTCTGATATCTCTATTTAATAGGAGACTGAGGCATAGAGAGGTTACCAGCTTGTCCAAGAAAACTTTACAATCCAGGCAGTTTCACAGTCAGGGTTTTCGTCACCCTGTAAGGTCTGATATCTCTATTTAATAGATGAGTCTCAGAGGCTCAGAGAGGTTACCAGCTTGTCCAAGGAAACACGGCTAGAAAGGGGTGAGATTTGAATCTCTATGAGGCCCTCTCTGTGCCTGGCTCATCTTGACCCTGAAAACACTTGGCTGATGAGTTTGGAGTTTGGTCACAGGCTGCCTCCAGAACACTCCAGCAGGACCATAAACAGCTGGGAACTCCCCCCACCCACTCCAGCCCCTGCCTTTTCATCTGGCTGGGCCTCGGGATCTGGCAAGGGAGGCTCGTTTATTGAGGAAGTTTATGCATTTAACAGTTTAAGCCTTTCTAAGCCTGTGGTACAACAGGATTTGGGAGCCGTTAACAATTCTGTGTGGTTAAGAGATTTCATTGCTCTGTGGCAGCTGGCTCAGGCCCCACAGGCCTGCTCAGGCCTCAGCCCCACCCTGCTGGGAATGCCCCTCTCCAGGGCCCTTTGTCCTCAGCCCCCATTAGCAGCTTCTCCCACCCCAACTCTGCATATGAACTTTGACCTTAGACAAGGAACTGAGGCCCAGAAAAGGGAAGGGAGTCACAGGTCAGATAACAGGTATCACACCAAGGCCTGCCTGGAGCCTTAACTCCCACCAGCCTCTCTTGGGCAGTGGAAATGTTATCAGTTCCTCAAAGGCAAACTTTCAACTAACTTCCTTTGAAACCATCTTCTGTTTGATTCTTAGCATGGCTTTGGTGCTGAGAGAATAAATGACTTGCCCAAGGTCACCCACCCATTCAGGTAACAGAGCTACAGTCAGCCTTCTGGTCTCCTGAATCCTAATCAACATTCTTCACACTTTATCAAACTGGTTTTGGGATTTTGTTGATTTCCCTCCTCTTTCCCATAGCTTGGGGGGAAATGCCATTTGTAATTATAATGTCTTGCATATGTACAGTATTTATTTACTTACACCCTGCTTCGTTCCAGCAAAGATTAGAGGCTGCTTTTGTGTAGCATTTGGTTTCACCCTATGAAAGACTTTGATCTGAATGATACCCACATGAGAGAAGCGATTAGCACCATTTTGGACACACTGAATCCTGAAGCTAAGAGCTCACTTCCCTTGAGTGGATTCCGGTTCATAATGGCCTTCCATCAGGTTTCCCATCTTCCTCCATGGTGGATTTGAACTGATGACTTTTAGGTTAGCAGACCAGCACATTCCATACTACATTACCAGGGCTGCTTGAGGACACATGATTTCCTAGGGTCACACAGCACTAATACAGTAGCCAGCCCAGTGCTGTGGCTTCCTGGGCCTGATCCCTTCCAGGAGCTCCCCATTGTCCAGTCAGATCGCCTCTCTACTTGGCTTTTAACTCTGCAGGGATGGGACCGTGAGGGCCCCTGAAATTCCATAGGAGACTTCAGTCTCCATCCTGGGGGTGCTGAGATGACTGCTTTCACAGAAAAGTTTGTGGGCTTAGCAGGGTAGGAGCAGGCCTGTGACTGCTACACTGATTAACTAGCTTCAGTGGGGCCACTGTGAGGGGTGAGCTGGCCCCACGACACCAGCCCACCCTGACCATCCGTGCCTCTCTTTATGGAACCTCTTGAAGGTTTTCTTCTTATTGTTGTGCACCGTCAAGTTAAAACTGACTCATAGCTAACCTTCCAGCGGGTTTTCAGAGGCAGTAAGTCGCACAGGGAGAGACTACCCATCTTTCTCCCACAGAGCACCTCGTAGATTCGAACTGTCTACCTTATCATTAGCAGTGCAATTCTTTACCGCTAAACCAGAGTGGCATCCACTTCCTAAACAACATGCCTCCAGAAACTCTAAACTTTGATAAATGTCTATAGTTGTAAAGGGGCTTCAGGCCTTTTGTTCATAGGGTCGCTATGAGTCGTGCTTGACTTGAAGGTAATCAACAACAACAACAAACTACCAGAGATCTTCTATTGTTTTATAAACAGGAATTTGCTTCCTGAGCCTGGTGACCTGTATGCCCAGCCAACCAATAAGCCAAAGGGAAGGCCACAAACCAGTCACCAACACATCACTTCTACCTGAACACAGAACTAATTTTATCTCCTGTCCTGTCTGTCCCCCTCAAATAAAGGAGGCTGAGGATACCAATAACCAACTTCATAGTTATGGAAACTGAGATACCAGAAAATTAGATGAATCGTTTATCTGAGGATTTTCAACTCAGAGTCCTATCCCTGACTCCTCCCACCCCTGGATGCTTAAGAGCAGAAATAAGAACCCAGGGAGAAAGAGAATATGCACCCATCATTATTATATGCTAACAGGTCAGAACTAACTCATAGCTGACCCACCAGCAGGTTTGCAGAGGCCGTAAATTGCACAGGAGGAGACGCTGCATTTTTCTGCTGAGGAGCAGCTAGTGGATTAGAACCACCTACCTTTGAGTTGACAGTGTAATTCCCTACCATTGGGCCCTCAGAGCTCCCTATGCATTTATTGTGTGTCTGCAATAGACCAGGCCTATGTCCTTGGCTTGGTGTATAATATTCTCCTGAATCCTTTCTGTAATCTTCAGCAGTTAAACCAAAGCCAAACTCGTTGCCGCCACGTTGACTGTGACCCACAGCAATCCAATAGGATAGAACCGATCTGCCTCATTGGGTTTCTGAGGCTGTAAGGCTCAATGAAGAACATTGCCACACCTTTTTCACTGGTGACTTCAAACCACCAACCTTTCCGTTAGCAGCCAAGTCCTCTCACCACTGTACACACACATTTTACAGAGGAGGAAGGCAGAGGCGCAGAAAGGGTCAGGGACTGGCCCTAAATCACACAGATGAGGGAGCCAGAAATGACATCCAAATTCTATACTCATACTGTAGTATTTGTATAGTATTAATAGGAGTAAATTATTATTTTTTTTTAACAATCATTATCTCATTTGATTTTAGCAACCCTGCAGAGGGAGCTCTGGTAGCCTAGTGGGTAGGGAGTTACACTGTCAACCCAAAGGTGCGAGGTAGGAATCCACCAGCGGTTCTGTGGGAGGCTGATGGGCAACCTCCTCCTGTACAGCTTCTGGAAACCCTGTCAGCTATGGAGGGCAAGCTATGAGTCAGTTCCAACTTGACAGCACTGAGTTGGAGGAAATAAAGGGAGTATTAGCCCTCTTGAGGTGAAGGAATTCAGGCCCAGCTGGGCGATGTGACCTGCCTGAGACTTAACCCTTGGAGGGATCGAAGAAACAGGATCAGTGTGATTCCTCATGACCTCCTTGTTACTGATTCCCCATCCTTGGTCTCTGTCGGACCCACTCATCAGGTACTGTCCCCTTCATCTCTTAACCAAGGGCACCAGTGACTTCCACGTCCCTGATCCAGCGGTCAGATCCCAGCCTCAGCCTCCCTGATCTGGCAGCAGTCTGGCACGGCACCCAGGCCCTCTTCTGGAAGCGCACTCGCCTTGCTGTCCCCATCTCTCCAGCTGCTTCGTGTTTGATTCCTGCTCAGTTCCCAGACCTCTCCCCCTTTTGAGGGCCCTACCTCTTCTGGCCTCCTCTTCCCACGCTTGCTCACTGATCCCTTAGAGATCCCTTAGAGGCTTTAAGTGCCTTATTCAGGCTTGTCTCCAGCCTGGACTTCTTCTCTAAAGCTCCCCCTCACCTATCCCACTGGATACCTCCATATATATCCAAGAAGTGACTCAAATTTAGGAAGCCTGACAATGAACTTCTTTTCCCTCTGACTTTCCTGCTTCTCCCGCTGTCTTCACCATTTCATTCTGTGGAAGTCAGTCTTTCCAGCACTTGCTTAGGCCAAAAATGTTGAGTCATCCTTGATGCCTTTATTTCATCCCCCATATCCAATTACCAGCAAATCCAGTCAGCTTTGCCTCCAAGCCCTGTCTAGGACATCTCCTAGCAGGCAGAGGGGGCTGCCTGCTTCTAAGCTCCCACCATCTTAGTCTCAGTCACTGTAGAACCACTAGGCTCACCTCCACTCTGTTCCGCCCTTAGTGTGTTCTCTGCCCAGCAGCCAGATGGACCCTTTCCCTTGTCTGCTCAGAACTCCTGAGGTGACAAAGGTGAGGGGCATTAATAGTCTTGACAAAGTCCCTTCCCACCTCTCTGGCTTATTGCCTTCCCTTTCCTTCCCTCCTGCCACCTCCTCTCCAGCCTGGTGTCCTCACAGCTTGCTCCTGCGCCTCTACCAGATCTCTGTCTAGATGTCACCGTCTTGCTGCAGTCCCCCATGGCCCTCGTTTTCAAAGTGTGCACGCACACACGTACGTGGACGTGTGCTCCTAGTCCTCTCCCTTGCTTTGTTTCTCTTATTACCATCCGACACACTATGTACTTCCTTGTTCCTCACTGCCCGTTCCCCCCACCAGCCCCAGCGTGGGCCCCTAGAGTGTGCTTCACAGCTGGAGTCCTAGTCTCTTAGAATAGTACTTAGCACAGAGAAGGTGCTTAACTCCAAACTCAGTGTGTGCCCCCAAGCCCAGTGTGAGTGGCTGGCCCCACAAAGGCCCTTAGAGAGACTGGGGGCTCCTCCTACCACCTCTCATAGGTTCCTGAGGTCTGTCTGAGTTTGAGGAAGATGTTTCTTAGGCATGTTTTTTTCCTCTTAATCCAATGACCTCATGTGGTTGAGAGTAGATCTGCTCTCCAGAGTTATCCATGGCTGTAATCTTTCAGAGGAGCTTTGGTGCCCTAGTGGTAAGGAATTGTGCTGTCAACCCAAAGGTACATAGTTCAAATCCACCAGCTGCTCCATGGGAGAAGGATGAGCAGTCTCCTCCCATGGGATAAACTGCATCTGGAAACCCACTGGAAGGTCAGCTCTGGGTTGGTTCTGACTCAGCGGTGCACAACAGCAACAGCCTTTCAGAGAGAGCTCTGGTGGAGCCCACTGGAGGGTCAGCTATGAGTTGGTTCCAACTCAGTGGCACACAATGACAAGGACGATAATCTTTCAAAAGTCAGATCACCAGATTTTTCTTTCAAAGCCCCTCTGCCAACCTTTCTGTTAATAGCCAAATGTTTGCACCTCCAGGGATTCCCTAGGCTTGACAAAGAGTTCTTATTTTTGGCATCCAGCATTTCCCATAAGATTAGGGGCCGTCTCTCCTTCCCTCATTCCTTCACATGAACAAGTGGACTCTTAGCACCTGCCTTTCCCTCTGTGGTGAATCCCTGCCAGCTGGTCCCGACCAGAGCTGCCATGGACCCATTTCTCCCACCAGGAGCTTTTGAAAGGCCATTGTGTATGTGTGGGCCTGTCCAGACACAGAGCTGGAGGAGAAGGAAAAGCCTGTTATCGAGGGATGTACACTAGACATGGAGGCTACTGGTCTCAAGTTCATGTCCTAGCCCTACCATTTATACATGGCTTCCCTGAGCCTCAGTTTCCTCATTGTTAAACAGGTGGTAGTCTCCACCTCACAGGGTTTGGAAGGGGTTCAAATCAGAGGTGTTAGTTAAAGAGCTAGTTCAGAAAATGAGAGACAGATGATGGACAGGGTTCTCCTTCTCTAGGCCAGAGCTCCTGGAGAGCAGAGCAGTGTGTCCATGTCTGAGGGACTGAGGGTAACCATCCCTCAGTAACAAAGGAGCCTGGGCACACAGCAAGTGTCTAATAAGTGCCTGCCTGTGAAATAATTGTTTTAAACAGCCACATGATCATATTGAGCAACATCAGAGCAGCTTGCAGAGTTGAGGGCTGTGAGTCCAAATTTGGGTCATGCCCTTCCTTGTCCTGGAGCCCAGGCAAAGCGTCCCTCTTCCCCAGCTCCTGGTGCTCAGTGCCGCCATCTATACAACTTCTCCTTTGCACTGATTGCCCTTGATTCTGCTCTGCCCGGTCCTCTCAGGACCCCTGGACAGGCAAGAAGGGAAACTATGACCATCTTCAACGTGAGAACTCTTTTGGCCAGCCACCTGGGACCAAATCTTGACTCCAATACTTACTGCCATGGTGATCCTGGACAAGTGACTTACTCTTGAAACCTTAGTTTTCCTATCTATAAAATTGGTGCAATAACATGTGTAATGTTCCAGGCAGGTAATAGTGAGGATGCAGTGAGCAAGTGCAAGTGATGCATTTAGCACAGAGCCTGGCATATGGTGTGTGATCTGCAAATGTCAGAGCCTGACACTTGATGTGGGCATGCTCAGGGCCTTCCCCACGTTTGATGAGGAGGAAACAGGTATTCCGAAAGAGTAAGTGATTTTGTTCCAGTTCACACTGGAAGTTTCTGTCACTGATCATGGGTCCCTTAAACCTTCTTGTCTGGTGGAATATGAGTGGTGGCCCGAGCATGGGCTGGGTGGAGTTGGGGCCCTACAAAGCTCTTTCTCATTTCAGTCTTTATTGTTGCTCTTGCTGTACCTGCTGTTGAGTTTGCCCCTCTCTCCAGTCCTGCATCATCGTCATGATTGAATGCAGATTGCAGGTCTTTACTGACTGATTTTCACCAATAGATCTCCAGGCCTTTCTTCCTACTCTTAGTAGATGTTCGCTGAAACCTACGTGTGTGTATGGCCTCACTGTGCAAGCACCTCTCTGGATGAAGCAGGCATTCGTGCATATGTGCACACACATAAGCAGACCAACTGGGTACATGTATGTGCCTGTGTTGTATCAAGCCAGAAATGTGCACACCTAAAAATGAGCACTTGTGAGCATGCGTGCTAGATCAATTAATGGAGCTGGACTAATTTAGCATCCTAACAACATAAAGCCTGTTTTGAGAGAAAGATACTGGCTGTGCATTGGTTGGAAATAGAACCTGGGTCTCCTGCATGGAAGGCAAGGCACTTAGCACCGAACCACTACTGCTTCGTGTCAGCCAAAGAGAAACTGTTCAAGACTTAAGTTTCCGCCCTTTAAGGCATTCATTCCAACATGTTGGAGGTCTGAGATTGGTCACTGGCCTTCTTGAGCTGCCTGGGCAGCAGTGTGCCGCATCTGTCTCCCAGGCAACCCCAGCCTTATGCTGCCCTCCCCTTCCACCCTGCTGTCAGAGCCGGTTCTGGGGGCTCCCTGGAGGCCCCAGAAGGCTGTGCACACATGTGCTAGGTCAGCACAGAGCAATGTGGGTACGTGTGTGTATGAGATGGGGCTGCTCAGGGTGTGCACATGTGCCTCTATGAGCACTACTCTGCCACCATCCAGTTGGAACATCCTTGGACATAGATTTCTGGAGTAAAGAGTCCCCATGAGCTTGCACTCACCAGGTTACCATAGAGCCGCTGTGTGTACTTACCAATGTGTATTTGTATGTGGCTACATCTGCCCGACTTGCCCAGGATAGCAGTGTGCAGGTGGGAACATGCTCACTTATGTGCTGGAGCAGTAAGACAAATACATGTATGGGACTGTGTGTGTGCTGGATTTAACAAGTGTGTGCATCTGGCCTTGCAGGAGTGGAGCCCTGCCTGTGTCCTTATGTGTGTATGTCCTCAATATACAAGCACACTCACTGGATGAAGTAGATATATCAAGGTGTGCACACACACAAGGATATCAATCAGAATGTATGCATTTGTGCTGTGTCGACTGGGTACATATGTGCGTGTGTATTGTATCAAACCAGAGGGGCATGTGCCTGAAAATGGGTGGCTGTAAGCACTTGTGTGTGTGCTGGGTCAACGAACTAGTCAACTCTCTGCTGTGTGCCTGTGTGCGTGCACTTTCTAGAGCCCAGGATGTCAGGGCCATTGATTTTCTGCCTCTCAGAAATTCCCTTTGAGGTTCTCTTCATATCTCTTTCATGAACCAAAATCAGCAGTTCCTACGTTCTTAAAACAAATAGGCCCCTTTTTGCAGTAGGCTCCATCCCTGGCCCTCCCACCCCCTCACTGCTTATGCTCTGAACTTGTACACAGAGAATCTGTTTGTCACTCACCAGAAGCCTGGGGACGGGCAGTGGGAGCACTGGGCTGAGAGTCAGGCTCCCTGTCCAGGCTCTAGCCTGTCCGTCCCTGAGCCTTAGTTTCCTTGTCTGCCCAAGTCTGACAGTGAAGATGTTGGTGAGAACCTCCAAGATTGGGGATCCTCATACTGTTACACCTATCTAGGGTCATATATGTTTACACAGCACATTTTCCTTCTTGCTTGAGACAAAGGCTCCTGTCTACACAATACAAGGCAGGTATGGACAGGCCAGAGGAGAAAGAAGTCCTTGGTGCTTCTGGGAGAATGAGCAGAGCACAAATGAACTTCTCCTCTCCTGTGCACCAGCTCAGGCCTCCAGACAGTGGGTTTTGCCGCATCAATTCATTCTGGCCTCCTCCCCATTGTGTCTGCTGTTCTCTCCCATCCCACAGATGAGCAAACTAAGGCTCAAAGACCTGTGAGCAACCACCAGGCCCTCAGATGGAACTGGTGGCAAGGCAAAATTGGGAGCCTGCATTCCAAGAAGGCTTCCTGGAGGAGGAAGAGGCAGGCCTTGAAGGATGCTCAGACTCTGCAGGGATGGCTTACAGGTGCAGTGCGCCTGAGCTCCAGCCAAGGTGCAGAGGCTGGACAGCATCAGTCTCTAAGGCAGCCAAGTCCTCAGCTCCTGCCTGCTCCTTCCCCCTAGTCTTCTCCAGATGGGTATCCCCTTGCGGGGGACCTCTCCCGCCCCCTCCCGCTGCAGTCTTTGTGGCCCTGTGGCCCGGGGAAGAATGCCTCTCTTTATCTCCCTGACGCCCCCTTCCCTTTGATTCTCCTCTCCTCAGCGTTTCTGCTGACCTCTGCGTGTTGGGAATCCAATTAGAGGCGCGGATGGGCGAGAGTGACAGGCGCGCCGAATCCCGCCTCGGCCCCTCGGAGCACGCTCGGCCGAGCTGCAAGCATCGCGGGCCTGCTTGTCATGCTGGGCCCTGCGCAGGGCTTTGTGGGGATTAGCTGCCGGGGAGGGGGGCGCTCCGCAGATGGGACCAGGAGTGATGCTGGTGAATGTCACGTCCCAGCGGAGAAAAGCAGAGGAGGGGCCCCTGCAGTGCCAAACCCAGCTTGGGGACGTGGGGAGAACGGGGCGGGGCAGGCCGGCCTTGGCGGAGGACGCCCCACCCTGGCCTGTAGGGGGCGCTGGGGGAAATGTGTTAGGATCTAGGCTTCCCCAGTTGTGGTTCTGAGGGCCAGGGCCCCTCAGCCAGCTGTGGATGCATCAGAATTCAATGTCAGGAGGGGCTTAGGGGTTAACCTGGTTGCAGGGTTGTTCCTGTTGTGTGCCATCAAGTTGGAACTGACCCATAGCTTGACCCTTCATTGGGTTTTAAGAGTCTGTAAATCATAGAGGAGGAGATTTCCTGTCCTCCTCTGGAGCAGCTGATAGATTCAAACCACTTGTCTTTGGGATTGAAACAGTATTTTAGCACTTGGCCACCAGAACTCCAAAATAGCACAGGGTAAGGTGTGAGAATTGTCTTTTAAGTTTCATTAGCAAATCACTTTACATGTTGAATGTTGTTGTTGTTGTTGTTGTTGTGTACTGTAAAGTCCAAACTGACCCATAGTTGACCTTATAGTGAGCTTTCAGAGGCAGTTAATCGCATGGAAGGGGCTTGCCCATCTTTCTCCCACCAAGCAGCTGGTGGATTCAAGCCATGTGCCTTTGGGATTGCATTGTAGCTTCTTACCACCAGGCCACCAGAGTTTGATTGGAGGGTAAGGGGGAACTCAAGAAATGGAGAAAGGGCAGTCTGTGAGATGTGGTGTCTAAAGCACTCCCCACTTTCAGTCACCCCCTTGGCATGGCCATGGGTCTAATAAGATGAATGAACATGCCTCCCTACTTTCCCCCTAATTTTCTTCCTGCTTTGTGGCTGAGGCTTGGCTCAAGGACACAGGCCAGTCAGATCTGGAATTGGAGCCTTTCCCATGACCCTCTCCATCCATGTCACAATGGTAGCTCTGGACCACATAAACTTCCTAAGTGAGGAAGGACCCTGATGCCCTCTCCTGAAGAAGGGATATGATATCCAGGGAAGTGGACTTTTGGCCCCGAGAAATGTAACAGCCCCATCTCCATCACCAACAGCACTAGACACAATGCAATCAACCTCTTAACCCCAACCAGCCAGCAAACACCCCAGTCCCTTCAGAGCTGGATGGATCCACTTGTGCTAGGCACTGAGATCCTGAGGACCCAGAGAGAAGAGTGGCAAGAAGTACTGAAGATGGTGGGAACTCATGGGATGGAGGAAGGAGCTGGGAGATGGCATTGGGATCTGGGAGTCTGGAATGCTTCTTGGAAATGGCACAGAACAGAAGTAGACATACATAGCCTGAGGACATCTTAGATAATCTGGGCCTAAGAGACAGAGGAGGAGTAGGGTTGCAAGGTGGGGAGCACCTGCTCATCTCATCCTATACACCCTTCTCTGCTTTATTCCACAGCTGCCTAGGCTGGGCAGGGCCACTCACCTTTCTCCCCAAGGCCCCAGTGGGCTGCACAGCTATAGCCCATTAGATGTTAGAAATCTTCAGTGAGCACACCATGGGTGAGATTGGAGTGTCCCCAGGTGAGTGGCAGCGGTTAGGAGGCCTGAGAGCCCCTAATTGGAGAGCCAGCATTTCTCAGCATACTTGGAGCCCCAGATGTACACTCTCCCATTGAATCAAGGGACCAGAGATTCCATTCCCTTCTACAAGTGAGAAAAATCATTCAGAAAGAGTATTTCCCAGACTCATAGTGCATGGTAATTGATGCACCTAACACTTCAATCAACCATAGACCTTTCCATCACTCCAAGCTGCCACAGCCCATTTGAGATGGTAGTGTATTGGGTTTGTTTCTGAATCAGCACAGTGACTGGTATGTATGAGGTGCTCAATGAGCAGGTAGCTGATGCATATTCTCATTAGCACAGAATGGCAACTTACAGCTGACCCTCCAATGGGTTTCCGAGGCTGTAAATAACATAGGAGGAAACTGACCATCTTTCTACTGAAGAGTGACTTTTTGGAGGTGGTTCAAATGCACCAGAGAGGAGCAGCTTTTAGGTTGGGACTAGAGTTCTATGTATTATGCCACTAGAGTTGGCTCATCAGTTGTTACTTGTGTATTATTATTATTATTCAAATAATACATCTATACCACCCTATGCTATCACAAAGAGTGTAAGCCGTATTAAATATGAATTAGTCTCTCATCTCTGCTGCTGAATACAAAATGAGGAGGGTATGTAAACCCAGGAGAGCAAGAAGGGACATTCCTATTTGCTCTCCATACCTGCACACGGTTGGAAACACACCCGCTCATGCCCACGCTACTACCACCCTCACCCTAAGCCACACCCACTCACAGCCACGCCCACTCACCATCATGCTCACTCACATCATGCCCACTCACTCACTCCCCCACATTCTCACTCACTCATGCCCAAATGTGCTCATGTACACGCTCACATGCTCGCATGCTGACACCTCAACTAGGACTGTAGCTGATTTGATGGCTCGCCTCCTGGGAGCTTCCTGGGCTCAGCCCCAAGTGGCCAGCTCTTCCCCAAGTCACACCTTTCTACTCTCAGCTTCCCTCCTCCCTCGTTTTGTCTCCCTCACACGTCCTGGTCCTGCTTCAGCCATCTCCTTCTCCTCCCTTTCCTCCTCCTCCTCCCCACCCTCCTCCTCCCCTTCTTTCTCCCCCTCCCCTCTCCATCCCCATCTCCATCTCCTTCTCCATCCTCTGTAGTCCAACTTCTGTCCTCCCCCCTCTGACTCCTGGTTAGGTTTCACTGTCTTACTGTCTTGTCCCTCCTTGCTTCCTGTGTGTGTGTTTTTCTTCCCATGAAGTTGCCAGCTCCCTTTACTTAGCTCTCTTTCTACCCCTTTCCTCAGCCTCTTACCATATTCTCAGGCCTAAATGGAGGGACCACATGCCCATTCCTAAACACACAGAGGGGTCTTTCCACAACAGAGGGAGTTGTGGACTTAAAGTCTGAGATGTCAGAGTGGCCCAGAAAGTAGCTCTCAGCTCTCCCTTTAGGAAGGGTTCCTCAGATGCACAGACAACAGGAGGCAGCTGCCATGGTCACTTCACCTCCAAACTGAGCTAACCATGCTCTCCTTATTGGCCAGTTAAGTGCCGCACGCACATTTGTTGAGCAGCCCATCTCTGTGCCTAGCCCCATGGCAGCCTGAGGGGAAGGAAGCATAGACCCCAGGCTTTGAGTTCACACAGCCTCAGGCCAAATTCTTTTCCATGCCCCAGCAGGAGCCTCCACCTCTCTGAGGCTCTGTTCTCTCCCCTGTGAGACGAGATGAGCATCCTCCAGAAAAGGCTGTGTGAGGTCAGATGAGCTGAAGCAGGTAAAAATCCCTGCACCCAGTGGTCTGCCTGGCACACAGCAGTTCGCTCAGGAAGATGGACAGAAGACATGGACTCTGTCCTCTGAGTACTCACAACCTAGTGAAGGGCACGTGACTGGGAGAATTAACTTCTCAGACTCCAAGTCATTTGGTCAGTGTATGAGGTAGGGGTTGAGGTACACAGGGAAGCATTGAAAGATCTCCTTTAAGGCGCCATTGCTAGAGATTCCGCCTAACAGCAGGGCATCTTTGAGTTGGTCTCTTGGTCTAGGGGCGTCTTGAGGACTCTCCACCTCCCTGGTCTGAAGGCCTGGGTTCTTGTCACTGCTCTACTAGCTCCTTGTTCTTTCCCCTCCTCCTCTCACACTAGAATCCTACAGGAATGGTTGGTGCCCCCTACAGGTAAGTATAGGATGAGCCACCGAGCCCCCAGGTACACACCACCCATCTGTCATCTGACCACATCAGGCCCTCAGAGCACGGGTTCTAGAAGTGTGGAGCAGCACCTTGGTTTGGTCTGACCCTATCTATATGTCTTGGAGCCACATCAATCCTTTCTGAGCTTCAGTTTCCTCTTCAGCACTACTGAATACATCACACAAGGGGCTGCTGTCTGGGTAGACGTTAGAAAAATGTACCCTGAGCCCCTGTAGCTAGCTAAGAAGTAGACATGCCAAGCCTGCCCCGCCCTCCTGGCCTGATGTGGGCCGTCCCTTTCAGGAGCTGACCTCCCCTCCCACTGCCTGAGAAGTCACTCCAGGACGCTCCTGCCCTCTGTCCCCTCCCTCCACCTCCCTGTGACCGCCCAGCCCAGCCAGCAGGGTCAGAGGGGATCAGAGGTTGTAAGCAGCCCCCTCCTCCCACCCACTCTGGATCCCAGGGGTCATGAAGCAGTGAGTCGGGGGTAAGGGGAGACTGCTGTGGTTCTATCTGGTGCGGGTGGAAAAAGAATTAAGCAGGTGCACAGTGCTTGTGTTTGTGACAAGGAAACAGCACAGTGGCCACTGGCATGCCCTGGTACATATGTGCCCGCCAGGGAGGCTGCAGATGTGGTTGAGGACCAGGAGGGTGAGCCTAGTGAGAGAGAAGACAAAAGAATGGAGTAAGCCGAGGAGGAAGCTGCCCGGGTGGGAAGCCGAGCCCATTTGTATGCAACAGGGAGCTGGAGCCCAGCAAGGCCTCTCATAGAAGTCTTGATTCCCAGGGCTCTGGAGGGAGGCTGCAGGAATCCCAGCTCAGCTGGAGACCATCGGAGCTGCTGAGTCCTGCACATGCCATCCTGTCCAGCCCCACTTGTACAGGTTTGGAAACTGAGGCAGGGAAGCCACATGGAAGTGAAGGGAGAGAGCTGAGACTGGAACCCAGCCACCCCTTCCTCCCTTCAGATCAGAGCCCTTCCCATGGGTTGAGTGCTTCTGTGGGCTCAACCCAGGTGCAAAGTGGGGTCAGTGGAAGCAGGAATGAGCATCACTGAGATCTGTCAGAGGTGCTGTGCAGATGCTGTAATAACTGTCATCCTCACACACTGTAAAGTATGTGCTGCTTGGATCACTTCTGTTAGTCAAATTGCAGAACTGAGACACAAAGTAGACTGATCAATATCACATGAGTAGAAAGCGGCAGAGCCAAGGTCCAAACCCAAACCAGCTGCTTCCAGAGCCTGTCCCATGTAGCCTCTTTGAATGTGCCCTTGAAATGCAAGGGCAAATTGCCCCATGCCAGGCACATAGCAAGGGCTCAGAGAAGCTTGATAAGTGGGGGGCCTGAGGAAGGTTCAGGATGAACAGATGAAGGTGGAGAGGGGCTTCCCAATGAGGACTTCTTCCCAGGCCCCTGGAGCCCCACTCTCTCAGCACAGACCTACTGCGTGTTCTCAGCCCCACCACCCCCACCCTCACCCGGCAGGTGTTGGCTGTGCCCTCCACGGGGCCAGGCCCCACAGGGACAAAGCCGGGGGCGCCTGGGCAGCCAAGCCCCAGCGGAGGCTGAAGCTGCTAACAGGCTGGAAATCTCTTTTGTCAAAGCCCGCGCTGCCTCCAACCTCCTTTAATTAAAGACAATTAGTGCTTTCAGCCCCTCTGCACAGCTCAGCTCCCCTGTTTGCAAACACACAGCTGCGGGAGCTTCATGCCCCCCCGCCACTGCCGCCCCCAGCCCTGCTTCCCCAGAGACACACAGAGGTGCCTTTATCATCAGCACTCCGGCTGCAGCACCAAGAGGCGGGCGCCGCGGCTCCAAGAAGGGTAGTGGGAGAGTAGGAAGTGCTGAGGACCCCGGGGTGGCCTGACACATGTTGGGCACGGGTCCCACTTTTTGCAGAACAGCCAGTGGGTGCCAAGTCCGGCTGAGACACCTTCAAGGAACCTGCCCCCTCTATCTCCTTGGCTCTTCCGCATCCTCCTTCCTGGACAGGGTCTGCCCCATTGAGTGAATTCCTAGAAGTGACTGTGTCCCCAGGGCTCCCCATCTGACCTGGCCACCCCAGGGATCCCCTATGTACTACCTGAGGAACGAAGGAAAAGGAAAGAGTGGTTTTAGTTTTCTTTTTAATGAGATTCCAGTTTTTTACTTGTTTATGTTTGGCATTTTTAATATTCTAAAGTGACCTCTTCGGCCTAGAGAGGTTTTCCCATGGCCCTTACCAACCATGCGGCTACAACCAGCCACTTGGAGGATGTCCCCTCTGTTGGTTTTGCAGAGTTCACCTAGTCTTTCAGCATCAGCCTCCCTCAGCTGACTCGACATTCAGCACAAAGGATTTCCACCATCTTGGCATACAGGAAGTCGTGCACACATTGCGCAGGCAGCCACAGGTGCACAGGGATGGGCTTGGTGCTTGTCAAAGGCTCCGTGAATTTGCAGTGCGAGGGCGTCGTGGATGAGCGTGGACTTGGGCCCCTCTTGGAAAGCAGTGTCAGTGTCCTTTACCCCAGACAGCAGTGCCCTCTTCGGCCATGGCGGTGGGTTATAGGTGGAGCCAAATCTCATGCCACTGCCTCCTCTGCACGACTCGGCAACAGCAGGGAAACAGCAAGACATGGTTTCTGTTGAGCACCTCTTTTTTTTTTTAATTAATTTTAATGAAAGTTAACAGAGACTTAGGGTTTCCAATCGTTCATTGTTGCACTTTTCTGCCTGCCTACGCCCTCCCCCCCTTCACTCTTCTTGAAAAGTAAAAGAAAAACTCTCGTTGTTATGCAGTCCCTCCCCCCAAGTCCACTTCACTGTTCAGCCTTCATTCTGGACTCCTGACATGACAATAATACCCAATCATGTATCCCTTTTAAACAGTTGTCTCCCTCATCTATTTCAACGCAGTATACATCATTTCTCCCCTCCTTCTCTGCCTTCCCTCAACCCCGATGTCAGTCCCATTTCACAACAGTGGCCCTATGCAATATTTGTCCTTTTGTGTCTGAGATAGTTCACTCAGCATACTGTCCTCCAGGGTCATCCATTTTGCATAATGTTTTATGAGTTCCTTATTTTTCAATGCTGCATAGTATTCCATTGTGTGAATATACCAGAGCTTCTCTACCCACTCATTTGTTGATGGACACTTGGGCTTCGATAGACTCTTAATGTGACACAAAATAATCCTGGAGATATACCTGTTACAGAGATTCCCAAGGCCCAGAATGGCTCAGTACCTCAAACAAGACCACAGCAATGAAGTGGCAGAAGCAGCAGTGAAGTGAGTATATTAACTGCCCATGGAGCCCAAGGGGTTCAAGAGGTCATGTGGCCCCAATCCCTGTCTGCTCCACAGGGCCCTTAACCTAAGCCTGGTGCCCCACAATCTCTGTGTTTTAAAGAGATAGGCATAGCTGTTTCCTTCAAGAGCTTCCAGCCATGGGGAGGAAGCCACCCTAACTGACTGCTTTCAAGTCAGTGTCCTCTCAATCCTCAATTAGGTTTATGTGAGTCTTAATGTGAGCCCAGTGCCTTGTCTTCCTACCATGGCCACACCTGCCAACCGTGCCGTTAGCTGACCAACACAACAGTGGTGTGACAGGATCATAGCTCCTTAATTTGACGGTCTCAGTGTCCTGAGACACTGGAAAGCTCTGCAGAATTCTCTAGAAGCAGGGAGTGACTGCTTTCAGGGAGAGGTCGGAGCACTGGAGCTGGTTTTTGAGGGTGAATAGTTGTTCTCAGAAAAAGAGGCCTGTGAGGCAAGAATATTCTAGGTAAAGGCAGAGAGCATAAAAGAAAAACCGATTGCAGGAAAGGTATCACTGGGCTGCTTGCAGCTGAGCGGACAGAAGCCCAGACAGACTGAGTGGTCACATGGCAAATGCTCAAAAAGGACAGCCAGAGGTTGGCTTCCCTCTGACTACGTTACTGCACCTTAACTACTCCTCTTCTTAACACTTCTCACAGTTCTAATTTGACCAATTCAACATCAGTTGAGGAGGGCTTTTCTAATGACTCCAGAGGGGGATCAAGTCTGGTTTTGGTCACTCCTGTATATTAAGGCCTAGTCATGCCTGGCGCAGATCAGGAGTTTAATGAATACCTGCTGAGTTCCTTAAATCTCCCAGGCATGGCATATGAGAGGCCCATAGGCTGCCTTTCTACCTTGCTGGGCCCAGGGCAGACATCACAAATCAAGCGCTGCACTCTTCCACCAACTCTGTAGGGCACAGACTGCTTGAAACCAGTGTGTGAGGCCAAACTTATCTATTACTGCAGAGTCCAGAAGTCACATTTTGCAGATGGGAGCCAGAGATGCTTCTAGATGAAGAGGAAGGGATCCTAATAATAGTGTAACATTTGCTGAGCAGTTACTACACACCAGGCACAGTTTGAAGCTTTCTGTGCATAATTAATTCCCACAATCTTTAGAAATTAGGTATTGTTATTATTCTCCTTATTTGATAGAAGCAGAAGCTGCGGCATAAAGTTCAGTAACCTACCTGAGTACTCACCAGTAAGTTGCAAGGCCAAGGATTCAAACCCAAGGAGCCAGCTCCAGAAGCAATCCGTTAACTGCTCCATCAAGCTACCTCCTTTCACTGCACCAGGCTAGTCTACACTGTACTGCCACTGGTGTGTGGTCTTCCAGCCCCTAGAACTGCTTGTCCTACAGGCTGGTGGTGTATGCTTTCCTCCCACCCTGGTGTAGACCAGAAAGGAGAGAAAGCTGAGTCAGAGCCGATGAGGCTGGGCTGGGTCTGGGATCCATCCACCTTTCGGCAACTCCAGGCCCGCTTCCTCCGGCCTGGCCAACTTCCCAGAGGTGCCTCTGCAGACCCTTTCAAGTCCCCTGGCACCCCCCAGCCCCACTTCCTGCGACCCCTGGCCCCGGTCTGACCCGCTCCACTCAATTTCCCAAGATGAGTTGCAGAAGCTTCGGGGTCTGTGTGTAGAGACGGGAAAATTAACGAGCTGCTCCCCGGCCATTGGCGGTTTCCAGGCACCAGCTGCCTGGAGTATTTACTCGGCATCCTTCAAGCGAGACAATTAAGTGGAGCTTAGGCTGGGGTGCAGAGATGTCTACAGATCAGACGGAAACCCTCCTAAGATGTTTTTCTAAGGGATCAGTGCATGAGAATAAGTTTCCCAGGAACCAGGGTCTGTCTTTTTTCTTATTAATATATTATGTGTTAATATATAGAACATATTTTTCATTCTTCACTTAGCATTTACTGTGTGTCAGGCTCTTTACCTGAGTTCCTTTGTTAAATCCTCACCATAAGGTCAACATCCTTATTTCCACTTTGCAGATGAGGAAACTGACACCCTGCAAGGGGTAAGAAACCTCTTCTGGGTCACACAGGCAGAGTCAGGATTTGAACCCAGACCTGTCTGTCTCTAAGCTTCTCCTTCTTGCATAGAAAAGGTCTTTTTTTCCAGTCCGTAAATATCTGTAACACTGAGTTAGACACTGTGAATGATTGAAAAGCAAGGGATGTGCTGTGCACCTGCTCTGTGCCAGACACAGGAATAAGGATATGAGACCCTCTCCACACTCAGGGAAGTGCAATGCCAGAAGTATGTGCTGCACAGTATGGGAGCTCAAGAAGGCCTGTCCAGCTCCAGCAGATCCTGAGATCCAGTGGGGTTTCGCTTAGGAAACAAGTCTTAGGCTGGACTTTGAAGGCTAAACAGGAATCCGGCAAGTGAAGCTAAGTCAAACAGCATTTTAGGCAGAGAACTCAGCATTGACACTAAAGCGCTGGTCCAGAATGTTTGGTGAGATAGTTCTGGGAGTGAGGAGGCAGAGGGGACACTTAAGGACCAGATAATAAAAAGGCTTTGGTGGCTCAGCTAAGAGAGATGGACACTAGCCTCTCAGGCCACTAGAGGTGTAGGTGATGGGAGAGGAAGCCCAGTTGCTGCTAACCTGCTCCTTTGTCAGGAAGTGCTGGCCGGATCACTGGGTTGGTCATCCTCAGGCCCTTTCTCCTGTTCACTTGGCTGGGGGGAGGTTGGGGGGCATTAGAACCAGGCTGCTTATCCTCCAGTACCTGCAGATCTGCTTGAATCCCCCTCTTCTCCCAGATCAGGGCAATACTAACTTACTCTGTATCCTGGGGAAGCCACTTTTCTCCCTGGGCCTCAGTGTTCCCAAAAGTCAAAAAAGGAGCTAGGTCACAGTTTCCCAGAGTTCTGAGCATCAGTGAGAAAGTTCTGGCACTTGGGTGTTTTCCAGAGGATGGAGGAAGGAGTAGGGATGCCCGCGAGTGGTCACGAGGCTGGCCATGCAGGGGGGATCAGTGCGCCCAGCAGAGCTGTCAGAGCAGGAGGTTTATCTTCCAATCTTCCCACATTCTCATCCCAACACCATCATATTTTTCTGTCACATAATCAATCTCCCCTCAAGGAGCCCTGGTACAGGAACAGGTTAAAGGTTGGGCTGCAAATGAAAGAGGTGATAGGTAGAATCCACTTGCCACACTGCATTCAAAGGATGGGGCATGTGCTCCCCTGGAGATTTATAGCCTGAAAAACCCAATGAAAGGTCATCATAAATCACAATTGACTGAATGGCAGTGAATTAGGCCTTTGTTTTGCTTTTGGGGGGGGGTTTATTTGTGTTTATAATGTCCCCTAAGGGCACGTGGCCAGAAAGGACTGGTCCGTGGAAAAGTACATCATGCTCTGAAGGGTAGAGGAATAGCACCGGAGAGGAAGACCCTGGATGTGATGGATTGATACAGTAACTGGGTCAATGGGAGTGAGTGTACTGGAATTAATGAGACTGGTTCAGGACAAGGCAGGGTTCAAAGCTGTTATACATATGGTTGCTATGGGTCACAGGCGACTCAACGGCACGTAATAGCAACAACAACAAAGGAACATACTGTGGACTGTTGAGAATACAAACAGGCCTGTCCTGGAAGGAGTGAAACCAGGTTACTCTTTGGAGGCAAGGATTGTTAAGCTCCATCTCACATACTTTTGGGCATGTGGCCGGGAGGGACGAGTCCTTGGAGAAGGACATCATGCCCGGAAGAGTGGAGGGACAGCACAGGAGAGGAGGACCCCGTATGAGATGGATGAGACATAGTGACTATGACAACAGGGGCAGGTGTGTCAGAGAGGGTGAGGTTGTCTCAGGATAGGGCAGGATTCAGAGCTAGTCATAGGGATGCTATGGGTTGGAATCAACTTGTTGGCACATAACAAGGGAAGCTCGGAGAGCAATGTGGTTAAGGCATCTATCTGACTGCCAACCAAACCTACTAGCCACGCCACAGCTCCTATAAAGATTGGAAACCTAATGGACAATTCTGCTATGTCTCCAGGATCACTGTGGGTCAGAGTCAAGTCAGTGGCACTAAGATTTTGTTTAGTTTGGTAATTTCCACTAAAGGAATCATAGTAGCACAATGATTAGCCACTTAACTGAAAGGTCTGTGGTTCAAACACACTAGCGATTCCTAAGGATAGAAGACCTGGCACTGTGCTTTCGTAAGAATTACAGCCTTGGAAGCCCAGGGCATTTCTATTCTTGGAATCAACTAAAGGGCATACAACAACAAAAAACTCCACCCCAATCGAGGCATCAGTGTCCATCATCAGGTCTCATGGCCAGAAATGCAGTACGTTAAAATAGAGGACTTGCAGGCACCCTGACACACAGCAGCCCCACGTCCCCCGCTCAGCACTTCGACATCACCCACATACACATTGTTGTTGTTATATGCCGTCAAGTCTCCTGTGATTAATAGCAACCCTATGTATAATAGCTCTGAAGCCTGCCCTGTCCTGAGCCAGTCTCATTGACTCTGATATACCTATCCCCTTGCCTCAGTTACTGTGTCAATTCATCTCATCCGGGGTCTTCCTCTCCTGCTCTGTCCCTCCACCCTTCCAAGCATGATTTCCTTCTTTAAGGACTGGCCCTTCCTGGCCAGGTACCCAAAGGCTGAGACAGAGCTTCAAAATCCTGGCCTCGAAGGAGAAACGTGGTTTCACCCACTCCAAGACAGACTTACTTGTTCTCTTAGCAGTCCATGGCATGTTCAAGATTCTTCAGCACCACAACTCAAAGACATCGATTCTTCTTCCTTAGTCATTACCCAGTTCTCTGATGGATGGCAAGTAATTGCAAACATGTACTACTATGTAAACTCAGTTCAGGCCTCATATTAAAATGCCAACATGCCCTGATTCTCTGCCCTTGGGTGGCAAAGTTTGAAGTGGTGTGAAGAAAAATGATCTGGTCTCAGCTTGATCATCCACTTGGTGTGTGACCCTTGCCCTGTTTTCTTAATTGGAAAATGAAGAGATTTGCTAGATAAGGGCTTCTTAGCTCTGGAATGTCTATTAGAGTCACGTGGGCCCTTAGTCATGTTTCTTCTGATGGTGCTGATTCGAGAAAGGGCCTGGGCAACACCAACCTTGGAGGCCCTCAAGGAACAAGTCCAAGGTCAACAGAGGAGCTACATCTCCTGTGCACTTTTCCACGTGACCTGCTTGACACTTCTCACCCCAATGATCAGGACCACAGTGAGACGGAATCGGCATCTAAGATGCCCCTACTAGATCCAGCCAGAAAGTCTTTTTTCCTGGTGGCCTAATTGATAAGGTGATATGTTGCTGATCCAGAGGTGGGCAGTATGAATCCACCAGCTACTCGGCAGGAGAAAGGTGGACAAACTCCTCGTGTGTGATTTACAGTCTTTGAGAACCCACTGGAGGGTCAGCCATGAGTTGGTTCCATCTCAACAATGAGTTGTTTTCTAAGTTCTCCAAACCTGTCTGTCCTTTCGGTGGCCTGTGTGAAATAAAACCACAGCACAGAGTTGCTTCCTACTCATAGTGACCCTATTGGCCACTGTGTAACTGGCCCCCAGGGTTTCCGACGCTGGAAATCTTTAAGGAAGCAGACTGCCTCATCTCTTCTCTGTATATGACTGGACTGAAGGGTTTGGACCACTAACCTTCCGGTAAGCAATTCAGGGTTTTAAGTACTGTGTCAAGAGACTGAAAGTAACATTTCGAGGGTTCTTGGAAGTAGGAGTAGGGGTCAAAAGGGAAAAAAGGTGGCAGAGTGAAACGAGTCTGGGGAGCTTTAATCCCAGCCCCAGTGTGGTTCCCTTTCCTAAGCCCCTGGACACTTGTAAAATGCAGGCGCCAAACCACTACTCTCTGGATAGTGGAGGATGTGAAACGATGGGGAGTTCGGACACCGGCAGGCAGTCCCCGCTTGCCCACTTGCCTGGCTAGGAGAGTTGGAGGGGATCGGGGAGCCACAGTCTGCCGCCTGAGGGGTGGCGTCCAGGCTGCAGGGAGGGGTTGGAGTGTGCCTCGGCCCACCTGGGGATTTTCCGCAAGGCTTCCACTCTGAGTGGGCAGCTATGATGTCAGTGAAATCATGGAACACATTTTGTAAGAAAATTAATAAGGAACGCATGGAGATGGAAATTGTGAGCCCTTGGAAGGCACAAGGAGGGGGCAGGTACTCAGAGGTGCCAGACCCACCCGACGAGGTTGGGGGGGCCGGACTTTGAAAATGAAGGAAATAGGGGGCGGGGGCTATCGAGGATGAGGGTGCTCATAAAACACAATGACGTTGCCAGTGAAGACGCAAGACTTCAGAGCCAGCCAGACCTGTAGGGGGACCAGGCCGTGTCTAAGGAGCAGGATGTGCACAGAGGCCCGGAGAAGGGCCTTCCAAGTCCCAGGGTCCTGTGTGCCTCAACCATCTTATCTGTAAGATGGGCATAGCAGCAACGATTGTGAGCATTAAATGAAGCCGCAGAACAAGCCTGGCAGGGTAAACCTAATCAGTTACAGGAATTGATCTTTATCATGGATGGGGATGAAGTGTTCCTGTTTCCACCTCACCTGAGACTCTGCAAGCCCATTGTTGTGCATAGAAGCTTAAACCTATTATCCCTGATTCCGGAGGCAGTGGCTATGAGTATCATTTTAGTGAGTATTTGTAATTTAGGGAACTCTGGTGGTGAAATGAGCAGGGAGTTGAACTGCTAGCCCAAAGACTGGCCCTCTCTGGCACTTCAGATCCTGCAGCAGCATCGAGGGAGAATGGTGGGCAGTCTCCTCCCCCAAAACCCACTGGAGGTTCAGCAGTGAGTTGTCCCTGACTCAACGGCAATCAGTTGTGTTGCTGAGTTTTGATTTTTAAAATGTGATATATTGTGTGCTTACATGTTGTGGCATCAATTCTCCTTCTATCATCCCTATTCACTGTCCAACTCTCCAATGCATAGCATGTAATTGCGAAGACTATATAGCCTGGATCAGGTGCACCTTAGTCTCCAGCCTGATGTCGTTGTGTGGACTGCTAAGAGAATAAACAGGTTTGTTCTGGAAAGGGTGAAGCCAGAATGCTCCTTGGAGTCAAGGATTCTGAAGCTTCATCTGACATACTTTGGGCATGTTGCAAGGAGGGACTGGTCCTTGGAGAGGGACATCATGTTTGGGAGAGTGGAGGGACGGCACAGGAGAGGAAGACCCTCATTGAAATGGATCGATTCTGTGACTGGAGTAGTGGGAATGAATGTGTTTGAGACAGTGAGGTTGGCACAGGATAGAACGGCGTTTAGGGCTCTTGTGCGTAGGGTTTGCTATGAGTTGCAAGCGACTCGATGGCACATAACAACAACACATGTTGTGGTGCAATATTATAATCCATTAGAATTCTTTAATATGCACACACATCTAGTACATTTTGTGTTACAAAGCAAATGCATAGCCTTCAACCTCTTTCATCTTCACAGCTCATCAAGCAGCTTCTCTTCTTCAGTTTTCCAGGTGAGGAAACTCGAGACCAGAGAGGTTCAGTAACTTGACGAAAAGTCACGAGGGTTGAAAATGGCAGGGCTGGAATTCATGCTTTGACTATCTGACTCTGAGAGGACTGGATTTTTGTCTTCACAGGCCGGGATCGACAGTCTGTTTTCGACAGTCTGGGATGCAAAGCAGCAGAGAGAAATGATTTGGGCAAGAAGGAGAATGAAAAGGAAGTAGTTGGGGGTAGGACTCAAAAGAATGGGGTGAAGAGTGAGGACAGCTTGATATCTGTTCCAGGGCAGGACCTGGCTCCTTATGGGTGGATGAGGGGCTGCTGGGGGCACAGAGATCAACTGTGAGATTAGCTCAGAGTTGGGAGCTGATGGAAGGGCTGGCCAGGAGGTGTGCTTAGTAGCTGGGAGACAGAATGGGCACTGCAGGGCCTCGGGACATGGGTGGGCATGCCCAGACTGTCCTGGATTAAATGCACAGGTTCTGGCACCACTTCCCACCAGGTCTGTGACCATGGCAGATGCTTTTGCCTCTTGGAACTTTGATTTCCTTCTCTGCAAAATGGAGCTTGCAGGGGAGGCTCATGTGTGCCTAGATTATGCTCAGAGTGCCCGGGCACTGTGGCTGTCCTCTATTAGTTACCGGGATTCTATTCTATCAGCAACATCTTTGTCTCCTCTCCCTTCTCCCCACATGCTCTTTGGCACCCCATAAATCACACCCTCACAGCGAAGGTTCAGAAACTGCATAGTTGTTGTTGTGTGCTGTCGAGTGGGAACCAACCCATAACTGACCCTCCAGTGGGCCTCCAGAAGCGGTTAACTGCATGAAACGTGATGGCCCATTCTCCCGAGGAGCAGCTGGTGGATTCAAATCACCTGCCTTTGGGATTGCAGTGCAGCTTCTTCCCACTAGGCCACCAGAGAGCTCCCTTCCAGAAAATCTAGTTTTCATTTATTCACTGGCTCATGTTTATTTACTGTGGACCCATTGAGCTCACAGGTGGTTCAGAATTCTCGCTGTCCATACGAGAGACCCTGGTTCAGTCCTTGGCCAGTGCATCTCATACACAGTCATTGCCCTTATTTCAGTAGAGGTTTGTGTGTTGTGATGCTTTTGTATACTCACCTGGGACAAATTAGTGCACTGAGAGGACTTTGGGCAGATGAAAGGAGGTTTAAACCCATCAGCTGCTCCTTGAGAGAAAGCTAGGCAATCTCCTTCCATGTGATTTGTTTTACAGCCTCTGAAAACCTGTTAGGGGATAAAAACCATGAGCTGATTGTGGCTCAACAGCACATAACAACAATATGCTGTTAAAGAAGTGAAATAGTTTTCAGGAAGGTTCCCACCTACCTACAGAAAGCATCTCCTCCTCTGTACCATACAATGCCCTTTCTACCCATCTCTGTTGAACCTCAGACCCTTCATTGAGGGTGCTCTGATGATCTAGTGGTAAGAAGTTGCACTGCAATCTCGAAGGCACATGGTTTCCCCTCTGGAGAAGGAGGGGCTGTTCTCCTCCCATGCGATTTACTGTCTCTGAAACCTCGCTAGAGGGTCAGCTATGAGTGGATTCCGATTTGACGTCACATAACCCTTGATCCTTAACATCAATCAATGTAACTTCATGCCCACTTTACAGATAAAGACACTGAGGCCCAGAGAAGCAAGTGTTCAGGATCACATAGCCAGGAAGCAGACTCCAGCTAGGGTTCATGTATTTCCAAAGCCACTGATGAAGGGTGCGTGGACCTGCGATCCAGCCCTGAGGCTGGGAGGAAGCAGAGCTGCAGGCCTGATATCCCCTAGCGGCAGCCCGGAAGCCGTGTCCTCACCAGGCCAGCCAAGGCCACTGGCAGCCATGGTTTACGAGGCGCGGAGCCGACCCAAGCTGTTTTGCTTCACAAATGCTTGCCGGCTCATCTGGGGTAAGTTTGCGCCTTTATGAGTGTTCTTCAAAAGCCCGGCTCGGCTCTCTGCCCATTACCATGGAGACGGCTCTGGGTGGCTGAAATCGGCCGCCCTCTGTGGCCATGTGTGAAGGCTGCCGGGTGCTCAGGCCAGCGCCACACTGGGTGGGGCACCCATCAAGGCCTTTCCTGAGAGGCACTTGTTGAGGGCAAGGGAACAGGCCGAGGAGGTGTTAAATCCAGTTCCTGTGAAGAGATTGAGTTCCCCTCATTGGCAGCCAAGACCTGGAGACTGGGTGTTTCTCTCCAGGCCCCGAGTGCCTGCCCTCCCTGAGTCCAGCAGTGACCACTCTTGAACTTAAACAGATATGGTTCCAGGGGTCACCTGGTTTGAATTTGGCTCCATGATGCTGCATAAGTCTCTTAGCCTCCCTGGTCCTCGCTTTTATATAAAATAGGGAACTTCATCTGTTTACAGCTACACAGCCCAAAACTCAGCAACAACTTTTGGTAAATGAGGAAATCAAGACTCAGAGCAAAGAAGCAATTTGTCCAAGTTCACCCATCATCACAGCAGAACCCAATGAAGGCTTGTTGGACCCTGACTTAAGTCAGTGCTCATTCTGGTCACCCCAGAACTTCTCAGTTGGACCCAAGGTGAGACTGGCCCCCAGTTCAGCTGCCGCCAGCTGCATTGGGAAGTGGGTTTGCTGACTTCGAGGACTCCCAAGTTGGCCCTGGGCCCTCCTTGGCTCTTCATTTTTGTCCAAGTCTCAGGGGCTGTTCAGAGATTCCAAAGGCATTTGAACGTTTTGGAAGCAATTTGTCAGTCCTGGAAACTGTTGGGAGGCTCCAAAAACTGTTAAAGGTTCCAAAATCTGTGTGGTGTTTATAAAACTATTCATAGTTTCCAGAGTGGTTTGCAGGTTCGAGGCAAAGTGCCCCAAGGTGATGATGTGGAGGCTCCAGGGTGGGAGTGAGGCTAGGAGCCCACCTGATACTGGTGAACAAGCTGTGAGCTGCCTGAGTCCTAGGCCTCTCTTTCCAAGGAATCAGTGTATTAGGCCGCCAAGTCCATCAGGACATCTGCTATTCTGAGGCGCAGAAGGCATGTGGGTATTGGCAGCAGAGGCACAAGATTTAGCATTCAGCTTTATCGTTCATACGCTGTGTGACCTGAGGCCAATTACTGAGCCTCTCTGGGTTTCCTTTCTCCCATGTGTAACATGAAGGGAATATCACCTGTTCTGTAAGCTTGTCTTCCTTCTGCCTCATCTCAGATGTCTGTGAGTTATTAAGAGAGTAGAACTCTTCCTGGCTCAGTGGAAGGGCCTAGTTTGGCCATCGTTTCCTAACTACCTGTGGACATGGATGTGGAGTCTTTATGCAGCATAGGGAAACATAAAAAGAGAAGGCAGAACTGATGCACTTGAACTGCGGTGCCTTTGAAGAATATTGACTATACTATAAACTACCAAAGGAATGAACAAATCAGTCTTAAAAGAAATACGGCCTGAGTGTTCCTTAGAAATGAGATGAAACTTCAGTTCACTTACTTTGGGCCAGACACTAGAAAAGAACATCATATTGGTAACGTACAAGATCAGAAAAACGAGAGAAACCCCCAGTGAGATTGAGTGACACAATAACCACAACAGACTCACACCCACCAGCCTCCCAAGGAGGCTGCCGGACCAGGCCGTTCTTCATTCCACTGCACAGAGTCGCCCTGAGCCAGGGGCCAACTCCACATCCAAAGCGAAAGCCAGGTCTGCAGTAATTGCCCTTCTTGTTACTGTTTTTATGTGCCATTGAGTCAGAAATTATTCAAGCTGACCCTCCACTGTGTTTTCAGAGGCTGTAAGTCACAAAGGAGGTTGTCTATCCTTCTCTTTCAGAGTAGCTGGTGGATTTGAACCATCTGCCTTTGGATTGGCAGTGCAGCTCATTAACCACTAAGCCATTAACGCCTCATAATTGCCTGTGACTTTCCTAAAATCAGATGTCCTGGATATACATACTGCCCACCCCAGGGTTCTGCTCAGCTGTCCCTGATCATGGTGGAGGTACAGGCTTTGCTGAAGGCCCTGGCTGGCCGTGCCTCCTTCCCCCTTGGAGTCTCTCTCTTGTCACAGACAGCTTGTGCCTCTTATTCTGCCTGTACTCCAGTGCCATACCCACCCCTACCTTCACTCTAAGTCTTTGTCATTTGTATAGTCACCCTAGTTCTCTTGTAAGTTTACCCTGTCTCCTAGTGGGCTTTATTCTCCCCTGCTCCCTCTCCCTATAATGCCTAGTTCCTTCTCTACCCCTTCCCCCAAGTCCCTCCTAGACCCACCTAGGATCCCTCCTAGATCTCCCTCAATGCCTTCTTCTCTAGCCCCCATTATCTCTCTCATGTTGTTGTTGGCAGTCTATTCCCTGAGTCTCTGCCAGCCTCCTAGACAGACATTATATCTGCCCACAGTACCATATAGAGCATGCCTGAGCAGTAGAGTCCATCAGACCTGAGTTCAAGGCCAGGCTGAGCCTCCTATGTAGTCTTGGGCAGCTTAGTTAGTGTTTGACTTTTCCCATGCCTCAGTTTCTCCTTCTATAAACAGAAATGCTAACTCTTGCTCTGTTCAACTCCCAGAGATGTTGTGAGGTTCAGATGAGATGATAGATTGTTGTGATGTATAAACTCTAATGTGATGAGGTTACGGGTGGCTGAGTGGTTCGTCTAATGTCATCCTGAGGACTTGCGGGCCAAGCCACAACTTTAGTCCAAGGTACCTGATTGGAGGAGACTTCCACTCCACTGGAGCCCCAGGCCACCCTAGGGGCCCCTCTGCAAAGTTTTCTTCTTCTCCAACTTCCTGACCCACTTGCAGAGCTGCAAGCGGGCAGGCTGGCTCCCAGCTGGGGTGACCCGCCAGCAGCTGACAGATGCGCTAAATGCATCGTGACTGCCTGGGAGACAGGAAGATCAATACCACGGTGGATGGGCAGCATCGCTCGATGCCACAGCCAGCCCCCAAGGGTGAGAGTGGGCCAAGAATAAATCCAAGCAGGCCTGCTCCTTCCCCAGGGTCGGGCCAGGCTGGAGCAGAACAATGTGGATTTGATGTAACCACCTGTGACATCATCATCATCTTACCAGCCAACATTATTAGGCCAGACACTTTCAAAGTTAGTTCATTTGTCTGTACTCATTGCCATCAAGGCGGAACCGACTCCTTGCTGACCCTGCAAGGGTTCCCAAGGTAGAAATTAAAACAAGAAGAGATTGTTCATCATTCTCTTTCAGGGCAGCTGGTGGCTCTAACCATCATCCTTTGGGTTAATAGCCCACCTCTCCTTAGGCTGTGCTACCAGAGCTCCTTTGTCTAATATATGTACCAAGTCAGAACCAACTCATAGCTCACCGTCCAGCAGGTTGTCAGAGACAGTAAGTTTCATGAGAGGATATCGCTCATCTTCCTCCCACAGAGCAGCTCGTGGATTCAAACCATGTGCTTTTGAGTTGGCAGTGCAACTCTTTACCACTAAGCCACCAGAGCTAGTAGATGTTAACTCACTGAATCCTCACAACCACCCTGTGAGTTGATGCTCCTATTATTCTCATTTTAAAGATGAGGAAGCATGGCATAGAGAGCTTTAGTGACTCGCTGAGGGCACACAGCCGGTATTCCAGTCAGGATCGGAGCCCATCCGTTAAAGCTCAGGCAGTTTCTAGGATTTCTGATGCCTTCTAGTTGTGTAGACAATGTCACAGCCACACATATCCACAAACTTCTTCCCACTGAGAATATCTAGCCTTCATCCCTCTCTGTATTCTGGGTCATTGAGGCTTTGAGGGCTTTGATGGGCTGAAGGAGGCACCTACCCAGCAGATGCCCGTGTTAAACCTCACTCTGCTCGGAGCTCAAAGCAGGCATGTTAAAGAGGGCCCAAGATTCTGTCACTCTGGATATAGGGGACCTTCTGTTGTTGTGAGGTCTCAGGAAAATGAACTCTGGGGTGGGCACAGCCTTCACTGACCATCCAACAGAGATCCACATATTCTTACTTTACAGATGAGCCACAGAGAGGCCAACTCCCGACCTGGCAAGTGAAGCAGGAAAAGCCACAGCCTGGTGCTCTGTGGAGTGGAGCTGAGAATGTAGCGCATACAATGTGGAACTGCTAAATGGGAAGAGCCTGGCCCCTTAATCTTCCCCCTAAAGGGCAGCTCCTTGAGTGGTAGGAAATACGGACATTGGAACCTCTTATGAGTTATGGGGAATTATATTCCTCTGAGTGATGCTAGAGTCCTAACCCCCACTACCTCTGAGTAACCTCATTTGGAAAAAAAGATGTAATTGGTTAACATGAGGTCATCCTGGAGTATGACCAACATGACGGGTGTTCTTATAAATAGAGGAGAGGAAGCAGAGAGGCATAGTGAGAAGATGGTCGTGTGAAGGCAGAGGCCAAGATTAAAATTAAGCACCCACAAGCTAAGGAACAGGTGGGAACACCACAAGCTAGAAGATACTGGAAGAGTCTTCCCCTAGAACCTGTAGCAAGCACATGGTGCTCCCAGCACCCTGAATTCAGACGTCTAGCCTTTAAAACTATGGGAGAATAAGTTTCTGTTATTCTAAGCCATCAAGCTTGTAGCACTTTTGTCGTGTAGCTAAGTAATAGAATCGAACTTGGGCCCTTCCTGACTGTGTGGCCTTTGATGAGACACTTAACCCTTCTGAGCCTCAGCCTATTTCCTCTACTGACAGAGTGAGCCTCTCACCCTCTCCTTTCTAAACATCTCGAAGTCCATGAGAGGCCAGGCCTCTCCATCTCTCTCTTGGATTAGGCAGCCACCTGCAGACTGCGCTTCTTGCCTTCCGCCTTCTCCACTCGTTGATCGATTCTCTGCTGACAGCACACCTTTGTACAGTGGCAATCTGCTCACGGCGTGGGTCTGCCTAAAACACATGCCTTCTGCATACAGGGTAAAGCTCAAACACGCTCCCATCCTGGGAGGAAGGCCCCTCACTACCTGGCCTCAGGGCCACCAGTGGCCTCTTCTCTGCTTCCTGGTCCCACTGTAGAGCTTGCATCTGCTTGGTCCCACCGCTGAGCCCTCGCACGTGCTGTTCTCTTATCCTAGAAGTCACTTCTTCCCTCAACCCTCCATCGCTGCCACCATTCACCTGTCATACAATCCTTAGTCTCAGTTTTAATGTCACCCTTCTAGGATGTCTCCCCAGTATCCATTCTCTGAAATCCCAAACCCTCTAGCATGCATCCCCCTCCATCATAGAATTTTATCACTTTGAACTGTCCTTGACTGTAAAGGTGTCCTCCACCCCACTTAGGAGTGTTCTCCATTCCTGGACTCAGAGACTCATAGATGGCCCCAGACAGTTGAAGTGAATCCCCCAGCCCCAGGCCCTCCTGTCCCAGGCTGCATCTCACCCCAGCTCATTGCACAGCTGTTTGGGTTCTAGTCCTGGCTCCCCTAGGACACCTCTTGCTGGTGCCTTAGCTGCCAAGCTCTGTAAAGAGGAGAGGCTGAACCAGATGATGTCTCTGGGTCCTGCCAGCTCTGCGATGCCATGGCTTGGTCTCCCAGCAGACACTTCTCTCTCTCTGATGAGCTTTGTGCTCTTTCATTCTGTCTTGAAATCTGTCTCCAGCTACAGCCTTTGTTTTGGCCTCTCTAGCAATCCTCGCTTTTAATGTCTGCCCTGAGACTTCCTGTGAAGACTCTTTATACAACTCCAGATCTAGGTCGAAGGGCAGGTCTAGAAACCCCGTGATCCCCCTCACCCCTCATCTCTTCCTAGGACCTGCCATCTGCATGGCCCCAGTTGGGCCATTAACTCACTAGGAGTCAAACCAAGCTATAAATAAATAAAGGGGTGAGGGTCCCAAGAGGAGCTCAACCCCAGCTGGCTGCCCGGTCTCTGGCCAGATCTGGGGTCTCGGCTGCCCCAGGATGGACTCGCTCTGACAGATCTTGACATGTAATCATTGTCCCCAGAGAGTGACGGGGAAATTGCCAGGCCTCTCTGGTCCCCATTAGTGTCAGTAATTGCCAATCAATTTCCTGGGAGCCTGTTGGGGAAGAGACCCCTGGGTGTCTCCAATGGGGAAACCACAGCTAATGGGTTTTATTTGGATTGCTGCAAATTGATTGAGTTCTTTAAAAAAATGGAGCTTTGGTTTTCTTCCTGGCATCCTAACCACCCTCCCCTCAGGACCAGTTAAGCCAAAAGATGAGTGATAGCTTCATGGCTTAATTCTCTAAGAGCTGAGACCAGGTCTGGTCAGACCCAAACCGCTCACACATCCTGCCATTTGACAGACGTTTCCGTAAGCCACGGCCATAACTCTCCTTTCTCCAGCTGTTAACTCTACCCCAGGCCCATGCTGAAACTCACAGCAACCCTATGAGACTCATTATCTTCAGAAAAAAAAAACATGAGAAGATGCTCAGAGAGATGGAAGAGACTAGCTTCAGATCACACAGCTAATAAATGGTTAGGTTGAAATGTGAACCCAGGTCTGGCCTGGCATTGAAGTCTTCATGTCCCTACTCTTTCATGAGTCCCTACAAAACATTGTGTATTGATGATGATGATTTCCCTGAAAATTGGACCTATAAAGTAATAGTTCTACCTTTCACAGAACTCTAACATTAACACTAATAGTTATAGCAAGATTGCTGTTATTGTTGTTATGTACTGTTGAGTCCAAATTGACCCATACCTGACCCTCCAGTGGGTTTTCAGAGGCAGTAAATTGCACAGGAGATTGCCCATCTTTCTCCTACAAGGAAACTGGTGGATTCAAACCGTGTGCCTTTGGGTGGTGGTTTTTGTTGTTGTTATGTGCCATCAAGTTGCCTGTGACCCATAGCGACCCTATCTACAGCAGCTCTGAACCCTGTCCTTTCCTGAACCTGTTTCACTAATTCCGACACATCTAACCCCATTTTCCCAGATACTCTATCAGTCCATCTCATCCAAACATGATGTCCTTCCCCAAGGACTAGTCTCTCCTGGACACATGTCCAAAGTATGTGACAGAGCTTCAAAATCCTAGCCTCCAAGGAGAAACTTGGTTTCACCCTCTCCAAGACAGACCTATTTGTTTTCTTGGCAGTCCATGGTATGTTCAAGACTCTTCTCCAGCACCACAACTCAAAGGCATTGATTCTTCTTCTGCCATCTTTAGTCATTGTCCAGCTCTCTGACCTATAGCAAGTAATGACGAAGATTGTGGCCTGTATTAGGTGCACCTTAGTCTCTAGACTGACATCATTGATTTTCAGTACTCTGGAGAAATCCCTGACAGCAGATTTTCCCAGTGGAATTTGTCTTTTGCTTTCCTGACTGCTGGCGCCAATTGTGGAGCCGAGCAAGCTGTAATTGTTAACAGCCCCAATCTCTTCTCCACCATCGTAGTGCTGCCCATCCTGTGGCTGACGGCAGTGTGATTTGCCATAATCACGGTGATGGACACTGGACCAGGCACTATTTTGGTTTATGGTAGATGAGGTCTTAACGAATCTGGGCCTGGTTTGATGGCAGCTAACAATGTGGGAGTTAATCTTCAATGTGGGAGTTAACTGAAATCCAGAGAGGAATATTCAAAGTTGATGTGATCTCCATGAACCCAGAGGACCCAGGCTAAGTCTGTCCCATTAAGTTGGCTCCTTATGATCCAGCCATCACATCCAATTCCAATCATCAGAAAAGAGAAAGGATAAAGGCAGCTATGCATGTTCCTATGAAGACATATCCCAAACCAGAACCTATCATTTCTACTCACATCTGATTGATCAGAATGGAATTGCATGACCCAACCTAGCAACTGGCAAGAAATGTGAGCTTTGTTCTGGAAGAGCATGTTCCTAGCTGGGAATCAAGGCTTATTACAAAAGAATAAGAGGTGATCAAATCAATATCAGCAGTAGTTTCCAGTGTTCTTGTTGGAGCAGTCACGTAAGCCCTTGACTCAACCAGGCTACAGCCATTTATGGGGTTTTTCATTGGTTGATTTTCCTGGAATAGATGACCAGGCCCTTTTCCTTAGTCCAACTTAGTTTAAAACATATTTAACATCAGAGCAACACGCAAGCCTCCACCAACAACGACCCTATGAGATAAGGTAGGAGTGCCCTGCAGGCTTTCCAAGGCTGTAATATTTACAGAAACAGGCTGCCACATCTTTCCCCATGAATCAACTGGTGGATTCAAACTGGTAGGTCTTTCTGTTACCAACCAAATACTTAACCACTAGGCCAGTCTCTTGGGCAATGGATTTTTTAAAGAAACAAACCAAAAAAACAAAAACAAACACACACACACACACACACCCCAGAAAAACAAGCCCAAAACAAAAACCATCTAGTCACTTCTCACTCATGATGACCTTCCATTAAGTTGGTTTTGAGGCTGCAAATATTTATGGAAGGAGACTGCCTATCTTTTTCCTGTAGAATCCCTGGTAGATTTGAACCACTAACTTTTCATCTTGTAACCTAACACATGCTGTGCTCTACCACTAGGGCTCCTTGAGCAACATATAAAGGAGAGCAAAACTCTAAGGTCTTTGGGTGATAGTAGAAAGAAAATATCACCTTCATTGGATGTAGACTATGTTCCAGTTAATAAATGTGTTGTTATAAATGTGCATAAGTCATAGCACCTTTTCAATAGACAATGGTTTGTTGATGTAGTAAGATACTATCTGGTCACCTACAATTTATAATGATCCTTGAATAACAGATCTGGACCGTTACCTATCCTGCATCACTCTCACCATTGATATGCTCAAGTCTCTTGTTACGGTCACAGTGTCAATTCATCTTGTTAAGGACCTCCTTCTCTTTCATTGACCTTCCCTGTTTCCAAGAATGATGTCTTTTTCCAAGAACTGGCCCCTCTTGACAACATGTCCAAAGTATGTGACTCAAAGTTTCACGATTCTTGACTCTGAGGAGCATGTTGGTGCTCTTCCTTCAAGATAAGATTTGTTTGTTCTAAACTGGGGAGGAGGGTAGAGAGAATGGTGCAGCAATGAAGGAATGAAAACCCAAAATCCCTGTAAATGTTCATTAAAACTAATA
>NW_006399778.1:8329904-8361104 GCF_000299155.1 Elephantulus edwardii | reverse complement strand
AATAAGATTGGCACAGGATAGAGCAGGATTTAGGGATGTTGTACATAGGGTCATTATGAGTCACAGGCAACTCGATGGCACATAACACAACATTACCTATGTCACTGTCTTCAATTGAACTTGAAGCACTTACTGCAAAAGATCAGAGACTACAGTCTTTGATGTAATTTACATCTCAACAATAAGAAAACAAAAATCTTTTCCACTGAATAATAGGTAACATTGTGATAGATGGAGAAATGACTGAAGTTGTCAATTATTTCATTTTACTTGGACCCACTGCAGCAGCAGACAAGAAATCAAAAGACATCCTGCATTGGGAAAAATCTGCTGTCTAGGATGTCTCCAAAGTGCTAATGAGCAAGGGTGTCAGTTTAAAGACTAAGGTGCACCTTAGTACGACCCTATGTACAACATCCCTAAATCCTGCTCTATCCTGTGCCAATCTTATTGTCTCTTAGACACCTACCTTCATTACCCCAGTCACTGAATCAATCTGTCTCATTGAGAGTCTTCCTCTCCTGTGCTGTCCCTCCACCCTCCCAAGCATGACATCCCTCTTCAAGGACTGGTCCCTACTTGCAACATGTTCAAAGTATGTCAGACAAAACTTCAGAATCCTTGCCTCCAAGGAGCAACCTGATTTCACCCTCTCCAGGACGAACCTGTTTGTTCTCTTAGCAGTCCATGGTATATTCAATACTCTTCTCCAGCACCACACATTAAAGGCATCAATTCTCCTTCTATCATACCTATTCATGGTCCAGGTTTCTGATGCGTAACAAGTGATTGCAAAGACCATGGTCTGTATCAGGTGCACCTTAGTCTCTAGACTGACATTATTGCTCTTCGGTACTCTGGAGAGGTCTCTGACAGCAGATTTCCCCCAATCCAATATATTTTTTAATTACCTGGCTGCTGGTGCCAAGAGTGTTGATTGTGGAGCCAAGCAAACTAAAGTTGTTTATAATCTCAATCTCTTCATCATCCATCCTGATGCTGCCAATTGGTCTAGTGGTGAGAATCTTTGTTTCCTTGATATTGAACTTCTATCCATATTGAAAGCTTCGGTCCTTGACTTTCTGCAGCAAGTGTTTCAGGTCCTCCTCAGTTTCAGCAAGCAAGGTTGTATCATCTGCATAACGCAGATTGTTGATGAGTCTTCCTCCAATCCTGATGCCACATTTCTCCTCATTGATCCCAGCCCCCCGGACAATCTGTTCTGCATATAGATTGAAAAGGTATGGAAATAGAACACATCCCCAGCATCCACCCTTCCCAATTTCGAACCATGCAGTGTTTTCCTTGCTCTGTTCTGATGACTGCCTCCTGGTCCAAGTGTAGGTTTCACATAAGCACAATCAAGTGTTCTGGGATTCCTATTCTTCCTGTAGTTAGCCAGAGTTTGTTGTGGTCCACACAGTTAATGTAAAAAAAAAAAAAATCTACATACCCTGTAAAAACCTCAAGCAAAATGATATAAGGGTTAAAATGAAAGGAATAGGAAAAGCCTGCTAAGACATAATAGAAATTAAGAAATAAAAGTAGGAAAGAAAGCAGAAGTAGTATTATCTCAGTTATTACTGTTACTGTTGCTGTTTTAGGTGCTATCAAGTCTACTATGATTCATTTTTGTGTGTCATTGAGTCAGAATTGACACATAGCTGACACTCTAGTGGATTTTCAGAAGCAATAAATCACACAGGAGGAGACTACCCATCTTTCTCCTGTGGAACAGTTGATGGATTTGAACCACATACCTTTGAGATTGCAGAATCGCTTCTTACCACTAGCTCACCTGAGTAGGAAAGTGTTGTTATTGCTATCTCAGTTTTAAAGTTGTAGCTCAGGATGAAGTAACTCAACTGAGGACATGCAGCCTCTAAATGGCTGAGGTGGATTAAAACCTAGGTCTTTCCTAAATCTTCACTCTATGGGACCTGTTCTTGTTCTTATTGTTGTTAGTTGTGGTTGAGTCTTGTCTAGTTAGTTCATGAGGACTCACTCACTGTTGATACATTAAAACTGCTCCATAGGATTCTTTTTCACGCCTGGGGCCTTTCAAAAGCAGATCTCCAGACTTGTCTTCCAAGTACCTTTGGTTGGGTTTGAGACACCAGCCTTCCAGCTAACAGTCAAATGTTTAACCATTTGCACTGCCCAAGGACTCCTGGGAATATCTAGAAACCTCTAATGAAGTCAACCTGATGGGATATTAATCTGAAACCACACCTCCACAGAGCAAGACTTTAGTGGACTAGAGTGAAACGAAGTCCGTCAAGCTCCTAGGGGCCAGCCCATGGGCAGGGCATGCAGCAGCTTCCAGGCACGAACCTGGACCAATTCCCAGAGTGTCCACCATGGCACTACTCCAGCCCGCTTTCTAGATGGTTCCAGCACAGTTCTAGACCCAGGACACACAGAGGGCTCCACCCTATGCTGTTCTGTTCCCACACTCAGACAGAGGCCAGGATGAAGGAGCACTGGCTCCACAGAGCCACGTGGCTGGTTCGTGTCTGGAAAGGAACTCTCTCGGCCTGGTAGGAGACAGCCTGACATCAGACAGGCCCCAGGCCCAAACTGAGAGCTTCTGAGGCTGCATGCATGCCAGCCCGAGATCAAGGACAAAAGTGGGGCAAGAAATGGATGGTTGTTTCTTAGAAAGAGCTAGGCAGGGGGCCAGGTCCAAGTCTCAGCTCAGTCACATTGCCATAGCAGGCTCCAGTCAAATAGGGCCACCATGATTCCTAAGAGGCACCTTTAGCTCCTTTGTACTTGCAACCAAATGTGCAACAGAGTCTAACTAACATTGCTCATCCTTCACAAGACATCTTATCACCTCCTCCAGGAAGCCTTCAACTGAGCCATCTCATTGACTATGACACATAGTGACCCTGTGAACAACATATCTGAACCCTGCCCTATCCTGCACCATCCTTACAAATCTCTGTGTTACTCAAGTCCTTTCTGGTAGTCATTGTGTCAGTCTTATGGAAGGTCCTCCTCTCTTTCTATGACCCTCCACCTTTCCCAGCGTCGTATCTCTCTTCAAGGATTGGTTTGTCTTAAGGATATGCCCAGAGCAAGTAAGATAAAGTTTCACCATATTTGCCTCAAAGGAGCACTTTGGTTATACTTCCCTCAAGGCAGATTTGTTTGTTCTTTGGGCAGTTCAAGAGCTGGTCAATACTCTTCACCAACATCACAATTTAAAGGTATCTATTCTTCTTTAGTCTTCTTTATTCATGGTCCACTTTTCAGATGTATAGGAAACAATTTAAAAGATCACCTTGGTCTTCAAACTGACATCCTTGCTCCTTAGAACTTTGGAGAGTTCTAGACAGGAGATTTTCCCAATTTGGTATGTCTTTTGATTTCTTGATTGATGCTACCATGGATTTTGATTGTAGATCCAAGTAAAATAAAGTTGTTGACAATATAAGTCTTTTCTCCACTCTCATGATGTTGCTTCTTGGTACAGTGGTGAGGATTTTTGTTCTTGATGTTGATGTATAATCCATATTGAAGGCTGTAGTCTTTGACCTTCTACAACAAGTGTTTCAATTCTTCTTCATTTTCTGGAAGCCAAGTTGTGTCATCTACATAAGGCAAGGTTGCTGACGAGTCTTCCTCCAATCTCGATGCCGCGTTCTTCTTCATATAGTCAAATTTAGAAATTTAGTTAGTCTGTGTTATAGTGCATAGCATTGGGTTTGACATTCTGTTTACTTGTGCATTTCCCAACCAGCTCCAGAAATCTTACCTGAGGTACATAACTAGGCTTTTGTAAGTTTGTGAACTCACTGAAATTATTCACAACATGTTTGGGTATGTAAACATAAGTGGATAGAGGAATGTTCTAACTTCAAGTCTCTATTTTAGACTGTGATGCTCTTGTGGTTAGGAATTGTATATATTACTATATCCACAAGTAATATATACATACTGAGCAGTAGTTCTTAGCTGTTGATTGGCTTGGACTCATGATGAATATATATGCAATAGAATCAATTGTTTCCCTGCTCTGAGCCTTCTTGACCTTTAATGTGCATGAGCCCATTGTTGCTAACATTGTGTCAATTCATGTTGCTGAGGGTTTCCTTCGTTCTTGCTGATCCTCTTCCTTTATCAAACGTAATGACCCTTTTTAGTGATTGTTCTCTCCTGCTGATGGGCCCAAAGTAAGCAAGACGAAGTTTCACTATGAGTAGGAAAAGAATATGGTAAATATTAGTTGAATTAAAGTGTGATGAATAATTTGATGGATGACCTAATCAAATAACTTCTCTTTCAATCTGGATTTTTCTCCTCTATAAAGTAAGAGAGCAAAAGTAGAGCCCAGTCTTAAAGCTTTGTATTATCCCTGTTTTCTTCTCTACTCACAGGACCTAGTATAGTACTACAGCAGACGTTCGGTGTATGTGTGTGAGAGGAAGGGATGATGAGCGGAAAGATGGAAGGATGAGTGTTATGATGGATGAATAATAATGGGTGAATGAATGAGTGAATGGTTGCAGTGTGTGGCCAGAAGAATTTGCCCATGGAAAGTTTGTTGGGTAGATAAGTGAGTCAATGGATAGGAAAATTGGTTGATAGATGGGAGACTATAGTAAATGGATGGATGGATGGATGGATGGATGGAGGGATGGATGTCTAGATTAATTGATTAGCAAAGGGAGGATAAACATTTGGAAGAATATAAATGGGTAGGTGAGATTTCAGTATAAAGATCAGTGGATGAATGAAAATGATGGCTAAATGAATAATGGATTTGTGATTGGGCAGGTAAATATATGATTGGTTAAATGATCTGAAGGATGGATAGATGAATAAGAGAATAGATGGACAGATGGATGAATGGATGAATGAATGAATTGAGTGATGGACAGTGAATAGATGACTTGGAGGTTGAATAAACATGAATGTATATTATATATAACGTGTTTTGTGACCCCATGTGTGTGTAAAGGACTATGGAACATGTGGATGGATTGATTGGATGGATTGATCAATGGACTGTAATGTGTGAACTGGAGATTAGATGACCTAGCAGAAGAGGAATAGATTAATAGACCCATCACAAAAGAAGAAATTCAATAGGTAATGAAACAACTTTCAACAACAACAACAACAAAAAAGCCCTGGGCCAGATGGTTTTACTAGTGAATTTTATCAAGTATTCAGAGAAGAATTGTCACCATAAATGCATAAAGTATTTCAGAAAATAGAAGAAGATAGAATTATTCCAGACTTATTCTATGAAATATACATATCCTTGATACCAAAGTCAGGTAAAGACACCACCAAAATAGAAATCTATAGAACAATATTAAAAAATATAGAACACAGAGGCAAAAATTCTCAATAAAATCCTGGCCAGTAGAATCCAAGAATACATTAAAAAAATAATTCACCATGACCAAGTGGGACTCTAAGAGGTATGCAAGGACAGTTCAATGTAAGAAAAGCAATCTGTGTAACTCATCACATTATAAAAGCAAAGAACAAGAATCACATGATCCTATCAATTGACGCAGAAAAGGCCTTTGACAAAACTCAACATCCTTTCCTGATTAAAACACTCAACAAAATAGTAGTAGAGGGGAATTTCCTCAACATAGTGAAAAGTGTATAAATAAAACCAAGAGCCAATATCATTCTCAATGGAGAGAGATTGAAAGCATTCCCATTGAGAACAGAAACTAGACAAGGATACCCATTATCACCTCTCCTATTTAATATTGTATTGGAAGTCTTAGTAATAGCAGTAAGACAAAAAAGAAGGGGAAAAAAGGAAATAAGAGGCATCCGAATTGGCAAAGAAGAGGTAAAATTATTTTTATATGCAGATGATATGATAGTATAGTTAGAAAACTCCAAAGCCTCAGCAAGAAAACTCCTGGACATAGTCAACCAATTCAGCAAAGTAGCAGGATACAAGATCAACATTAAAAAATCAGTTGCATTTCTCTAAAGTGACAAAGAGAATAAAGAAAAGAAGCTAATAAAAGCAATACCCATCAAAAGATTAAATACTTGGGAGCAATCTTAACTAGAGATACAAAAGACCTATACAAAGAAAATTACAAAACATTACTACAAGAAACAAAAAGAGACCTGGGAAAATGGAAGCATATATGATGCTCATGGATAGGAAGATTCAATATCGTGAAAATGACAGTTCTACCAAAGGCAGTCTACAGGTTCAATGCAATCCAAATACAGATACCAATTCCATTCTTTAATGAGATGAAAAGACAATTTCTAATTTTATCTGGAATGGAAAAAGACCTCGAATAAAATAAATAAAGCACTCCTGAAAAAGAGAAACAAGGAAGGAGACATGAAGCTTTCTGATATCAAATCCTACTACACAGCCGTGGTGGTCAAGACAGTGTGGTACTTGTGCAGTGACAGACACATAGGTCACTGGAATAGAATTGAGGACCCATAAATCAGCCCATCTACCTATGATCAACTGATTTTTGACAAGGAGATGAAACCAGTTAAGTGTGGAAATTGTCTTTTTAACAAATGGTGTTCGCGAAATTGGAAAACCATCTATAGAAAAGTCAAGCAAGACCCACACCTTACACCATACACAAAACCCAACTCAAGGTGGATCAAGGAACTAAAAGTAAAACCAAAGACTATAAACTTCATGAGAGAAAAGCTTGGAAGAACTCTAGAAGCCCTAATCCACAGTATGAACTGTCTTCCAAGCATACTGAAAAACCTACAACCAGGAAAGAACAAAATTGATGAATGAGATCTTTTAAGAATCAAATTCATATGCATATCAAAATATATCTCCAACAGAGAAAAAGAGAAAGCCAGAGACTGGGGGGAAAATATGTAATGACATGTCTGATAAGGGACTTATATCTAAAATTTATAGCCTACTGCAGCACCTCAACAAGAAAAAGGTAAGTAACCCCATCACAAAATGGGCACAGGATATGAACAGACACTTCACCAAAGAAAACATTCAAATGGCAAATAAACACATGAAGAAATGTTCAAAATCTCTAGCTATCAGAAAGGTGCAAATCAAAACAGCCATGAGATTTCATCTCACCCCAGTAACAATAGCAAAGTTCAGCAGGGCAGCAAACAACAAATGCTGGTGAGGTTGTGGAGAGATTGGAACACTTATTCACTGCTGGTGGGAGTGTAAAATGATGCAACTGCCATGGAAGGCAGTCTGGCACTTTCTTAAAAAGTTGGAAGTAGAAATACCATTTTGACCCAGCAATTGCACTGCTGAGTATACCCTAAAGAAACCAGAGCTGCCACCCAAACAGATGTATGTACAACCATGTTTATTGCTGTATTATTCACAACAGCAAAGAGATTGAAGCAACCCAAGTGCCCATCAGCAAACAAATGGGTAGAAAAATCATGGTATATTCACACAATAGACTACTATGCAGCACTGAAAAACAATGGACTTGTAAAACATTACACAATATGGGTGACCCTGGAGGACATTGTACTGAGTGAAATATCTCAGTCACAAAAGATAGATACTAATAACACCACTGTTACAAAGCAGGACTGACATGAGGGAATGGAACAGATGAAGGAAAGAACTGTTTAAAAGGAATAGATGATTAGGCATTTTATGTATGACAACAGTCCAGAATAAGAGGTATATTGCAAAGTGGACTGGAGTGATAGGGAAGGAAATTGTGAAACAATGAATATTTTAAAAAATAAAGAAATTGAACTGGGGAGAGGGAAGGGAAGGGAGTAAATGTGCAACAATGAATGAATGAAAATCAAACTTTTCTTAAAACTTTTATGAAAAATAGCAAATAAAAAAATTTAAATAGAGGATGAGTAGAAATTGTACCAGAAACATTTTGAGCTGCACATTTGAATATAGGAGATGTGGGATAGTTGGGTGGGTTGATGGATGGATGGATGGATGGATGGATGGATGGATGGATGGATGGATGGGTGGATGGATGGGTGGATGGATGGGTGGATGGATGGATAGACAACAGAAGGGAAGGAAGACAGGAAGAGTGGCCTCCACCTAACAGAGGGCAGGGAGAGGTGAGGTGAGGATAGGGGGTTCCCTGGGCACAAAGCTGGCTTACATAGATGAGCCATCTTTGTTCTGGAGTTTCTGTGTTGAGCCCCAGCTGAGCTCTGACTTTGCATGAGCCCAAGGTCTCTTTGGCTGTGTCAGTTCTCAGAAACTGATGCAAGAGGGAGACAAAGGGAGTGGGCAGATGCAGGGGCCAGAGAGAGGGAGGAGCAATGGGTGGGGCTGAGGCTGCCGTTGGGCAGCCACCCCTGTTTACTCAGCTCCAGAATGAAGCCCCAGAGAAGGGCTGTTCATATTTCTCTCTTGAACAGGGAGCTGACATTAATGAACAGCTAATTAACATCTTGAAGTGTGATGGTTCCAGTGTCAGTGTCCCTAATTAGTCTCGCGCTAATCTGCTTTAATTAACTGTCCCTGTCGCGGTTTTAATTTAATTTTCAGCTCCAGCCCGGGATGGCAGCCCTGGGAGCATTTGTCCCAGGGCGTTTGTGGCCTGGGCAGGGTGGGCTGGCCAGAGCCAGGCTCTCATGGGCATTGCCAGAGAGCCTGGGCTGGGCAAAGCTGATGGACAAAAAGTCCAACTTTCTCCTTTGCCCCAGAGGTGGAGAACTTAGGAAGGAATGGGACACTTCCCTTCCCTCCTTGAGGGACCATCCTCAGGTTACCAGGAGCCCCAAGAATCCTCTTAAGTCAGGAATATAGTCCGTGAGCACATCTTCAGCTCAGCTTTCAGCCAGTTCCATAAACTGACCACATTTCCTGGGCATGGACACCCAGTGCAGAAAGATCTGGGTTCACCTCATAGCTCCATCACGTCCTAGCTGTGGGGTCTTAGTAAAAAGTACTTAACCACTCTGAGGCCCATGAAATAGGGCTCATAATCTCAGTATTGGTACCTTGGATGCAAGAAGTTGTACATAAATATTCTGAGTGTGCATATTTGCATATGGAAGGTGTGGGATGTTTCAGAGGTGACCTTACCAGCACTGAGCCTGCGTGTCCTCTCTCCTCCTGGTCCAGGCAGAACAAACACGGTGGCAGCTACCCCTCAGTCCAGAGTGGAGAGGAGTAGGAGGGAGCCTGTATCTGGGGACAGGATGGGCACCAGAGCAGGAAGCAGAATACTGGGGTCCAAGTTCTTGCTCTGCCACTCCCTCAACCTCTGAGCCTCACTCCCTTCCATAAGACGGAAAAGGCAGGGGAAGAAAGAGGAGGGTGTCCTCCAGCCCCTCACGTTCTGATTGAAGTTGGAAGATAAATGTTCAGCTGGCTCAGAGAACCCCAAACGTGTAAAAGGGCATGCACCAGCCTTCAGGTCCAAGCTCGGGCTAATTCCCAGAGTGCCTGCCTTGACATTGCTCATACCTGCCCCAGGTCTGAGGACCAACTAGGAACTGGGGCTGGGACTGTGCTGGGAGTCAGGTGAGGCCCCTGCATTTTGCAAAGCAAAGTAGCAGCCTCCCTGGGAGGATGCAGCTGCCTCCATTTCCAGGGCCACATTGCAGGTGGGAAGCCAAATCAACATGCTTGCCCCAAAGCAGGAGCCAGAGAAGCATCTGCCAAAAGTGTTAAACAAACGAGTAGCATCTGAGGGGAAGATGGCTGGTGGCAGGGGATAGGAGGGGAGAGCCCAGAAGCTGAGTCAGGACCTCTGTCCCTGAGGGGCTGGGAATTACAGGCACAGGGCAGGAGGTGAGGTCTGAGCCTAGAGGAGGAAAGATGCCCCCTCTGAGGCTTTGTATATCAGCTAAGACATTTAACTACAATCCTGAGGGTACCAGGGAGCAATGGCAGAGTTTTGAGCAAGATAGTTGCATGATCAGCTGATTGGCTGCTGGGATTAGAATGAGAAGGCCTAGCTGAGGCTACTGTCATCCTCCAGAAAGTGTAGTCTGCAGCATTCAGAGCAGGCTCAGGGAGACTTCTAGATGTGGTGAACTAACATATGTTCAGTGCATACCAAGCAAAGGCAGGGTGCGCCCCTGGTTTCCCATGCCTTGTGTTTAATGAATACCTCCAAGTTGCTTTGTAGCGCTGGCTCCTAGGTTGTGTCTCACATGTCCTCAAGTGGAATCCGAAAATCTCTGTACAGGGGACCTCCAGATATGTCCTCAGGGATCCAGGAATTCTAAGTGAATTTTAAATTTATAAAGCAAAACCTCTTTCACTGTGGCCTCTCACATTGGGAAGCCTTCTGGGTTGCCCACTCCAGGATAGTCTCCTAGGTCCCTTGAAAAATGGCCCCCTTTACATACATGCCTTGTCTGAGAAACGCCACCATGTCCCCTGCCCTGAGGAGAAAGAGCTCTCCCCACACTCGATCCATTTCTGGGTCATCCACAGCTTCACACACAGCTCTGAACTCACAAAGAGTTTATGGATCGAGGTGACGTCTCTCTCTGGACATCCCATCCCTCCTGCCCCCACCAGCCTTGACCTCCAGATGATCTTTGAGTTAAGTCCAGCCCAAGCCAAACCAGTTTTTCCTGAAATTCTCAGCTCATTAGTATGGAATTCAGACCTCTTGCCCCCAACTAGTCTGTACACACAACCTCCATGAATGAAAAAGAAACCCTCACCTTGCTCTGCTCCTCTCCCCTACCTTATGGAAATACTGCACATTTCCCAAAAGTCTGTTCAGGTTAGGCTGCTTCCACAGTGCCCGCCTTGATTTCCCCAGACAAATGCATCATTAGTCCATCCTATGGACCCCTGGAGAGTGGGCTGCCTCCCGGTCCAGGCCCCATCTTCCCATGGCCAAGATTGTTCATTATCAATGTCTCATTTATCTCATCCCCACCCCACCCTGTGTCCGGCTCCCAGAAAATGTTCACAGAAGCAAGTGAGAGACTTACCCCTCACCCCAGGTGAGTGGATGGACATGCGCCCTGAGCCACACTCTCAGCTGACAGACCAGTGTCCGCTAGGCTGGCCTGCACTGGTATAGTTCCAAATCACAGTCTAACTACTAGCTGGGCATCTCAGGACTACAGCTTTCAAAGTCTCAACTTCCTCCTCTGGAAAATGGGTACTTACTTCTTCAAGGGATCACTGTGAGAACTTAACTGAAGAAATATCTGTAATGTGCATGGGACATAGTAGGCACTCAGTAAAGCCTGCTGGGGTGACCGTGATGGTGTTGAATGAAGGAGTCCTAGCACATTCATTCAAGAGTGGCTCACACAGGTCGAGCTTGGAATTAAAAGATGCCTGCTGCTCTGAGGCTGGCCCTGTGTGAGGCCCACTCACCCTCCTTTTTTGCCTGCGCCACCACCCCCCCTCTGCTGGAAACTGTGGAGAAACGTCCACAGAGACAGACTGGTTGTTTCCAGTCTTGTGTCAGTGTCTAGAGCAGGGGTGTCCCTGAAATCTGAGCCCAGGGGGACTTGAGGTGCTACCCGATGGCTCAGCTGGTTCTGAGCCCACAAAGAGCTGCATGGGCCTTTCCTTGGAATCTGGTGGGGGAACAGCAGAGGCTCTCCCAGGGCCTCCCCAGCAACACATCTAGGGAGAACCAAGAGAGGTATCCAGCCTTCTTGAGGGACCCAGAGTCTCCCCACTTGACCTGAGGCCTGTCTAGCTCACCTGCACTGACAGACACTTAACTGACTGAAAACTTGTTCTGGAGTCAAGAAGCCTGAGAATCTGGAGTCTGGAAGAAAGCAGGAGACCTTACTAAGAAAGGGGGACAGCGAACTCTGCTGGAACTGCCAATAGTTCGGGGCCAGCAATGAGGCAGTGTCACTGAGGTCACAAAGCCCAGGGTCACAGGCTCACAAAATGTTACACACCTCAGAATTGTACAGCATTAAACTCATAGGCAAGGGAGAAGTTTAGAATGTTACAGGCCTAGAAAGGTTATAATCATAGAATTAGAGAATGTTACAATCATGCAATCATAGAATGCTACAGGCGTAGCAGGAATTTTAGAATGTTGCAGGCATTAAAAAGGTTATAATCATAGAATTAAAGAATTTTATAACCATAGAACATTACAATTGTAGGCTTACAAGCATGAATTTTAGAACTTGCATTCATAGAACTGAAGGCTGTTACAGTAAATACATACAGTATTCACGTAGAGATTTAAAGGCAAGAGTTATCAGATACTATAACCAAAAAATGTTTGGCAGTTGAGTTCCCCTGGGGTGCTTTCCCCCTGAGAAAAGCCTGCCAACCTGTCTTTAAAAAGCAGCCGTTGAGAACTCTATGGAGCGCAGTCCACGCTGACACACAAGGGGTCACTGTGAGTCAGTCAGTTCAGTGGCAATTGGTACAGTAGTCAAATGTCAAAGTCGAGAATTGTGAATCTTACTCTTTGGATGTCAGCGTGTCACACTGCGTAGTGGCAGCTGTAGAATGTCAAAGGCAAGAAGCATAGAAGATGTCACTCTAGTAAAGACTATGAGAGCCAGAAGACCATCGTGCATGTATTATGCCAGGCCCTGTGCAAAGCATGTCGCACCAACTTGACTCCTCACCACAGCCCCATGAGGTAGTCAGACTCTAAGACGGGCATGAGGAAGACTGGGAGGAAGAAGCCTTAAGGAAGCCCCCCACCTCCTGCCTCTAGCCCTGGAGTCTTGGCAGGGGAGGTAAGAGCAATTGCTTGGGCCTGTCCTCAGACATCATCACCCCCAACACACCCAATTGGGAGAAGCTCAGGTCAGCATTTCTCCCTGTGTTGACTTGTGTCTGTATGAGCTTCCACCGAGTGGGCAGGAATCCTGCAGCCGGACGGGGTCAGCCTTCAGGCCCAACCCAGATTCCTAGCCAGGGTGTGAGGGGCTGTGGGTGAGTGATCCCCAAAGGCCTCCTCTTTTTTAGGCTCCTCTCCATCCCCTCCCCTGCTAAACATGCATGTGTGTACGCACGTGTGTATGCACACGTGCACGCGTGCATGCACACACACACACACATACACACACACTGTATTTGGTATCACAGAGGAAGTCATCGTGATTTTCACCACTCTTTCTCTATTCTCCATTGGCTGTTCATCTGTTCAAATCACTTCCTGCAAGCCAGGCCGAGCTGTGGCTACTGAAACACAGATCTGTGTCCACAGGGCTGTGTCCTTCAGGTGAGGAGGGGTTATGCACAAAAGCAAGAGCGGTGGGGCTGTTTAGGGATATGGTCTGAGGAGGGAGAAATGACCAAGGCCTCACAGAGGGTTTCCTGGAGGAGGGCTTGTTTAAGCCGAGTCTTAAATTTAGGCAGAATTTGGATATCTAAAAGCATAGTGGTAAAGAGATCCCAGACAGAAAGAAGAGCAGGAGCAAAGGCCCTGGGGCAGCCACATGTGGAATGTGTTCAAGACACATCCGAGAACTCTTCTTGGTGAAAGCATGAAAGAGGAGAAAGAAGCTGGGATTTGTAAATGGTAAAAGGCTACGCATGTTCATGGTGATGCTTGAGTTTGCTGGGAAGGGAGGACCAGGACTTCTAATTTGCTTTTCCTTTCTTTAGAAACAAGAAACTGCAAATTCCTTCCCAGGGCTGGTGGGCCAATCTGGGCTGGGCTCCAAAAAACAGAAAGAAAGGGCTTCAGCGGGAATTCCAGGGCTGTGCCGTCAAGCCTTTGTCCATGGCGGCTGGCAGCAGATGCCCTGCTTTGAGGTGGGGGGACGCTCAGGCAAAAATGGGACTCATACAGGGACCTCAATATTCTTTCCAGTTCGCTGCAGTCTCTGATCAGGGAGGGAGGCCATGCCCATCAGGGAGAGGACTTGACAGTCCTGCGCTCAAATCCTCATTGCTGAATTGAGCAAGTGACATTATCTCCTTAAGCCTCAGCTTCCCATCTGTAAAATGGGAGTAATAACAATACTTGCCTCTTAGGGCTTCCAGGAAAGAATGATCCCTGGTCCCTTAAATAGGCCTGCAATCTTAGGATCCACAGGAAGCGTTCAGCACAATTGCCCCATTTTACTGTTAGAAAACTAGAGCCCTCAAGAACTACAGCATTCCCTCCAGCAGTAGAATGACCAGTCATTTCATTGCCTAAAGTGGAAGCTAGAAGAGGGAAGAGGAATAAAGCACAATGTTGGTGCCCAAGTGTAAATCCCCAAATGGGAAAGTCTGAAATTGGGGTGACAAGGCATGTGTAGACTCTAGGACACCCCAGATGTTCTTGTTTTGGCATATTTGGCCCCTCCTTTGCTGGTCCTCAGTGGTGACCTTTCCACTCTACTAGGGGGGCTGAGCAGCACTCCTCTGACCGAGAGGGGAGGTTCCTGGGGAGGAGAGCGATACTCAGGGAAGCACTTGGGTAAAGCAGCTTGCAGGGTGCTGTGTGTGTGGTAGGTATTCAGACTCTATGAGGGATCATTATCAATTACAACCCCCACAGCACTAGTTATAAACCCAAATGTGGAATGGGAAGCGGCCACCTCTTGCTTGCCAAACATACCCCTACAAAGTGACATTCTGTCCAGAAGCTCAGCTGCAGACAGTGGTGTATGCATCCTCTTCAGAATAACAGCATTTGTGGAGAAAGTTCAGGTACCTTCTCCTTAGAAGCAAGGATAATGAGACTTCTGGTAACATACCATGGGCGTGTTGCTGAGAGGAAAGACTCTGGGCTTGGTAAAGGAGGAGAAGGTCAGTGAAAAAAAAGGCAGGCTTTCAGGTGCATTGACACAGGTAGGTGTACTACTGAGCTTGAGCACAGAGGACGATACCGTGAGGACGGCATGCAGGGTTGGGCACGCTTCCATTCTGTCGTCCAGAGGGTCACTGAGTCAGAGCCAACTCAACTGCATCTAAAAACAACAACAACGTCCAACAGATATTTACTGAATTCCTACTATTGTCAGGCAATCTGCTCAGCCCTTTGCCTGTATCGTCTTGTTGATTCTCAGCAACCCTTATGAGTATTAATGCCATTTTACAGATGAAACTGAGGTTCAGGGCACCCCAGTGAGTTGTTCCAAGTCAGACAGAGCAGGGCAGGAAACGAGGGCTATCCAAATCCATAGCCTTCACACTATACCATACTGTTCTGGCATAGATCCCAAGAGTTCCCTGGCTGAGATGATTACAAGGGAAGGTCCAAAATGAATGAGGAAATCAAATCCCTGTGGTGACAATTGGTGGGAGATGCTAATCCAGGGTCCCTCAGAGAAGTGTGAAACGCTGACCCCCAGGGCACTTCTGAGGTTCTGGAGGGGGGGTGTTTTGGCCAGCTGGAGGCAGAGTGCTGACCACAATGAGTGTTAGAGGGGGGCTATCATTCCCCCTAGCCAGAGGCAGCCAGGATTCCATTAACCTGATTCTCTGCCCCACATAAACCTGCAGAGGGAGCCCCAGGAGGGAGGGGTACTGAGGAAGGGAAGAATTGGGCTTCCCCAGGCCCCCAATGGAGGAGCCAATGGCATTATTTTCCTGTCTTGAAGTCTGGGAGGACCTTCAGGGCCCCTGGCTCTTTGCGCTGGGAGAAGGAAGCAAGACGGAGAGACTGGATGTAGGGACAAGAAAATCCAGGCAAGGAGGCAACAGCTGGAGCTGGGTACACATTCTTATAGCCTTGTACGCTCATCTCTGTCCAAGCACTGCCTGGCTGTGTGACCTTGGACTAGTCACTGCACCTCTCTGATCATCGGTTCCTCCTCAGTAGTAAAAGCAAATCAACACCACCAGGACAAATTCGCAATATATGCGTGGTACAGAATAGATAATCAAGAAATGACAGCCAAACATTACTGTGATTTTAAAATCTTGATGGCCATTTAAGCCCTTCTCAGTTTGCTGGGAACATTCATAGCCACTTTCGTCCTGGAGCCTCACAATACTCCTATAAGATTTTTATCTTAGAGAGGATAGTTGGCTTGCCCAGAATCACCCAGCTTCTAGCCCTTTGGGCTAGGATGGATCCCAGGCTGAGAAGGCATCTGTAGATCGGGGCACAGATTTGAGAGTCAGTTTGTGATCCCCTAGAGGCAGGGAGCTGGGTTGCCAGGCCAGGAAAAGTGACTCCATCCGTCCCATGACCACTGGGCCAGCCCCTGTGGTGGTTTTAGTCCTGTGGGTGGCCACCCTAGGCCCGAGCTGGGCTGACTTGTTGTTATTGGCAGATGCCACCAAGTCAGCTCTGGCTGACAGCAAGGATATATACAAAAGATGTAAACTTTGTGTGTCCTGTGCCATCTGCACAATCTCTGTGGAGTGTAAACCCACTGTTGCAGTGATTGCATCAGTTCTTCCCTGACGGTCTTCCTCTCTTCTGACTGTCCCCCTTTTCAATTTTGATATCCTTTTCCAGGGACTGGGACTTTCTGACAATATGCCCAAAGCACTCATCCTTGCCTCTAAGGAATACTCCAGCTGTACTTCCTCCACACAGATTTGTTTGTTCTTTTGGTGGTCTGTGGCATGGTCAATATTCTGCCAATAACACAATGCAAAACCATCAGTTCTTCTTTGGTCTTCCTCATTCACTGTCCAATTTTCAGGCGTACATGAAGCAACTAAAAACACCAGGGCTTAGATGGGATGCACCTTAATCTTTAAACTGACAGCATTGCTCTTTGCAATTTAAAGAGGCCTTTGAAAGCAGATTTGCCCAGTGCAATACTCCTTTTGATTTCTTCTTGTCTGCTGCTTTCATGGGGGCTGATTGTGCATCCATGTAAAATAAAGTCCTTGGGAACTACAATCTTTTTCCTATTATGACGCTACTTCCAGGTTAAGTGTCGAGGATTTTTATTTTCTTACAGTTGCAATGTAATTTATACTGAAGGCTGTAGTCTTTGATCTTCTTCAGTAAGTGCTTCAAGTCGTTTTCACATCCTGCAGGCAAGGCTGTGCTATCAGCATATTGCAGGCTGTTGATTAGTCTTCCTCCAATGCTGATGCTATTTTCTCCTTCATGTAGTCCAGTTTCTTGGATTATTTCCTCAGTGAAATCAATATAGGTATAATGAAAAGATACATACCTGACACACACCTTTTCTGATTTTAAACTATGCAGTATACTCTTGTTCTGTTTGAACAACTACTTCTTAGTTTATATACAGGTTTTGCATGAGCACAATTAAGTGCTCTGGGATTGCCATTCTTTTCAATGTTATCTGTAATTTGTTATGATCCCTGCAGTTGAATGCCTTTGCATAGACAATAAAATACAAGTAAACGTCTTTCTGGTATCCTCTACTTTCAGAGCTGGGTTGGCAGAGAATATAAATCTGCCTTCCAAACTCTACTAACAAACAACAGGTCTGAGTTTTCTAAGCCTGACCTCGATGGCTTTAATTTTGCATCAGTGGGGTCCTGACAGCACCAGAGGAAAATGCAAACCCAGGACAGGTGAGGGTATCAATGAAAAGTAAATACTGGTATCCCTGCCAGCCCCTGCCCACACGCACGCGTACATCACCATGACAACCAGTAGTCCCAGGACAGCAGCACGTGGACTTCATTCTTTCTCTCCCTTCATCCCACTGCCATCTCCCTTCCATGATTGCACACCAGCATGACAGAAACAGCTTCTTCCCTCTCACCTCCAGTCTGCCTCGCCTGCTAATCAAAAGTCCAACTTCCATGCACTTTCCAAGCTCTAAATAAAACCTCTAGGTGAATTTCAAACCTCTTACCACGACTCATCTTCAACTTGACTGGGTCTTATTCCTCTTTCAGAATTTCAGTTAGGTGCCTCTTCCTCCAGGAAACCTTCTTTGACCGTTATCATTTACACTCCCTCCCATATTTACTTATGTATGGGATATGTGAATTACGTATGTTGTTATTTGCCATCAAGTTGTTTGTTTGTAACTCACAGTTGCATCCTGCTCTCCATCCTGCTCTATCTTGAGCCAACCTTACTGTCTCTGACACACCTACGCCCTTACTCCAGTCACTGAGTCAATCCATCTCATTCAAGGTCTTCCTCTCTTGCGCTGTCATCAGACCTACTGCTGTCAGATTGATTCTGACTCATCGCAACCTGCAGGACAGAGTAGGACTTTTCTGTAAGGTTTGCATGACTGTAAATCTTTCTGGAAGCAGATAGCCTCATCTTTTTCCCCTGAAGTGGCTGGTGGGTTCAAGTCACTCAACTTAGTTACTTGGTGTTCTAGTCCACTACTCAACACAATGCACCACCAGGGCTTCTGTATGTGTCTTGTGTGGCTTTGTGTGCCATCATGTCAGAACTGGCTCATAGCTCACCCTCCAGCTGGTTTTCAGAGGGAATAAATCACATGGGAAGAGATTGCCTGTCCTCTTCCCACAGAGCAAATGGAGCATTCAAACTGCATGCCTTTGGTATTGTCACACAGCATCTCACCGCTCAGCCTCCATAGCTCCCATATATATGCACCTTAGCTATCCTTTCTATAACTTCTTTTCAAATGTGACCATGATATCAGCAATTAAGTGTAAAGGTGGCATATGACATTTTAACACAGCAAAATGAACTGGATCATAAAAATTTTAGTATATGTAGGGTACTAAAATTTTTACTATATACCACATTTTCTCCAAAAAGAACATGTCACATATTCTACAACAAAGAAAAATGATTCTATGAACTTAGTTGCTTCAACAATCAATGTAAAATTCTCTTGATCTCCCACAATGAATAATAGGCTATCACCAATTTTGCTTTAAACAATTTTATATTTCCATTTTGATGCTTGTTTCATAATAGATGTGATAATTATAAATGAACAAAAGAAACAAGTTAATAAAAGGAAATATAATCATCAGAAAACAAATACTACATGGATTAATACTAGGGAGCTCTAGTAGCCTAGTGGGTGAGGAGCTGTGCTGCCAACCCAAAAGCAGGAGGTTCAAATCCACTAGGTTCTCAGCAGGAAAAAGATGAGTAATCGTCTCCCATTTGATTTACAGTCTCTAAAAGCCAGTGGAGGATTCTAGTTTAACAATCAGAGGAAGAAAACATGCTGCTGCTGTTGTTGTTTAGGTGCCAATGTATCAACTATAACTCATAGTGACCCTGTGAGGAGCAGATGTGAACCCCTCGATCCAGTGCCATCCTGATATGCTCGACCCCATTGTCAAAGTCACTGTGTGAGTCTGGTTACGGGTCTTCCTTTCTTTCTGTGATACTCAACCTTTCCCAACATGATGTCTTTTTCCAAGGACAATCAAATATGGAAAACTTGTGAAACACAGAAAAATAAGGCATGCTGTCAGAGGTTTCACTGTATAATAAATGCTGACTTCTAGGCACTTCATAGGGAGCTCTGGTAGTCCAGTGGTAAGAAACTGCGCTGCAGTGTCAAAGTCATGCAGTTCAAATCCATCAGCTGCTCCATCAGAGAAGAATGGCCAGTCTCCTCCTGGAGGGTCAGCTATGGGTCGGCTATGACTCAACAGTATACAACAACAATTGTTTATACACTTAGTACATAACTCTGTACATGAATGCTATACAGTGAAAAATAACTTGATTGAATTTCATTGCATTAATGGACCTATGAGTTCCTTCAGCTTTATAGATTACCTGAGACTGAGGTTGAATATTTACCAAGACTTCCGCAAGAGCACATTTTTTTTGTATCGTGACAAAAAGCATTTTTGGCTCTCCTGGCTGGAGTTGCTGCATCAGCAGATGTGAATGTGCAAGATGGTTCTTTGAAAATCAATCGAAGACCTATTATCTGTTCATATAGCCAGTGCTTGCTCATTAACCACTCATATTGGATCCAGTTGCATGTTGGGTGAATGTGGCAACAGCTAGACTCAACAGACCTCACCTCTGTTTATTAGGGAGAAATAGTATACTCCCAAGAGACCTACTGAGATAAGGAGTTTCAATTACGTGGGAGGGGAGTACAGGAGACAAATATCGTTGGAAGTACTGAAGGGTAGGAGTCTCAGATTAAACACCCTTGCTTGGGAACACCCTCATTCTGACCCTACGTAGACATTATTTCCCGCTGGTATGTTGTCATTCACTGGAGCTAGTAGCGTCTTCATTTATTGCCCTGCCAGCTCCCTCCCAGAGCAGTGTTCACTCACTTCTCCTGTGTCCTGCCCACTTACAACCCATAAGTCTCTGCTTTGGAAAAAAACTAATGCCCCTATTTTATTGATGCCTTGCATGTACTTATCTGGCTTGTTGGGTAGTCCATCCCCACTAAATATTTTGTTAATGACTGCAGGTGCACCCTACATTGTGCTGCAAGGATCCTGAAGCTTCATCTGACATACAGGAGTGCACAAACCCACACATGGAAGTACACAGTCATGCTTACAAATAGTTACAGGCAGGCAGGTTAGCAAGTACCTATGTGCAGGGAGGAGAACTGGAACATAGTGGATTGCACTGAGTGGATGCTTGCATTATCCTCACCCCATATGAATCCATAAATCTATAAGACGTGGTGATGATGAGATAAAAATAACTAAAACGCTTGGAAGAAGGAAAATGCTCAGATAATATGATGATGTTGTTGTTCTTGTATACCACAGAGTGAGAAGTGACCCATAGATGTCCCTCCAGCAAGTTTTCAGAGGCAATAAATTGCCCATAAGATAATGTGGTATATAGGCAGAATAAGACCAAAAGATGAAGATGGGAGGAATAAAATTAGAATTAAAGCATGCTAAATCATTATGATAGACAGTGAAGAACCTGAGAATGTTAACACCTTCAGTTTGCTTGGCTTTACAATTAACAGTACTCTTGGTACCAACAGCCAGGAAATCAAAAGATGAATTGCATTGGGAAAATCTGCTCTCAGGGACCTCTCCAGAGTACTGAGGAGCAACAATGTCAGTCTGGAGACTATGGTGTGCCTTATCCAGGTCATAGTCTTCATAATTACTTGCTATGCATCAGAAAGCTGGATGATATCTAGGGATAATAGAAGGGAAATTGATGCCTTTGAGCTGTGGTGCTGGAGAAGAATGTTGAATATACTACCATGAACTGCTAGGAGAACAAACATGTTTGTCTTAGAGAAGGTGAAACCAGGCTGCTTCTTGGAGGCAAGGATCCTGAAGCTTCATCTAACATAATTTGGGCATGTTGCAAGGAGGGACCAGTCCTTGGAGAGGGACATCATGCTTGATGGATAGCACAAGAGAGGAAGACCCTTGATGAGATGGGTTGACTCAGTGACTCTGGTAATGGGGGGTAGGTATGTCAGAGACAATAAGGTTGGCACAGGAAAGAGCAGGGTTCAGAGCTGTTGTACATAGGGTCACTATGTGTCACAAGCAACTAGATGGCACATAACAATAACAACAACAGAACTATTTAGGAGGAAATCCAGTGGCATGGTCCATGGCACATTGCGCTGCTAAGTATGCATATCACCAGGCTGCGTGTCCCCAATGGTTTAAATCCACCAGTTGCTCCACAGGAGAAAGATGGGCAGTCTGCTCCCTATGCAATTTATAGCCTCGGAAACCCATTGGAGAATCGTTATGCGTCCAGACCAATTTGACAATAGGTGAGTGAAGATTATTTCAGAGAGATTCTAGTCTATGGCCTGAATATGCTTTATCTTGTCTGAGCCTCAGAAGCTAAGCAGGGTTGTTGGGCTTGGTTAGCAGTTAGATGGAAGACTACCTAGGAATACCAGGTTGGTTTTTTGGTTTTTCTGTTTTTGTTTTTGTTTTTTAAGAGAAAAACAGAATCTATTGGTGCAAGTTGCAACTACCAGCCTAAAGGTTAGGGAGCTCCTGTGGCCTAGTGGTATGAAGCTGTGTTGCAATCCTAAAGGGACACGGTTTTAATCCACCACATGGACAATCTCCTCATGTGCAATTTACCGCCTCTAAAAACCCACTGGAGGGTCAGCTACAGGAAAGTTCAGACTCAGTGGCACACAACAACAACCTAAAGGTTGGTGATTCAAAATCACCAAGTATATCCTCGGAAGAAAGCCCTGGATGACCGCTTGTGTAAAGGTTGCAGCGAAGAAAACCCTAGAGAGCAGTTCTGCTGTGTAATATCTGCAGCCCATGGGTCAGGGCCTGACTCAATTGCCCCTAACAACAGGCAAGGTTGTTTGGGTGGTAGATGTTGTTGTTATGTGCCATCAAATTGACTGCAACTCACAGTGACCCTATGAACAGCACGTTTGAAATCTGCCCCATCCTGTGTCGTCCTTACCATCTCTGACACACTTGAACCACTTTGGGTATGTTGTGAGGAGGGACCAGTCCTTGGAGAAGGATATCATGCTTAGAAAGGTGGAGAGTCAGCATAAGAGAGGCAGACCTCTGACAAGATGGATTGACGAAGTCACTGTAGCAATGGGAGGTAGATGGGGTACCAGTTACCTCTGATCTTGTTATATACTTTTGAGTCAGTTCTGACTCATACCTGACCCTCCAGTGGGTTGTCAGAGGCTGTAAGTCGCACATGAGGAGATTGCCCATCTTTCTCCCACAGAAAAGCTGATGGATTTGAACTGCCTACCTTTGGGTTGGCAGCACAAGTCTTCACCCACTAGACCTCCAGAGAAAAATATGCATGTTAGAAAGGTAAAGGCAACCTTAAAAGAATAGAAATGGAACATCAGATGGTGGGGGAGGGAAGCATAATCAAAACATAATTCCACAAGAGATAAGAAAGAAGAAGAAAAAATGTAATGCATGAAAAATAAAGCACAAATAAGGCCAATGTGTCAGTAATCACAGTGCATGAGAATGGATTAAACTCAGCTATTAAAAAAGAGATTCTTCTTTGGAATGGTGGAGGGGGGGAACTTCACAGCCCAGCTCTGTTTATAACAGGCACACCTAGAGATAATGATGCACAAAGGTTGAAAAGAAACGGCTGGAAAACGGTATGTCAGCAAACACTAGAATAAAACTAGCAAGTTAAATAAATAGAATAAAAGGCAAGGTAAGTATGAGGGAGCAAAAGGACTCTAAGAAAAGAGGTATTATTAGGGACAAAGAGGGTCATTACTTAACGACAAAGTGAACATTTCACCAGGAAGATACAGTAATCCTGAACCTGCATGTGTTTACAGCATAGTTTCAGAACACTGAAAGCAAAATCGAATATTCCTGGGAGAGGAGGTGACCAAACCTTCGTTCTTAGTGGTATATGTGAGCATAGTTTTCTAAGAAGTTGGTTGATTAAGTAGACACAGTTGCTAAAGAATTGAATGACCTCATTAATAAGAATCCTACTCCTGATGAATAAAAAGTCATCTTTTTCTTTCCTTGAGTGAATAATACACATATAGGAAGGCTGGCATAAACCTCTAAGTCTTTCCTCAGGTGCATAAGCATACAGAGTCAGAGAATGACAGGTGTGTAGGCACAATTGTACAAACACTCACAGACCCCAGATGCGAGAGGTCTGAGGTGGTAGCTCTCAGGGTTTAGCTAAGTGTCTTCACTCTCCTCAGACAGGGAAAATACCCTGCCTGAGTCTCACATTCCTCCCAAGAAATTGCCAACATTCTCAAATGTAGACTGTTGTTGTTAGCTGCTGTCACGCTGGCCCTCAACCCTTAGCAACTTCACACATGGCAGAGTAGAAATGGGTGGCATAGGGTTTTCAGTGACTGCCTTTTTCAGAAGTAGATCACCAGAAGGCCTTTGGAGGCACCTCTAGGTGAAGACAAACCTTTCTGGTTTAGCATACATTTGTGTTAATTATCTGCACTACCCAGGCCCAGTGTATAAACAAATCAACATGTTTGGGTTCCAATAAAACTTTATTTCTAAAAACAAGTGTCAGCCTTCATTTGGCTTGCAATCCAGCACCCGTTTGCTGATCCCTGATGTTGATACTAGAAGCCCCGGTAGTGCAGTGACTAAGCTAACCAAAACGGTCAGCGGTTCAAATTCACCTGCACTCAGAGGGAGAAAAGATGTGACAGACTGTTTCTGGAAAAGATTCCAGCCTTGGAAACTCTATGAGTCAGTTCGACTCTGAGCTGTGGGGTCACCGAGTCAAAATCAACTCAACAGCAGTAGGTTTTAGATGCCATTAGATTTTGCATTACAAGAAAGTAACAAGAGTAATGCATTTTACACAGGGGAAGCTCAATACATGATTGCTATTGAAGAAACAGGAGAAGGATGAGTAATCTCCTCCTGTATGATTAACTGCCTCTGAAAATCCATCCAAAGGATCAGCTATGGGTCGGTTCCCACTTGACAGTACACCACAACAACATTGGAGACAAGGATATCATTCTTTGCATGTACAAAGACACAACTGGCAAGCATCTTTGCAGATGGGTGTCAAAGGCTGGGATGTGCACACAAGCATATTCTGTGTGCGCGGATAGATGTGTACACATTTGGAGACATGTTCTAAGTGTAACAAATCAGCTAGATATGGTTCATGAGAGCATAACTTGTTGATTTGTGAAGCTAAAACAAGATGGTATGCAGCATATATTGTTGCTGCTGTTGTCCAGGTCAAGTCAGGACCGACCCGTAGCTGACCCTCCGGATAGGTTTTCAGAGGTAGTGCGTCTTCAGAGACAGTAAATCACGTGAGAGTTGACTGCCTCGCTGTCTTCCTTGGGTGCAGCTGGCGTTTTTGAACTGCATGCCTTTGGGTTACCAGAGCTCCCTAATAAGTGCTCAGAAGTTGGCATACAGTGAAACCTCTGGGTGCTATAACTCACCAAGATCCCCTTGGTTTTCTGAGTCTTGCAAGTTTTCCGCCTTTGACAGAGAGCAGTCCTTTGCGCTCTTCAAGCTCTCATTTTAGTGGAAAATGTTTGTGTTTTCTTAGTCTGGCAGGTACAGGTTCCAGCTGTCACAGGTTTTACTGTGTATGTAGGCAGGTGCTAGGACCACACCACAGACCACATATCACCACCAACATCATCACCTATATCCATGATGCCATTTCCCAAGGAAAGTAGGCTGACGGGCAGGCTGTCTTCCCAGCCAGCGGATGCCCGGAACAGTCCTGACAGGGACACGACTTAGCTTTCCCGGGAGACGTCGGGCAAATGAGGAGAAAAGGCGCTTTAATCCCTTGTCACGTCTCCCAGAGCTGCAGGACATGTGCTGAGTTGGAATTTTTCAACTTCAGCCTTTTTCCCCCCCTCTCCTTCCTTGACACATCCATCCCCAAAACATCTGTGAGATAAAACAGAGAAGGTCTTATGAATTCAGCTCATACTCGGCCTGTGCTCCCACCCCGAGCAAGCGAGACATGAATCACCGGCCTCTCCAGAGGGGCCCCGGCCTTTCCTGAGTAGCTGCGTTTGATTTCCCTGCAGCCTTCTGATCTCCTGCACTGCACCCGGCGAGCGTGTGTCCGAGGGGAGGCGTGCTGAGAGCTCAGTTCAGGTGCCAGGCTGGGGGTCACCGCCTGTTCCCCAGGCTCTGCCAAGGCCAACTCTGCACCAGGCACCTGGGGTGCAAAGGTGAACCAAACCATTTTCCATAATTTGAAAACATGCGGCGGAAGACAGCTGTTTGTGGCTTCGTGGCCCCTGGGGTGGCATACAGTGTGTGCTCAACTCTTAACCTAATGGTTGACAGTTCCGATCCACCAAATGGTACTGCAGAAGAAAGACCTGGTGATCTGCTTCCACAAATGCTCCTGTTGTGTGACTTCCGCTCAATTCCAACTACAAAGCCTATATAACAGAGTTGTGTACCATAGAGTCAGGACCAACCCTTCAGCGGGTTTTCAGAGGCAGTTAATCACATGGGAGAAGATTGCCCATCCTTCTCCCACAGAGCAGCTGGTGGCCTCGAACTGAGTGCCTTCAGGATTGCAGTGCATCTTCTTGCCACCAGGCCACCAGAACTCATGCCTTAAGGCTTCCTATGTGCTAGAGGCAAATCATCAGCTCTCTGCCCGTACTCCACCCCCAGCAGAAGCAGAGCCTCTGGTGAGTTTGAACTGTTCTTTTGGTTTGCAGCTGAGTGTTTTATCCTGTGCACCACCACTACCCTTTCTTAAAGATGTTGTGTTATGCTTTTACATGCCATGTAGTGGGAACCGACCCGTAGATGACTCTCCAAGTGGGGTTTCAGAGGCTGTAAATCACACAAGAGGAGATTGCCCATCTTTTTCCTGCGGAGCAGCTGGTGGGCAGCCTCTGGGATGGCAGTGCAGCACCTCACCACTAGGCCACCAGAGCTCCCTTCTTAAATATTTCCGCTAAGAAACCCTGAAGAAGGAATTGGCTGACACAGAAGAATTTCATGAAATGACATATGAGCAAGAGCCTATGGTGATGAAAGAGGAAGTTCAAATTGCTCTGAAGGAATTGGGAAAAAACAAGGCTCCAGGAGTTGATGGCATACCAATTGACATATTTCAACAAACAGACACTGGCCTGAATGTGCTAAGTTGTGCCAAGAAATCTGGAAAACAGCCAGCTGGCCCACTGACTGGAAAAGATCAATATTTGTTCCCATTCCAAAGAAAGGTGACCCAAAAGAGTGTGGAAATTATCGAACAATATCATTGATATCACATACAAGCAAGATTCTGCTGAAAATTATCCAAAAACGTTTGGAACAATATGTCAACAGAGAACTGCCAGATGTGCAGGCTGAATTTAGAAGAGGTCATGGTAGTAGGGATATTATAGCTAATGTTAGATGGATCTTAGCAGAAAGCAAAGACGACCAGAAGAATGTCTATCTGTGCTTCATTGACTATGCAAAAGCTTTTGACTGTGTGGATCACAATAAGCTGTGGCTGACTCTGAGAAGAATGGGAATCCCAGAACATTTGATTGTGTTAATGCGAAACTTATACTTGGACCAAGAGTCAGTTGTCAGAACAGAGCAAGGAGATACTACATGGTTCAAAATCAAGAAGGGGGTTTGTCAGGGATGTGTTCTGTCTCCATACCTTTTCAATCTATATGCAGAACAGATTATCCGGGAGGCTGGGCTCTATGAGGAGAAATGTGGGGTCAAGATTGGTGGACGATTATCAACAATCTGCGTTATGCAGATGACACAACCCTGCTTGCTGAAATCAAGGAGGACCTGAAGCACTTGCTGCAGAAGATCAAGGACAGAAGGTCAAGGACTACAGCCTCCTATATGGACTGAAGCTCAACATCAAGAAAACAAAGATTCTAACAACTGGGCCAACTGGCAGCATCAGTATGGATGGTGACGAGACTGAGATAGTTAACAGTTTTAATTTACTTGGCTCCACAGTCAACACTCTTGGTAACAGCAGCCAGGAAAACAAGAGACTAATTGCACTGGGAAAGTTGACTGTGAGGGACCTCTCAAGAGTACTGAAGTGCAACAATGTCGGGCTGGAGACTAAGGTGCGCCTGATCTGGGCTATAGTCTTTGCAATTACATGCTATGCATCAGAGAGTTGGACAGTGAATAGGGTTGATAGAAAGAGAATTGATGCCTTTGAGCTGTGGTGCTGGAGAAGAGTGTTGAATATACCATGGACTGCTAGGAGAACAAATAGGTTTGTCCTGGAGAGGTTGAAGCCAGAATATTCCCTGGAGTCAAGGATTCTGAAGCTTCATCTGACATATTTTGGGCATGTTGCAAGGATGGACTGGTCCTTGGAGAGGGACATCATGTTTGGCAGAGTGGGGGGACGGTGCAGGAGAGGAAGACCCTCGATGAGAAGGATCGATTCTGTGACTGGAGAGGTGGGAATAAGTGCATTTGAGATGGCTAGGTTGGCACAGGATGGAAGAGCGTATAGAGCTCTTGTACATGGGGTCTCTATGAGTTGCAAGCAACTCGATGGCACATAACAACAACAGCAACAACAACAAGAAACCCTGAAGGAGCGGAGTTCTGTCCCGTGGCACGTGGAGCTGCTGTGAGTCGGAATCAGCTTGACAGCAGTGGCTTTGGCTTAGCTTGACTTGCTCTGGTGGAGGCCGTGTGTTCTGTTACGCTGATCCATGAATAGGGCATGTTGGAAGTTTTCCTTCCGCAAGCAGGAAGGCGTCTGTGCTGCTGGGTCAGGGATCAACCAGGTTAGGTCTTCTGCCAGCTGTTAGTTGAATTTTACTTTCTGGCCGCCTCATGTCCTGAAACCCCCAGCCAGATGGTCAAAAATGGATTCTCCTCTGCCTTGCTCTCTCAGTCTGCCTCACTTTCCTGTGTGCTTCATGAAAATGGGTCGGTTTCAGAGAAGCGGTTTCTGTAGAGTGCACCCTGGGGATGAGTTGTGGATGAGGCCCACCTCCTCGCTCATTCCTTCTGTGAGTGGACAAGCACAGATGAAGTGTCGGCTGGGCCTGCGCAGGGCACTGGGGAGGCGGGAGAGGAAGACAGGGGTCTGCCTGCCAGAGCTGGACGGCTCAGGAGGTGGATGGCGCAGGGCAGTAAGAAGAAAGGCAAAATGCTTCCATGACCTCAGAGATGCAGACAAAGTAATGCAGGTGTGCAGGAGGTGGGGACAGGGCTCTGTGGCTCTGGGAGACCTGGGAGAGACCAGGAAAAGTGTTAAAGAGGAGGTGACTGGAGGGCAGGTAGACCATCTGAAGGTAACAGAGCACTAAGTTATTCAAAGATGCCTCAGCCAGAAGGAATCTAGCCCTTTCAGGTGTCATAAAGAAAGCAATGGAGACAGGATGTGGGAAGAGGTTCCGCACAGGAACAGGGGCCAGTCCCTTCTAGGCAATTCCACAGTTGGGGATGATTTACTGATGTCCTTCCCCTCTGTGCACCCCACCGGTGCCATCAAGTTGACCACAACTTACAGGAGCCCCATGTACGTCAGAGCAGAACAGTCCTCCATGGGGTTTCCAATGGCTGGTTTTTCACAAGCAGCTCACCAGTCCTTTCTTTGAAGGAGCCTCTGGGAGGACTCAAACCTTCAACCTTTAGGTTAGCAGCCTGGTGCATTAGCGTTGGCATCACCTGAGTATCCTGTGCGCACAAGCACACCTGGTTTCCTGGGTCAGGGCGTGCGGAGAGGCTGTGATGTTTGGAGTCATGTGTGGGAATTACTCTCTCTACCTGTCCCTTGGCTTTTAACACCTAAAAAGAGAGTCAGAGTAGGAAGAGAAAAGAAGTTTCTCTGGTACCGAAGAAGGAGCCCTGGTGGTCGTGCCTAAGTCCTCAACTGTTAACCAGATTGATGGTTTGAGCCTGAGCAGAGCTGTGGGAGAAAGACTTGCCAAGCCGTCCTATAAAGATATCAGTATAGAAAACAATAAAGACATTTCTACGCTGTCCTGTAGAGTTGCTGGGAGTCAGAATTGACACAGTAGAACACAACAAAATCAACAGGACTGAAGTATTCCACACTGAGCCCGTTTTATAGGTTGAGTCACAGAAAGCAAAGTAACATGCTCAGGTTTGTACATTGCTTAAATATAATGAGCTTGAACTGGGCTTGTGTGGAACTGGGAGAGGAGAGAGAGTGAATGCTGGCTTAAGCCATAGCCATTTTCCTATCTGTTTTGGATTCACTCCTACTTCTTGAGGCCAGTTTCAGACCAGTCCTTCTGTCTGGATGCTTCCTGCTCAGCTTCTCATCTTAGCCCTCCTTGCCTCCTTCCCAGAATCCTTAGCAACAGACAGACAGTCTGAGAGGGGCAAGAATGCCCCCCACCCCGCGCCCTTGGAAGGGGCTGGTTCCTGTTTACCCAGCTGGAGTGAGCCTACACTGGGGTCATGGGGAAGTCCTAGGGGGCCTGTCATCCAGCTGCTGCCCCACTGGCCAGCCCTTATGGCCCCTGCTCTGCTCTTCTGGTCCCCCTCACAGAGAAGATCCAAGATGGGGTGTGGCCTTCTGGGAGAGGGAGCTTGGCTCCTGTTACATTTCTTTATGCCTCTGCTCTTTTCTCTTTCCTGAGAATGCAGAGGTAGCATGAAGAAAGAAGGGGCTGGCTACTGACAGCAGATGGCCAGCACATAGTGTTTGAAATCTGAAGACCTGGGTTTGAGTCCCGGATCTGTGTGACTTGAGGCAAATCACATGCCCTCTCAGAGCCTTGGTGTCTCAATCTGCCCACTGGGGCAATGGTCCCTCGTCTATCCTAAGGTCCTTATGAAACTCTAGTAAAATGATGATGAATGTGAAAATGCTTTGGGAAGTCAAAATGTAACACTGTTGGTGGTCTGTACTGTTATCTGATGGGATTAGTGGGGAATGTTCAGAGAAGTGAATGCAGCTAGCCAGAGAGAAGGACTACTGGGCTGTGGGGGTCAGAAGACCCAGGAATAGTGTAGATACACTTTGCCAAGTGGCTCTGGGCATAGATCTTCACTTCTCTCTTCGTCCTACTCTTAACTACTGTTGTTGTTAGGTGCTGTTGACTCGAGTACAACTCATAGCAACCCTGTTAACAAAAGATCTGAACCCTGTTCTATTCCTCGCCATGATCATGTTTCCTGACACACAAGAGCCCATTGCAGCAGTCACTGTGTCAGTGCACCTGGTTGAGGGTCTTCCTAGCCTTCTCCGACACTCCACCCAGCATCGTGTTCTTCTCCAAGGAATAGCACCTCCTAACAACATGACCAAAGTATGTGAGATGAAGCCTCATCATTCATGCCTCCCAAGAGCACTCAGGCTTCACCTTCTCCAAGACATATCTGTATGTCTCATCTATACAATGGGATAATAACTCTTATTTTTTAATATGGGATCTCAAGATTTTTACACAAAGTAAAAATTATTTATTATTTTGCAAATAATCCACTCATTTGTGAGTGTCTGCTGGACATTAGGTCCTGGGCTAAGTTAGCATGTGTTCCCAAAGGTTTATCATGGAGATGTGGCCTTCCAGAGTGTCAGAAATTGTCAAGTCTTAAAACAACTATGAGATATCATCTCACCCAGTCAGAATAGCAAAACTTAACAGGACAGCAAGCAACAAATGCTGGTGAGGTTGTGGAGAAACTAGAACCCTTATTCACTGTTGGTGGAAGTGTAAAATGGTGCAAACACTGTGGAAGGCAGTATTGCGCTTTCTCAAAAAGTTGCAAATAGAGATACCATTTGACTCAGCAATTCCACTACTGGGAATATACCTCAAAGAGACCATAACTGACATCTGAGCAGATATATGCACACCCATGTTTATTGCTGCTTTGTTCACAATAGCAAGGAGTTGGAAACAACCTATGTGCCCATCAACAAACGAATGGATAGAGAAGCTGTGGTATATTCATACAATGGAATACTATGCTGCATTGAAAAACAAGGAACTCATGCAATATTATTCAAAATGGGTGACCCTGGAGGACATTATACTGAGTGAAGTATCTCA
>NW_006399778.1:8293872-8329414 GCF_000299155.1 Elephantulus edwardii | reverse complement strand
TTTGGGGTTTTGCTGTAAATGTTATAAGAGCAGACTGCCAGGTTGGGGGTGGGTTTGTTTTTTTTTTTTTTGTTTTTTGGTCAAGATGGGTTCAAACCACCAACTTTTAGTTAGCAGCCAAGTGCTTAACCACTATGCTACTAGGGCTCCGAGAATGTCAGAAATGAGGAGTATATGTATCCACCCCGCTCTTGTATCTGCTGCAGACATTACAAATCAATCTCAGTGCTCCTCATTAAATCCAGATGCTACTTCAGGATCCTTCTCAAAACTGAGCTCCAGGCAAGTGGTTGGAGTTGGAGAGGAAAGTGAAACAATCTGCCTACCAACCTAATAATCCCTCGTCTCAGACTTGCCCAAGAGCATGAAGCCCAACCCAGGTGTTCTCATCCACTCTCCTGTATAATTCATTCAACCAGCTTTCACTGAGTGTACTCTGCATGCCCAGCCATGTGCTATAGCACTTACAAGGGCAGTCAGAGTGCTCCTTGGAAGCAGAGATGGTGAAGCTTTGTCTTTCACACTTTGGACATGTAGCTAGAACAGCTCTTTCTTGGAAAATGACATCATACTTGGAAAGATGGACGGTCAGGGAAGGAGAGGAAGACCCCCAACAAGATGGATTGGCACAGTGACTTCAGCAGTGGGCTGTAAGGTATCAGCATTCAGGTTGGCACTTTATAGGGTTGCTATGCATCGTACTCAACTCGACAGCACCTAATAACAACAACCAGCAGGAGGCAGACAGTCAAAGGGGAAGTAATTATAATATAGGGAGGTGCTCTATTGTACAAAGGTTTTTTGAAGGTCGGTCTGTTATTTCAGAAGTGGATGGCAAATCCTTCTTCCTAGTCTGTCTTAATTTTTAATTTTTTATAATAGTATCTGACAGACAAGCATTTTACAGAAAAGAGCAGATGAAAGACATTTACCCAATTAGAAAAATGACCGATAGATCCAATGTTGCTACCCACCCTTGCTACATGTATTTTGACCCACTCCTTTTTCTACTCCACCACCATCCCTTCCTTCTTCTGCCTACACCATTCAACACCCCTCTCCTCTTGACCAGCCTTTGATATGATGGCTTGGTACCAGCATCCAGGAAATCAAGAAATAAATTGCATTGGGAAAGTCAGCTGTCAGGGACCTCTCCAGAGTGTTGAAGAGCAACAATGTCAGGCTGGAGACTAAGGTACGCCTGATCTGGGCTATAGTCTTCGCAATTGTGTGCTATGCGTCGGAGAGTTGGACAGTGACTAGGGATGATAGAAAGAGAATTTATACCTTTGAGCTGTGGTGCTAGAGAAGAGTGCTGAATATATGATGGACTGATAGGAGAACAAACAGGTTTGTCCTGGAGACCGTGAAGCCAGGCTTCTCCTTGGAGGCAAGGATTCTGAAGCTTCATCTGACATACTTTGGGCATGTTGCAAGGAGGGACCAATCCTTGGAGAGGGACATCATGTTTGGGAGAGTGGAGGGACAGCACAGGAGAGAAAGACCCTCGATGAGATGTATCAGTTCTGTGATTGGGGTGGTGGGAGTAAGTGTGTCAGAGACGGTGAGGCTGGCACAGGATAGAGCAGGGTTTAGGGGTTTTGTGCACAGGGTCGCTATGAGTCGCAGGTGACTTGACAGCACATAACAACAACAACAACATAGGGAGGTAGTTGGACGTATACAAAAGTTACTCTGGGGGCCCAAGAAAAAAGTTATCCGACTGTCAGGGATGAGATTCAGGGTTGGAGTTAGTTGTTAAGGAAGACTTCCCAAAGGAGGGCAATGTAGTGAACTTTACAAGATCCAGGGAAGGTGCCAATTGGAATGGGCTTCTCTGGGGATGAGTGACAGCTGTGGCCTTTGAGATGGGAGTAGGCAACTCAGGAGGGGCCACTGATCCTGAGCCCAGAGGACGAACGGGAGTTTGTGGCATAGTGAAGGGCTTTGGGGAGATTGACTTCGTGGCGGGCAGGGAGAGGGTATCTTTCCTAGTGTCACTGAAGCCCGCCTGCAGTTCTGGAACATCAGACACAGACTCTCTCCTCTGTTCCAGAAGAGGCCAGATCCTCATTGATCTGGTCCATATTTTCAGTCAGTCTATGTAAGGCTTTGCTACTAGAATGGAAACCCTGACAGGCAGAGACTGGGCCTCATTAGTTCCCAGCAGGGACCTGAATCTAACCCTGGCAGAATACCTGGCTGGTTCGTAACAGGTGCTCGAGACATTTAAATGGCTGAAAACCATATATCCCCTGTAAGCCTGTGAACATGGACAAAAGTGGTGCTAATTTCCCAGGGATATTGTAAGAATTAAATTAGAGGATGTGGCCAAAACTCCTACTGTAGTGCCTGGCATTCAAAAGTGTTTATTAAAGAAATAACATTGGCTATTTAAACACAAGTGGAGACATCACAAAGCAAAATGTGTGTCAGTTGTTGAATGGAAAAGCAATTTGCATTGTAAACTTTCATCCAAGTTACAATAATTGTTTTAAAAATTAATAAACACTAAAAAAAAATTAATAAACACTAGTATAAAAACGCACCCCACAGAGAACTCCTGATGAATGAATTTTGGATTTTCTTGCTCTGTTGTTGTGTTGACCGTATATACAATGGCCCTAAACCCTGCTCTATCCCGTGTCAAATCTTGTTGTCTCTGACACACCTACCCACCTTACCCCAGTAACTGAATCAATCCATCTCATCGAGGGTCTTCCTGTAGATGTTTTAAAAAATTAATAAGCCTGACCTACAGTTGTTAGAAACAAAATCCAGCAGAGACCATCAAGGGGGTAGGGGGTGGAATCATGGTTGGAAAATCCCACAGGACCTTGAGAACATGGAAAAACAGTGTTACCCACTTGATCTGCACAGCCACTCTTGTGCAAACACTTTCTACACACGAGCATGGTGGTTCCTTGAACTCTCTATTGTTGTAATTAGGTGCCATCAAGTTGAGCATGACTCACAGCAAGCCTATGAATAACAGATCTAAACCCTGTCTTATCCTGAGCTGTCCTCATCATTTCTGCCATTCTTGAGCCTGTTGCTGCAGTCCCTTATCAATTCATCTTGTTGAGGATCTTCCTCTTTTTCACATGCCCAAAGTATATGCGATGAAGCTCTGTCATTTTCACCTCCAGGGAGCACTCCGGCAACACTTTCTCCAAGACATATGTGTTTCCATGGGATATTCTTTTATACTCTTCCCCAACACTACGAGTGAAAGGCATCAATTCCTCTGTCATCCTCAGTCATTGTCCAACTCTCAGATGCATAACAAGTGACAGTAAAAAAAAACAGGGTTTGAATCAAGCACACTTTAGTCTTCAAACTGACATCATTGCTCCTCAGTAATTTGGAGAGGTCCCTGACTGCAGACTTTCCCAGTTCAATATGTCTCCAGGTCTTCTGACTGCTGGTCCCAAGTAAGATGAAGTAATTGACAATTTCACTCTTATTTCCATCTGTCATAGTGATGCCTAAAGATCCAGTGATGAGAATTTTTGTTTTCTCGATGTTAATATGTAATCCATGTTGAAAGTTGTAGTCTTTGCTCTTCTGCAGCAAGTGCTTCAAGTCCTCCGCACTTTGAGCAAGCAAGGTTGTGTCAACTACATTACTCAGGTTATTGATGAGTCTTCCCCCGATCTTGATGCCATATTCTCCTTAGTAGAGTCCACCTTCTCAAATTATTTGCTCAGCATATAGATTGAATAGGTATGGAGAAAGGATACCACCCTAACACACCTTTCTTAATTTTTAAACCATGTCGTCATTTCCTGCTCTGTTTGTACAACAGTCTCTGGATCTACATATAGGTTTTGCATGAGCACAATTGTGAGATTCCCATTATTTTCAGTGTTGGCCATAATTTTCATGATGCACATAATCAAGTGCCTTTACATAGACTATAAAGCATAAACGGACATTATTCTGGTATTTTTTTGCTTTCAGCTGGGGTCTATCTGACATCAACAATTCTATCCCTGGTGCCACACCTCTTCTAAATCTAAGCTGAACTTCAGTCAGTTCTCTCTATATATACTATTTTTTCGTTTGCTTGGGTTTGTGATTTTTTTCCCCACCTTGTTGTGTACCCTCTACTCAGATCCAGCTGGTACAGGAGGAGATTGCCCCTCCTTCTCCAGTGGAGCATCTAGTGGATTCAAACCACACGCCTTTGAGGTTGCACCGCAGCTTGTCTATATAGCGTTCACTTGCATGTGATATTAATGATACTGTTCGATAATTTCCACATTCTGTTGGATCACCTTTCTTGGGAATGAGAACAAATATGGATTCCTTCCAGTCAGTTGGCCAGGCAACCATCTTCCAAATTTCCTGCCGTAGACTAGTGAGCTCATCTGAGGCTGCCTCATGTTAGTTGAAACGTTTCAAATAGTATCCCATAGATTCCTGGGGCCTTATTTTTCCCAAGGCCTTTAGTGTATCTTTAACTTCTTCCTTTATTACCATTGGGTCTTTAGTATATGGTACTTCCTAAAATATTTTAGTGTCAACCAATTCTTTCTGGTACAGTGACTCAGTGTGTTACTGCCATCTTCTTTTGATGATTTCTGGATCATTCAAGATTTTGCCTATAGCGTCTCTCAGTATTGCAGCTCTAGGCTTGAATTTGTTTTTCAGTTCCTCCAGATTAAGAAATTCTGAGATAGTTCTTCCCTTTTTATTCTCTGATTTCAGCCCTCTGTGCATTCCATTATAATACTTTGCTTTGACTTCTTGGGCTGCCCTTTGAAATCTTTTATATGGTAGATTTCATATATGGTGGTGGTTGTTATGTGTAGTCAAGTTGACCACAACTCATAGCGACCCTATGAACAGTAGCTCTGAACCCTGCCCTATCCTGAACCATCCTCACCGTCTCTGACACCCTTCCCCCATTACCACAGTCATTGTGTCAGTCCATCTTAACTAGAGTCTTCCTGTCCTGTACTGACCCTCTACCCTTCGAAGTATGATGGTCTTCTCTAAGGACTCATCTCTCCTGACAGCCTGCCCAAAGTCTATGAGACAGAGTTTTAAAATCCTTGCCTCCAAGGAGCAAAACTGTTTCACCTTCTCCTGGTTCTATATGGTGTTGATGGTGTTATTATATGTCATCAAGTCACCTGTGACTCAGCGACCCTATGCATAATAGCTCTGAACCCTACCCTGTCCTGAGCCAATCTCATTGTCTCTGACATACCTACCCTTATGATCCCAGTTATGGTGTCAATCTGTCTCATCCAGAGTCTTCCTCTCCTGTCCTGTCCCTCTACCCTTCTGAGCATGATGTCCTTCACCAAGGACCAGTCCCTCCTGGCAACATGTCCAAAGTATGTGAGGCAGAGCTTCAAAATCCTTGCCATCAGGGAGCAACCTGGTTTCATCCTCTCCAAAACAGACCTGATTGTTCTCTTGGCAGTCCATAGTATGTTCAATACTTTCCAGTACCACAATCCAAATAGATTATTTTTTTATCATCCTTAGTCATTGTCCAGTTCTCAGATGCATAGCAAATAATTGCAAAGACCATGGCCTGGGTCAAGCGTACCTTAGTCTTCAGACTGACATTGTTTCTCTTCAGCACTCTGGAGAGATTCCCTGATAGCAGATTTATCCAATGCAATTTGGTTTTTTATATCCTGATTGCTGGTGCCAAGAGCATTGATTGTAGAATCAAGCAAACTGAAATTGTTAACAATTTCAATCTCTTCTCCATTTATTATGGTGCTGCCAGTTAGCCTAGTGGTAAAATATTTGTTTTTCTGATGTTTAGCCTCAATCCATATTGTAAACTGCGGTCCTTAACCTTCTGCAGCAAATGCTTCAGGTCCTCCTACGTTTCAGCAAGCAAGATGGTGTCATCTATCTGCATAACACAGGTTGTTGATGAGTCTTCCTCCAATTCTGATGCCACATGAATGATCTGTTCCACCTATAGAGTGAAAAGGTATGGAGGCAGGATGCAACCCTGACACATCCCTTTCCTGATTTTGAACCATGCAGTGTTTTCTTGATCTTTTTTTGATGACTGGTTCCTGGTCCAAATGTAGTTTTCACATAAGCACAATTAGTTTTCTGGAATTCCCATTCTTCTCAAGGTCAGCCACAATTTGTTGTGGTCAAATGCCTTTGCATAGTCAATAAGATACAGATAGACATTCCTCTGGTTATTTCTCTGCTTTCAGCCATGGTAGGCACTGTTATTATCCCATTTCTCAGTTGGGGATATTGAGGCACATGGAGATGTAGTAAATATCCTGTGCTCATATAGCTAGAAAGCAGCTGATTCCAGAAGTCACTCTCTTAGAACCACTTCAGGAGTTCATGATCTGGAGGAAGGTCGAGCTATGCTACTACTTTAAAGTTACTAAGGGCAGAAATGACAGCTAACATATTTCTGTCCTCAGCAAAGGACCTAGCACATAGCAAATTCTCAGTAAGTATCTGTGGAATGAACAAGTGAATGAGTCTGTACACCACTAACCCTCCTAGCAGTGTGACCGGCTCTAGTGGTATTATTAGACAAAGAGCAGTTACTTAGTTCCCAAACTGCTAAGGAGACTCATTCGTCTGTAAGGGATTGCCAACGTCAGTTTTGAAAGCTCTTTTAGGATACTTTGTGCCCTTTCCTACTAACCACTGCCTATAAATGACCTTGTGGATTCTTCTGATTTTAGCCAGCACCTCCTGCTGTCATTTAAACCCCTCCCTGTAGAGCAGGAGGGACACTGAAGGGTCCTCATGCCAAAGAAGCCATGCTCAACTCAAAGCCAGGCTGTGGACATCTTGTCCCACTTCTGCCACCAGTTCTCATGTATCCCTTGAGCAGTGACTTCTTCTCTGAGCCTCGCTTTCTCATCAGCACAAGGAGGGTGATAATACATCCCCTCACCAGGTTGTTGTGAAGGCAAGAGGCACATACATAGCCACCCGTAGGAAGTATTAACACGAGGGACGCGATTGTTCTGAAGGGCTGTGACTGACAGTTTGGATTTTCAAGCAGGTGGCTCCATCATGAAGGTGGGTGCAGTGGGTGACTATAGTGAGACTTGAATGGGAGCCTCAAAGTCCCTTGTCTCCTCTGGCCGCAGAACCCAGGTCTCCCCTATCCCATGAATCCTAGAGACAGAGTTGGAGTGTTTCAGGAGGGTCCTGGTTATGTACATGTGTGACAGTGTCACATTTTGTATTCCCTTGCAGAGATGCATCCTTGGCCTCCGTCAGTACGAGCTCAGGTCACAAGGGATGAGACAGGGCTGGGAACAAAGGGCAGATGCCAAAATCAGGGAAGATTTGAGACTTGAAGCAGGGAGGCCCCTTGATGGGAGGGGGGCACATGCCTGAGTTTGTGTGAGGGGCAACAGAAGACCCTAAAAGTGCAGCAGAAAACTGCAAGGAGCAGTCTTCTTCCCTCTCAACTTTTTGCCAAGGAGCAGCATGGTCACAGGCCCCACGCAGCCCAGAGAGGAGGTCTGCCAGCCCCACGGGCACCTGTCCCAGAAGCCTAATTGCTGGCTCTCAATGGGCAGTCGGTGCTGATTGCGAGTCCTTGGGGAGAAGGCACTGAAATAGTGAGCATTTCCAAAGGAAACACACGCTTTTATTCCTTCACAGAGCGGAGCCTAGTGACTCACCTCTCAGCTCTCATATTCATCTGGGGTCTTAGCACGGACAGAACTTGCCAGAGTCCTTAGTAAACCCCGCCGCCTCTCCCCTCCCTTGGTCACCAAACTACCCACCCACCTTCATGCTGCCTGGACCGCTGCAGCACCCCTCTCTCAGCCTCCCTGCCCGTTCCTGACTCCCACAGCCCATTCTCGCCTCAGCAGACAGAAAGAGCTTTCCAAACACAAGTCACTCACCACAACTAGTTATTACCGAGTGGACTCTGATGCATGGCCACCCGTGTGAGCAGAGGAGACCTGCACTTCATGGCTGTGATCTCCAGACCTCTCTTTTGAGGCATCTCTGGATACCTTTCAATTAGTAGTAGCAGGCACTTAACCATGTGTGCTACCCAAGGACTTACAAGAAGCAGAAGCCAGATCAGCACCTTCAGTGAAGAAATCTCATGGTTTCCACCACATTTAGACTCACATTCAGTCTCTTCCTGTAGCCACAAGGCATACAGCTTGGCTCCTTCCTCCTGTTCTGCCTGTTCCCTGTGCTGTTCCCCTCTCTTCACCCCTTTGTGGCTACACAGGACTCATTGCAGCCCCTAATCCTCGCCAGGATGATAAGGAAGGACCCTCTTTCCCAGGACACCCCCCCCCCAAGCCTGTTCCTTCTTGTCCTTCAGGTCTCAGCTCAGGCGTCACCTCCTCTGAGAAGCCCTCTCTGATTGCTCATGTAAAATACCCTCTGCTAACACCTCTAGCACTTCACTCTGTATTGATTGATGCAGTGAAACCTCAGAGAGCTGGAACTATTTTGCTTTTGGGAGCCTGACAATTTGCTGCTTTTGACAGGGTGCAACTTAGCATTTCCTACTGCTTTCTGTTAGTGAAAGGTATTTGTGTTTTCCTTCTCAGGTAAGTTCTCCCTTTATAAAGGTTCCAGATTTTGCAGCATGAACTGGGTGCATTTTTTGTCTCTTTTATTCAGTCAGTTTTAAGTTCTACAAGTCGGGAGTCAGCTTGTCTTGTTCACCTCTGTGTCTCTTGCTCCTAGCACAGTGCCTGGCATATGTTGTTGTCATTAGGTGCCATCAAAGTTGATTTTGACGCATAGCAACCCCACATGACAGAGTCAAGCTACCCCATATGGTTTTCTGGCTGTAATCTTTCCAAGAGCAGATTGCCTTGTCTTTATCCCACAGAGCTACTAGTCGGGTTTGAACCACCAGCCTTTTTTGTTAATAGCCAAGAGACTAACTGACATGCCACCAGGGCTCCTCCTGGCATATGTTGTTATAAACCATTGAGTTGGAACTAACATATGGCTGACTCACCGGCAGGTTTCCAGAGGCAATGCCCACCTTTCTCCCATGGAGCAGCTGGTTGATTCAAACCACATACCTTTGGGTTGACAGGGCAGCTCCTTACCACTAAGCCACCAGAGCTCCCTGACGTGTAGCAGGGTTTTATGTCTGTTGATGAAAAATGATCACTACAAGGGGAAAGTGGTAATACTAACAGTTATTTCATAATCTCCTACAGGCACGTGGTACCATCCAACTTTACCTTACTTTACCAACCGTAACCTTACTTTGACCTGACAGCATAGGGAGGTGTATGTGTTCCTATTTTATAGCTGAAAAACTATGGCTCTGAGAGTTCAAGTAATTTCCCCAAGGTCATACAAAAAGCAGAGACTAGACCTGTCTGGCTTTAGGTCTCTACTCTTCCCCCTCTCTTTGTTATTTACTTTTAAAAAAGTCCTCAAATCCATTGCCTTCACGTTGGAACTGACTCATAACTGACCTTTCCAGCAGGTTTGCAGAAGCTGTAAATCACATGGGAGGAGATTGCCCATCTTTCTCCCATGGAGCCGCAGATGGATTCAGACTGCCTGTGTTTGGATTTACAGTCCAGCTCCTTACCCACTAAGTCACCAGAGCTCTTTCTATATCATTTAAGCAGGTGTTAGTAGCCTTGTTTTATTTGTGAGGAAATTGAGACTCAGAAAGGTATACTCATGTGCCATGAGCTCATGAGCTGGTGTGCTTATGAGCTGGGACTGGGATTTGAACTCAGAATGTTACTGTTTTCTCTCTGTACCCAGGGGCTCCAGGGAGGCCCAGGTAGCTGTTGGTAATGAGAGGAGTGTAGAGTAGGCTGGTGGCTGTTCATTTTGTGTCAGGGCAGGACTCCAGGTCACATCCCTAGGGGGAGAGGGAAAAGCAATAATTAATATTCAACATTCACTAAGGGTTTACTGGCAGTGTTGTAAGTGCTTTTTGTGTGCCAATTCGCTTAATCTCCTTGGCAGACTTAGGAGAGAGATGACACTATTATCTCCATTTTGCAGATGGCAAAACTGAGGTGCAGCAGCTTGAAAGTCTTGAAGCCTGGTTGGGCCCAGACGGCAGTCTGGCCCCAAAGCACACAAGGAGACAAAGCAAGGGAGGTTACTAGACTCCCAGGTTCAGGACTGGATTCCAAATTCAGGAGAGTACACAAGGCCAAAGCTCAGAGCCACCAGATTCTGAGTGTCTGGCTGATTCCAGCCCCTGGGAACCTTGTCTTACAGGGCTGGGCAGTCTGGGTCCTGCCCTCTGTGGGAGTCCCTCGGCAGCTCAGTGCCCTGCAAGGACCCGGGCTCTGGAGGCAGGCAGCTATGGAGAATCCTACTTCTGCCATGTCCCTATAGTGTGCTTCCAGTTAAGCTACTCCAGCACCTTGCACTTCAGTTTCCTCAGCTGTCAAATGGGACCTGCAGTTGTTCAAGATGTTGGGATAAGAGGAGGGACAATGTCAGAGCTACATGCAGTGCCCAGCCTAGAGCCCCATCCCTGGAATTGTTAGAGAGCCTTGGGTGAGGGAAAGCCTTGCCGTCCATCTCAGCTTACATCTTAACTCTGCCGCTCGCTGAATGAGTCACCGACCTTTGACAAGTGACATAGCTCTTTGTGCCTCAGTGTTCTCATCTGTAAAATGGGCATGATGATAGTTTAGCTGGAAAGTCTGCGTATTAATCCCCTTAAAACCAACCCTCATGCAGAATAAGCACCAGAAAGTGAACTGTTAGTTTACGAAAAAAGATTGCAGGTGTTAAGATATTCATTCTGGCCTCCATTGTAACCAAGGAAACCTTCTCAAACAGGGGTCCCAGGAGGTCAGAGAAAATAAAGCAGAAAGCCCTCACTTGGTGACAGAGAGGACTGTCTTTTTCAGGCTGCCCTTCACCAGAAGTTGCCTCTTCATTCTTCATCTCCAGTTAGTTTTCTCAAGGATTAGAGTCCCTCTCTGCGGGTACTGGCACTAAGTGCTTGTCAAGTTTATGAGCTTTCAGAGACACTTTTAGAGACAACCAGGCCTCCCCATTTTTATAAAGGCCGAGATAAGAGAAGGGTTTATGAGATTAGTGGTTTGTCATCGTCCTCCGCTTTGATGTGTGTGCCTCTCTCTTTCGGCTTCTTTCTCTTTTACCGAACTAATGCACAAGCTGGAAACGGCAGCCCCAGGCCCCATAAACACACTGTTCAAATAAAGGAGACATTTAGGGGAAGGTTGAAGCACCAGTTAAAGGTGATTGCTCTAAAACGCCCGTGTCTGGGCAATTTGTCATAAAGTCCCCCGGCTGTTTGCCAATGATCACTTGTTTTGCAAATCTCTCTGCTGGCTAGTAATCTTCAACTTTTGAACTTTTAAAGCTGAGAAGGTGTGGGGCCATTGTAGGCACTGAGGGTAGGGGTGTTTTAAAAACCACCTTTTCAAAAGCCTGTAATCTCTGAGAACAACTGGGATCCATTAGACCTGAGGGAGCGCTGCAGAAGTGCCTAGGACCCCTCGTGGGAATTTATGATCCAGGAATTCGCCGCAGGGACCAGGGCCTGGGCAGGCATCTTCTCTGTGGTCCTTGCACCGAACACAGAGCAGCCTGACCTGCAGGCATGGGCACCACAGCATCAACACGTCATCCAGTGATGGATGGAGGCTTTCTCTCGGCTGTCCTTCCTCCCCCATCCCGCCTGGCCAGCGTCATGTCTTGTCATCCCTGTCTGTCCTCACAGACCTGGGCTTACAGCTCACCAACTGCAGGCTCAACTCACAGGGTGGGGTGCCATCTCCACACCTTCACCTGGGCTGTTCCCTCCCCCTGACAAGCCCGCTTTTCGTTCCTCTGTTTGATCCTAGTCTGTCTTTCAAGACAGCTCAGGTGTTAACACCTCCAGGACAAGGCCGGTGAGGGCGCCTCCTCTGGGATTCTGTGCCCAGCGCTCCTCCCTCCATCCTCAGGCACTGACCACATTGCTTGAAACTGTCCATTGACCTGACCATCCTTCCCACAGGGCTGGAAGTTCTCGGAGCTTCAGGTTTCATGGCCTGGCCTGAAACTGAGACTCAGCTTCAGGCTTGGCTCCCAGTTCGAACCCTGGAGGTCAGAGTGTTACCTAAACTCACAAAAGCACCACTATTTCCTATATAAATGGGAATATCAATGTATCAGCAATATTTTCCTCATAAAGTTGCTGTGGGAATTGATGAAACTAGCACTCTCCGTGGATGGCACAGGACCAGGAGCTATTTCTCTCTGTTGTTTGTGGGGTTGCTGTATTTTAGAATGGACTCAACAGCATCTAACGGCAGTAGCAAATATGAGTTTTCACCTGGGCAAATCCAATTAATGGACCTGGTTTCCAGATGAGTAAACTGAGGCACAAAGAGGCATTCAGTGACTTGTCTGACATCGGTGGCAAGAATCAGGGTTCAAGGCCCCAGCCTCAGAGCTTGTCCCCCTAACCACTGTGGTTTACCTTCACCCCGCTCCATATGTCAAGTCCTCAGCCTGTCTCATTATTGTTGTTAAGTGCTGTTGAGTCAAGTACAACTCACAGTGACCCTATGAACAACATACCTGAATCCTATCTTATCCTGAGCCATCCTTATCGCTGACATATTTGAGCCCATTGCTGCAGACATGTGTCAGTTCCTCTCGGTGAGGGTCTTCCTCTCTTTCCCTGACCCTCCACTTTTCCAAGCATGATGTCCCTCCATCTGCTCCACAGGAAGAGGATGGGCAGTCTCCACCCTGCCTCTGAAAACCACTGGAGGGTCAGATATGGGTAGGTTCTAAGTCAATATACAACATGTCCAAATATGTGAGATGAAGCCTCACCATCTTTGCCTCTTCGAAGCACTCTGGTTTCACTTTCTCCAAGACATATCTGTTCCTTTGACAGTCCATGAGATGTTCAGTGCTCTTCTCCAACACTGCACTCAAAGGCATCAGCTCTTCACTTGTCCTTATTTGTTGTCCGGCTTTCAGATGTATAGCAGGCCATAGGAGAGACTTTGGCTTGACTCAGTCATGCCTTAGTCTTGAAACTGACATCATTCACTAGTAGATGTTGAATAAATGTTGGCTGTTGTCGTTTATTTGAGGGCGTTGATGATCTGAGTCATTGACAGAATTTCCCCCTTCCATGCGGGACCCTTGTGTTTGATTCTGCCCAGTACAGTTCATGTGCCGTTACCAACACAGTTGTCACTGAAGGCTTGTGTGTTGCTATGATGCTGAACAGGTTTCAAAAGAGATTCTAGACTAAGACAGGCAGGGAGGAAAGACCTGGTAATCTGCTTTAGATCACCAGGCTGTGAAAACCTATGGTCACTGTGGTCTGATCATAATCAGTCATAGGAAAGGTGCAGGAGCAGTGGTATCTCCCCCCACTGTACACAGGATCGCCACACCTCAGAAGGAGCTGGGGGAGGGCCAGCCAGGACTGGAACAGGAGGGCTGGTGTGCACAGAAGCAAGGGCCCAGTGGAGAGGACAGGGTAAAGGACATCAGGGCTGTGCAATTATGTGGCACACAAATGCTCTCTACATTCTTACACTTAGAGCCTAGAGCTTCGTCTTGCCTTATCTCTCATCTCTTCTTGCACATGTTCCATGCCCCAGCCACCTCGCCCTGACCTGTGTATGTACTGTCCTGTCTACCTAGAATGTCCTTCCTCCGGCTTGACTCTCACAGACTCCTATTCATCCTTGAATGCCCAGTCTAAATAGCCCCTCCTGGAAAGCTTTCCTTGATACCCCCTAACTAATCATCTGCAGTTTCTCCTTCTAGACTGGGAGCCTCCACGGCAGGGGTTGTCTGATTTAGCTCTGTGCCTAGGGCTAAAATAACACATGGCTGGGCACAAAATAATCACTTAGCAAAGGCTTGCTGGATTTTTTTTTATTAAGTCGGCCTTCAAATCAAGGGTGGACTCTATTGAAACCACACATGTGATCTCAAATTCTTAGTGTCCAAGAGAACTAGGGAATCAAGGAAGAAGTTGAGAGAGATTGAGGAGAGAATTCCTGCTTCCCAGGGATCTGAGAGATGTATGCAAGGGAGCAGGGCTCTGGAATTCTGCTGCAGGCCTGTAAAACGTTGGTACCAGGGGTCCTGCCCCGGGCTCTTTCAGCGCCACCCTGAGGCAGCTGCAGATGGAAAGCCAGCTGAAGGCCCAGGACGGCTTGTCTTCAAACAGTCAATGAAATCCTTTTAAAATACGGAGCTCAAAACTGACCCTGCCATCTCAGCCATAGTTTGACCAGCAGGGAGGATGCCGGGCTGTCACTCTATGTCTACTCTTACAGCGTAAGACCACATTGGCTTTTTCAGCAGCTTTTGGCTTGTGGTCAACTCAAACCCCCAGATCTTTTTCACTGGGATAGCTGCCAAGCCACATCTTGTGCATTTGATTTATGGCTTGGGTTAGCTGAGACCCACTCCGGATCCCCAGAAGCCAACAGAGAACGAGGATGACGAGGATGACGGTTTCTGCACCCCAAGAGGGCGGGCAGTTCCAGCCCCACCCCAACCCTCCCCCAGTTGGGTGCCTCTGTGTGAATGTGAGTTTTCCCTCTCCCTCTTTGTGTTTCCAAGGTGGCACACTGGGAGCCTAATCCTTTCTCCCTGATGTGCCAGACGTCAGGACCTCTCAGGTGGGGTTTTCATTAGGATTCAAGTCACAGGCCACTGGGATTCATTCAGGCAGACCAACCTGCCAGGCCCTTTCAGGTTACTGAGGAAAGCAATGGTTCTGGAAAGCATCCAGAAAAGACAAGGAGAGAGAAGGGCAGGTATCCGAGCCATGGGCTGTCCGCTCGGTGTCCAGGTACCCTGGAGAAAGCCCAGCATTGCTCTGAGTCTTTCTCATCAGAAGAAGAAATGGAGGTGGCAGAGCCCAACCTCATGGCATTACTAGGACTAAGGTGCCCAGGCAGGAAGTGTCTTCCGGGGCGGACATAGTTCCTGGCTCTCTGGGGTCTTCAATGGCTGGAGTAAACAGGTCTCAAGTGCTCAGTCCTGCTCTGCTCTCTGTCACACTAACGAAGGAACAATGGCTCTGAGATCTCTACCCTTCGTAGACATTGTTCCTACTCAGCAGAAATGCCACCTTTTCAAAAGCCCTTTCCTGACCTCCCCCCACCCCAAGTCCTGCCTCGGCCTCTGTCTCCGTGGCCTGTCACAAATTGTGCATTTTATTTCCGCTTGTCCTTTGTTTCTCTCTGCTGTCTCTCAGTACGTAGTCATATGCCACATCTGCCTCCTTCTCCCCTGTGTTCCCAGCACACAGCGCACAGGACTCGGCAGTGTGTGTCAAATAACCAGCATGAGCTCTGAGAACTGTTCTTTCAGGTTCTGTAACAGATTCTAATGTGTGCAGCAATCTTGGGCATTTATGATGGTTAGCGTTAGTTGGTGAGTTGGCATCCGCTGCTGGTGACCCGATGTACGATGGAATGGGACGTTGCCCAGTCCTGTACCATCACTCCACCCGTTCACAGGCTCAGATCCTTTGCTGCAGTCGCTCTAGCCCAAGTGCCTTCCAGTCTAGGAGCCTCATCTCCCAGAACTGGTCAGCAGGATTTTGTTGTGATCATAGGGTTTTTACACTGGCTAATTCTTGGAAGTAGATTGCTGGGCCTTTCTTCCTATTCTGTCTTAGTCTGGAAAGTTTATTGAAACCTGCTTGCTCATGGGTGACCCTGCTGTGTTCCAAATACTGGTGGCATTTTAGCAACACTTACATCATTATCAGATGACAGACTTGACAGAGAGGTAGTGAATTCCCATACTCACCATCCCTGATGTGCTCTGTCTGACTCACTGTTAGGGCCACTGTGTCAGTCCTTATTGTACATTCCTTCCCGTGCCACTTTCCAGTGGCACAGGAAGTGACACGGAGTGATGGAGAGCTGAACTAAGCTTTCTCTAAAGTTGTAGTCCTGGAAGATGCAGTCTGTACAAGAAGGGAGGAAATTGTATTAGATTGCATGCCTGTTGAGTTGAAAAAATCCACTTCTGCCAGGAACTCTCTCTCGCTTTGTCACTTTCTCCACTGGTCTGGAAAAAATACTGCCCCATGCAGGCCCAGATCTGCAGAGCCCAAGCTGAAAAAGTTCCCCATGCTCCCCTGGCCTGGGCCTGGTGAAGGAGCCCCCGAAAGGTGTGTGGCAGCTGCTTCCCCGGGGTGGGGGGGGGGGCGTGCAGGGGTTTGTTGTCTTAACCGAGCTCACCAAGCAGGTAAAAAATTCCAGACATGTTCTCTGCTGACAGCTAATTGTGTCCTTTATTAATGACTATGGCTTTCTGGGGGCAGGTGGGAGGCGGGGAGGGGACTACATTCAGCCCAGGGGCTCCCTCAGGTGGAGCTGATGACCACATTTCTGGATCCTGTAGAAGGGGAAATGCTCCAGGAGGTGACCCCGAAAAGACTCTCCCCTCCACAGGAGAGGAGAGCGGGCTTTCCCAGGCTCCCTGCGCCCAGCAGGGGCAGCCGCAGACAGAGTGACGCAGGGACTTCGGAATCTGGTGGCCCAGGTTCTGGGTCCTCGGCAGCCAGAGGGACCCGCAGGCGGAGCGGGGCCCATGGGCATCTGGGGAGATGCTCCCCGGCTCCGTCAGGCTTGTGGTACCAGGACAGCCCACCAGGCTCTTCCTCCGTGACCCACTCCGCCACCTGTCAGTGCAGCAGCCAGATGTGCTGGGGGCTGGGGCTGGCCCTGCCAGATGTGTCAAGCTTTCCAAACACATCCGGCCTCCCCGCGGACACATCTTGATTATTATTTAACACTCACTTTCCCAGAATCTCTGAGTCCTGAGGATTACAGCAGGAAGACTCCAGCATATAGATCCAGCTCCGGGCCTGGAGGCCTGGAACCCCCACTCTCAGGGCACCACCCATTGCCCAAAGAACTCAGTGAGGACCTTTAAAACCTGCTGCAGCCTCTAACTAGAGTTGGGGCTAGTGAGGTAGAGAGGTTATTCCCATTGTCTCCTTAGAACTCTGTATTAGTGAAGAGTAATATGGAGCATGTAACAATATCCCACATTATAGAAGTTGTCCTTGGTACAAATGATGAATGTGCTCATCTGCTAACCAAGGAATCTGATGTTCAAGGCACCCTTATAAGTGCCTCAGAAGAAAGTCCTGGCACTCTACTTCCAAACATCAACCACAGGAAATCCTGCAGAGTACAGTGAGGTTTCCATGAGTCAATTCAACAGTAACTGGTTAATAGACGAGTGAAGAGAGGCTGAGAGAGAGGGTCATAGTGAGAAAGTGGCTGAGCTAGGACCTATATCGAACACTAGAAAAAGCATGTGCAAAGGTCCTGAGGCTCGAGCAAGACTGGAGTACTCCAGGACAGCCAGAAGGGAGTTCAGTGTGGCTGGAGCGGAGTTGACAAGAGGAAAGTAGTAGGAGCTGAGGTAAGACAGATGAATGGAACTTTTTAAAATTTTATTAATTTTAATGAACATTTACAGAGATTTGGGATTTTCATTCATTCATTGTTGCACTTTTTCTTTACCCCCCTCCCCCCTGTTCACTCCTCTCTTTGAAAAGCAAAAGATAAACTTCTTCATTGGTATACAATCCCCCCTCCACCCCCAAATGGAACTTTTTTTTTAATTAAATTTTTTATTCAAATGGAACTTTTTAAGGCTATTGGTTTTCACTCAGTGAGGTGAGGGCTGTCAGAGGGCTCTGAGCAGAGAAGCAATATGAACTGACTTCTGTCCTGCAGGATCCTTGATTATGGCCAGGAAGAAAGTGGTGTGGTAAGGAGGTAAGCCAGGAGAACCAGATGAGGGCTACTATTGTGACCTGACAGCTGTCACTTTTCTATCCCCCTTTCTTCTCTCTCAGTTTGGACAGCTAGACTCCTGGGCTGGCTCCCAGGCTCTACCTGGCTGTGTGACCTTAGACAAGTCACTGTACCTCTTGAAATCAAGTAATCATCAAGTGAAGAGCCTGGACCAAAAGACCATGAAGGAAGTTCTGGTGACTCTCAGTTACCCAGAGCCCACCTTCTTCTCCAGTCTCACCTCCTGCCCCTCCCAACCTCAAACTTCATGCTCCAGTAACCTTGGACTATTTGTAGCTACACACACTCGGGCACATCTTTTCACGCCTCTGTGCCTTTGCATGGCCTGCTTGCACCGCCCTCCCTCACCAGCAACCCCCACTTGGAAAACTCAGTGTGTGGACTCATCTCAAGCTCAGTACAGTCTTTTCCACCAGGGACGCCAGGACACTTTTACAGGCTGACCTTTAAGAGACGTTGGAAGAAAATGACCAGAGCTGGCTTCAATCCAGCTGTCTCCTGAGTTGCCTAACACTTTTGTGGCTCAGTTTCCTCAGCTGTAAAACAGAGAGAACTCTGTTTCACACTCCTAAGGTAGCAGCACTGGTGGTGCAGTGAAAAGGTCAGTAGTTTGAGTTCACCAGCTGCTCCATGAGAGAAACCTATGAAAATCTGCTTCTGCAAAGACATACAGCATTGGGAGCCCTGTGGGGTTCTTCTGCCCTGTCTTACAGGGTCATTGTGAGTCAGATTCCAATTAACAGCAGCATGCCTGCTCCTAGGGTCCAGAAGACAGTGTAGTACGTGTCAGAAGCTCAGTGTCGCAATCCCAGAGGTATGCGGTTCGAATCCACCAGATGCTCTGCTAGAGAAGGAGGGGCAATCTCCTCCTGTACCAGTCAGATCCGATTTGACAGTACAGACACAAATAGTAGTAGTAGTAGTAGTAGTAGTAGTAGTAGTAGTAGTAGTAATAGTAGTAGTAGTAGTAGTAGCAGTAGCAGTAGTAGTAGTAGTAGTAGTAGAAGTAATAATAATAATAATAATAATAATAAAGCAGCCCAGTGCCTGGCACACAGTAACTATCTGGAGTCTCTGGAACCAGACCCTCGTGGCAGAGAAAGGGACACTGAATGAACATAGAGAGTTGCCCTGAGTAGTACAGCCCTATGGCCCGGGGACAAACTCCCAAGGAGCCCTAGTAGCTTAGTGTGTTACATATTGTGCTCCTAACCAAAATATCAGTGATTCGGATCCAGTCTCCTCCCATAAAGATGTGCATCCTTGGAAACCGGATGGAAGGTCACTCTGACTGCCATGGGTTCAGGACAATCCCCCACCCACCCACCCCCAACCCCATGGCCTGGGGAGATTCCCTTCGACCCCTCCTGTCAGGATGCTCCTTCCCCCTTGCCTCTTCCATCAGGGTCTGGTCAAGCTGCCTACAGGCAGCCACACAGCACTTGGAAATGTCCTTAATTGCTTCACCAGAGTGGGGAGTCACCCTGCAGGCAGATAATTAAAAAGTTCAGAGCTTGATTAATTGGGAGGAAATTGGAGGAATGGGGCTGCCTGCTGGGCGGGCGGGAGCTCTCAGCCCCCACTGTGGGGGAGCAGGGACTGCATGAAGGGAGGCAGGCCAGAGCCCTCACTGGGGGCCTGATATCACAGGCCAGAGACTGGACTGGGGGCCAGAGGCTGGTGGAGGCCAGGCCATAAACACCCTCACCCTCGTTTATGGTTGTGGAGATCAGTGTCTGGATCTTACAGGGGAATATGAATTCTACGAACCCCCTGTTCCCTCCCCACCCTCACACAGACATCAGTGATGCAGTGGTCATGAAGGTTCTGAGCCTTGGACTTAAAGGACCAGTGGCCTTTCAAGCTGTCATTCGGCTTTTCCGGAGCGCCTGCTCTGTGACAGGCTCTACGCCAGTCAGTCATCGAGACAGCCATGCTGGCTGCCCTCATGGGCTCACAGTTGGTCGGGTTAAGGTGATGGTGGTTATTGTTGCGTACAAGAACTGACCCACAGCTGAACAAACCAGCGGATTTTCAGAGGCAGTAAAGTCACCCAGGAAGAGATTGCCCTCCTTCTCCTATGGAGCAGCTGGCGGATTCAAACCATATGCATCAGATGCCACAGAGGAGGAAGGCGGGGTGCCTGGAGCCCACTTCAGAGCAGGAGAGGAACTCTGAGGGGCTCTGACAGGGCTTAGGGGTGCTCCAAACCCTATAACAAAATCCCCAACTCCCATACACAGGGAGTGACACAGAATCCTAGGGCTCAATCATTCAGTCAAGAAATACCTCCTAGGAACCCCCTATTTAGCACCTCTGGGCCAGACACAGGGGTGCCCGATGGAGAGAGGCAGACAGTCACACTCCCATACAAGCATTAAAGCCCCAGGGACCTCACGAGCACAGGAGGGAGACCCAGAATCCAGCCCTGGTGCAGGATCATTTCAGGAGAATGACCAGGAGATTCAGGCTGGGACTGAAACTTGGTAGTTGAGGGGTTATCCAGGCTGGAGCTGGGGCTGCAGTGGAAATAGCACAGGCCCAGAGGGGAGACCAGCTTGTTTGGGGCCTGGAAGCCACTTGCTGTAACTGGAGCCCAGGGTGTGACTGACACCATAGCGGGAAGGCTTGAGCAGGTTACGCTGTCCCCACAGGCAGCGGGAGCCACTGACGGATCTTGAGCAGAGGAATGACGCAGACAGATGGCCGGTGTGGAGGCTGGCCTGAGAGGCCCTGGGTTCACTCCTCAGGCAAGGGAAGGCATGTTAATACAGCTCCTGCCACTGCCTTCTGACTCCTGTCATTCTGCCAGCTGTTGGCGGGGCGCCACCAAGCTCAGGTCCCCGCAGGGGCAGGCAAGGGGAGCCTGAGCATGTGGGGGAGGCAGGGATGACTGACATCCTCTGGGTGGTCCCCAAGGAGTCACCACATTGGGGGGGTGGCCCCCAAGGGCTTCCTTGGATTTAGGCTGACTGGGCAGAGGCCTCCTTCCCAGTCACGAGACAGGGAGGGGTGGAGTAACCAGGTGGGGGTCACCCTTTTACTGGTGAAGATGTAGTCACCCTCAGGGGCAGGTGATCTCAGAACAGTATGGACCCATGGGGAACATTGCTCTGTCCCTAATCTCTGAGTGATTTAATGGAGCATTTCCTTTCTCTGGGCCTCAGTTTCCTTGTCTCTAAATTACGGCTAACACCTGCTATAGATACACCATATTTGAGAGGAACAGGTGAGGTCATGGCGGTGGGAGCTCCCAACCCAACACTGGCTACATTGCTATGCAGTGACCAGAAGCTCCCTTCTCCATCCCAAGAGCTGGCTGCCAGATTCCAGCTCAGCTTTGCCAGTCGCACCAAGGCCCAGGCACGCTGCCCAACCCAGCCCCAGGGGAACTGACTCTGCTGGGTTAACCTCGGCAGCAAAAGCAGGAAGCGTGCAAAATGCAAACGCTACTTTGCATGAGACAAACCCCCAAACCCACTCACCCAGCCACAAGAACACCACAAGCACAGCCCTGACATGCGCCCAGCACCAGCCTCTGTAAATACACAAATCAGTGCTTCTGTGGTTCAGGGAGGATGCAGGGCTCAGCGCCTAAGCCTGTCCTGCTGGAGTTCCACAGTGGAAGGGTTACAGAGACGGTCCCAGCAGGCGTCATTCTTTGACAGGTAGAGCTGAGACCAAGTTAGCGGTAGGGAACACTGAGTCCCGGTCTCCCCTCTTTAGACCCCCAAGCTTTCCTCTGTACAAGTCAAATATCTCTCTCCTGACCTGAAATCGGAACTTCGCAAGGCAGAGAAGGGAGCGTGCTATACCTTGAACTTGGCATTGCTGACCCCAGACACTGACCCCTCCACCCACAGATGCCTGCAGTCAGGCCTAGTTAAAGGAGAGAATTCCATCTCTCTACTCAGCTGTGGCTTCCCTATAGGCAAGACCAGAGCGTTTAATCCTAATGCCCCAGAACCTGGCACATAAGAGAGGCTAAAAAAATGCCTAGTGAATAAATGATAACTCGTCTTGTCCCTAGCTGGCCCTGAACTCCTGAAGCCAAGGACTGTGTCTTCTTTATATTCATATATGTACCCAGTTTAGTACCTCATAAGTGGTGGGTGGAGAATAAATTAATGTAGCAATGGTGTGCTGTTGTTATGTGCCATCAAGTCATCTGTGACTCATAGCAACGCTGTGAACAACAGCTGTGAAGTTTGCCCTGTCCTGAGCCAAACTCATCATCTCTGACACATCCGACCCTGTTGTCACCGTCACTGTGTCTTCCATCTCATTCAGGATTTCTTCTCTTGTGCTGACCCTCCACCCTTCCAAGCATAATGTCTTTCTCCAAGGACTGGCCTGTCGTGGCAACATGCCCAAAATAGGTGAGACAGAGTTTCAACATCCTTGCTTCAAAGGAGTAACCTGGCTTCACCTTATTCAGGACAGACCTGTTTGTTCTTTTGTACATTCAGTACTCTTCTCCAGCACCACAACTCAAAGGCATCAATTCTTCTGTCACCCTTATTTGTTGTCCAGCTCTCAGATGCATAGTAGACAATTAAGAAGACCATGGCTTGTATCAGGTACACCTTAGTCTCTGGACTGACATCATTGCCCCTAGGCACTCTGGAGAGATGTTCCCAATGCAACTCGTCTTTTGATTTCCTGACTGCTGGTGCCAAGGATGTTATTTGTGGATCTGAGCAAGATGAAGTTGTTAAAAACGTCAATCCTTTCTCCATCTAGCATAGTGTTGTCTATTGACTTGGTGTGAGGAATATAATAATAATAAACATTGTATAGCAATTTAACATGAGCCAGGCACTATTCTGAGTGCTATGCCTACATTAACTCATGCAGTCATTCCGACAGATGGAAGGTCAGTGTGTCCTCATTGTACAGACAAGGAAACTGAGGCAGAGAGAGATCAGGTAGTTTGCCTGTGCTCACACAGCAAGAGGCAGCTCTGAGATTCAGTGCCAGAAGCCAATTCCAGGTTCCTTTCTATCAGAACTCCTGCTCTGGCCCTCTGGTGTGGCAGCTAGATCACAATTAACAAAATGTTGGGGATACCCACCCTCACGCATAAGGCAGGCAGAGCCTTCTGGTCTCTGGGACCCTCAGGAAGACAGAGGTGCTCCTTGCCCAAAGTCTGGCACCCTGGGCCTGACCAAGCAGCTGACTCCACCATGGCATCAGTCATTCCTGGGATTAAGCCGGAGTCTCTGGGAGGAGTGGGTGGAGTGGAGGCGGCAGACCAGCCAGGAGCTTCGAGGAGCACTCAGTGCCAATTAGCAGCCCCGCCGTGCCAGGCCCAGATGGAGCCTTGCCTCGGCCTGACTCCAGGCTCACTCGGTCAATTATCACCTATCCCCAGAGCCCAGGGGGCAGGCGGGAGAAAATCTGTTTCCCCATAATCCTCCCTCCCCCAGGCTGGCTGCCATCCCTGTCCTGAGTTGCCTGGCCAAGGACCCAGGGCATCTACAGGAGGTGGGTACTAGCAGCTTTGGGCCCCAGTTCCCAGCTTTAAGGATCAGGCTGTGTCCCTACCTTACTAACCTCATCCCCTCAGTAACCTAGCAAGGAGGATTTCCAGCTCCCATGTCTAACTGCTCAGTGATTTTTTGTGTTCCATAGAACTGGGCCAACACAAGGACACAATCATAATGACTGAGTCAGACCTCAACTCTGCCTTCTACTTGGGGCTATCATTCCCCAGCTCTGAGCATCAGTTTCCTCCTCTGTAAAAGCAGGTGATCATGTGGAGTTAGTGAGAAACTCTATGTAAAGGACTTCTTAGCATTGGGACTGACATCTGCAAGCTAATAATAAGTGGAAATTATTATTCTCCTTACATGCCAAATGAGCTGACATTTCTATAGTACTGATGGTGTATTTTAAGCACTTTTTGTACATTAACCCATGTGGACTCCAGGGAGGCACTCACTCCTTGGAATATAGGGTCAGAGGGGCCACGTTTGGCCAAGGCTAAAGCTCAAAAGGCAGAAAAAGATAGGATAGAAGGATTAGTGGAAGTGAGACTCACAGGGAGGAAATGGGAAGAGTGTGGTTGCATTGTAAGTATTATAATTAATATCACAAAGTATATGTGAGTAGCTGAAGGGAAAATCAACTTGCTTTGTAAACTTTCACTCAAATCACAATTTAAAAAGAAAAACAAATGTATAGCCCTTTGCCCTTAGTTGTTCACCGTCTGGTTGAGCAGACAGGCCTGTCTTCCCTCGGCACACTGAATTGCTAAACACCTAATACGTGCTAGACCTGTGTTAGGTGCTGGATATGTGGAGATCAAAGACCCCGTGCCTACACCAGTACAGCACAACAGCAAGTGTCAAGTGTGTTCTGAGTCCAGTGGTGAGCTGGAACTGGCTGACAAAAGAAGACTGCAAACTTCCCTGCCTCCCTCAGTGTCTGGTGACTTCATGCTGGTAGCTTGAAATTTACCCTGATGGGAATTTTCACCACTGAAACTGGCAGACGCATAAGAGGGGTGTCTTTTTCAGACAGTTGGCTGACCAGCACCCCACTGCATAGTGAGTCTGGGGCTTGCTGGGTTGAATGCTGTGGGCACCCACAGGAGAAGAGAAGGCAGATCTCCCAAAGGTCTACGTGTCAGGTGTATCGTTCTCAGGGGGTAGGATGACAGGGGAGAAGGTCATTTGGACAGAGGGATTAGTGTGTGTGAGTCTGACGTTCTGAAGGGCAGCCAGGGAGTTCCAGGGAACCTTTAGGGAATTGCATGCAGACACAAGAGAGGATCCGGATGTGGACAAAGCCAGGCACAGCAGGATGGACAAGTGCCTGGCCTGCATGCAGCTCAGGAAGTTTCCTGGATGCAGAACTTCCAATTAGAAAACTCTCTATCTCTCACTGTTGTTAGGTTAGAACCCACTCATAGTTGACCTTCTGCTGGGCTCCTGAGGCGTAAATTGCACAGGAGGAGATTGTCCATCTTTCTTCCAAGGAGCTGCTGGTGGATTCAGATCTCCAACTACTGGGTTAACAGCATGACTTTCTGTGGTCTACACCACCTGAGCTCTTTTGTTATAAAACTAGAGAATCTCAAGAAAACCAGGACTAGGTAGGTCAGTCAGTGTCAGGCTCCTGGAAAGGCAAGTGAGGAGAGTACTCCCCAAAGACTGAGAGAAGAAAGCAGAAGAGATCTGAGGGTCAAGTGATAGCCTGGCAAAACTGAGGTTGTGACTGTGCTTCCAAACTTGACATTGACTTGATTGTTTGCTCATCCACTTTCTCCTCCGATTCTCACAGTGCCCTGCTAGGGTCACATGTGTTCATTCAACAAGTGTACATTCAGCACCCGCTGTGTTCCTCCCACCCTGCTGGGAGCTGAGATGCCAAGAAGAAACAAACTGTGTTTCTTGCCCCCTCCAGGAGCTTCCCATGCAGGGGAAGAGATGGACAAATCATGGGTTTCTAAATTACTTCCTAACACTGGGAAGCTCTGGTGGCCTAGTGGGTAAGAAGTTGTGCTGCCAACTCAAAGGCAGGTGGTTTGGATCCACTAATTGCACCATGGAAGAAAGATAGGCAGTCTCCCCCTTACAGCCTCTGAAAACCCACCATGAGGTCAGCTCTGAGTCAGTTCTAACTCGATGGCAATGAGTTTGAGTTTTTGTTTGTTTGGTGTTTTGATTTGTATCCCCCCACCCCTAGTAGTAGTAGTAGTCCCCAACTTAGGGCATATTTGAGCTATAGAAAACCACATTAATTAGGGGAGCTCTGGTGGCCTAGTGGCAAGAAGCTGCACTGCAATCCCAGAGGCACACGGTTCAAATCCACGAGATGCTCTGCCGAGGAAGGAGGGACAATCTCCTCCTGTACCAGTCAGATCTGATTTGACGGTATACACACATAAAAGTAATAAAATTAAAAAAAGAAAACCACATTAATAACTGTCTGCTGGTTTGTTTTGGCTGGTTTTGTTTTTACATTTTATCATTAGTGATAGGAACTGTATACAGTATTGCAGCACATAATTTGGTAATGTTATCATTCTCAATTGTTTAATCACAGATATCTAAGGACAAAGATCAGATGTGTAAAGATAGTGATAATATTGAAAACTAAATAGGGAGGGGTTCAAGTCCATCATTATAGCCACTGTACCAGTCCCCCTCACTGGGGGTCTCCCTCATCCTCACTGGCCCTCTACTTCAAACATGGTGGCCTCCTCCAGCAATGCATCCCCCCTGATTACATGTCCAAAGAGAGGGAGTCACAGCTCTTCTACTACAATCCACAGGGTTTCCATGGCCTCATTTTCAGAAGGAGATCGCCAGGCCTTTCCTCTTTGTTCTTGTTATTTACCACCGATTTGATTTCAACTCATGGAGACCCCATGTGTGCTTCAGAAAAGAACTGTTCCATAGGGTTTTCAAGGCTGTGCTCTTTTAGAAATAAATAACGAGGGCTACTTCCTAGAGCCTACTCAGTCTGTTGGGACTGTTAATCTTTCAGCCAGTAGTCAAGTATTTAATCATACCCTTTCTTAGTTGGTCTTGATCAGGAAGCTCTCCTGAAACCTGAAAGGGGTCGACCAGAAGTGACCGAGCATCACTGCAGCACACAAACACCCACAGTACAACCAATGGACCCAACGTTGGGGCAGGGGGCAGCTTGGACATTTTGGTTTATTCCAGTGCATTGACAGGGCTGCTGTGCATTTAAGCCAAGTAGGTAAACCAGTTTCCTCTGGCACCTGTGTAGAAAAAGGAATGGGAGTGGGATGGAGCTAGGGAGACAAGCATGGAAGCAGGGAGGCCCATCCAGGGGCTCTTGCTGTCCCTCTGTACTAGCAGCCGTCCTCAACTTCCTTTCCAGATGAGGAGACTGAGTCTCAGAGAGGGGAGGAGACCATCACACACACCGCCGTCAGCCGTGCAGCTGCTGAAGTCTGCTCTTGAGCTGTCATTGTTTTCTTTGCTGAGTCTCAAGTGCCACTCAGACAAGTGCCTTCCCAGCTCTGTTTGTGTAAGCCAGGAAGACCAGTGCTGGAAGCTGGGACCCACACAGGCACTAGGGCTCTGTGAATGGACAGCCACCGCAGTCTCCTGTTTAACAGAAAAGGGGTAGCTGATAGGAGCTGGGAATCCCACTTACCTCACAGGACTGCAGGCTACACAGCAGACCAAGATTCAGATTCTACATCCATCATATCTGTCGCTTCGCTCCAGACCTGAGTTTTTGCAAATGTCAATTAAGGGAGTTAAGCTGGATGCTCAACCAGCCCCTCGTTCGTTTCACCCATTACTCAGCGAGTCCCTCCCAGGTACCCGGTAGAAGACAAACTCATAAATAAGTCATTTAAATTAGTCATCTAATCCCTGACTAGGAACTGAAGAGGGCTGCCTCGTAGAAGTGTTGACTGTGCTGAACCTTAAAGAGGTATAGGCATCTATCTAATGCTGAAGTGCTGGAGAAGGGACATTGCAGGCAGCCAGGGCAGGATGGGCAGAGGCCAGAGGTATGGAGATGGGCTGGGACAAGCACTGAATACAGATGAGTATAATGCATCATCGAGTACAAGGCACTGAAGTGCAAGAGGTGGTGAATTCCAGTCCCCCAGGGACACAGGAAAGGCGGCACAAATTGAGGAGCTAAAGCGTAGTGGAGGTGAAGGGGAGCCACTGGGTTTTGTGGTTGCTTTTCAACAGAGGTTCTGCTGTTACGTGCTATCAAGTTGACTCCAATTTCCAGCGACCTTCAGTGTGCACTGAAGAATAAACGTTGTCTGGTCTTTTGCTGTGGTCATAATCATTGGTAGGTTTCAGCCTATGGTTTTGGCTGTTGTGTTGATCTACCTCATTGAGAGTTTCATTCATTTTCACTGAGCTTCTACCAGCCAGTTGTGATGTCCTTTCCTTGCAGTCGGTTTTCCTGATAACATGTCCAAAGAATGAGAACCAAAGTCTTCACTCTGATTGTATTTCCTCTAAAGCAGATTATTTGGTCATCCTTTTGACAGTTCCATCATATATTCAGTATTTGTTTCTGCTTCTTTTTTAAAAAATAATTTTCTTGTTGTGATTTTAACGAAAGTTGACAGAAAACTTGGATTTCCATTCATTCATTGTTGCAGTTTCCTCTCCCCTGCTCCAGTTCACTTTTCTCTTTAAAAAATTAATTCATTGTTGTACAATTTCCTACACACACAGAGAGAGTCCACTTTGCTATGCATTTCTTGTTCTGGACCATTGTCATGCAGTTAATGGCTAATCACATATTTCTTGTAAACAATTCTTTCCCTCATCTGTTCCAATGCAGTGTTCACTATTTATCTCTTTTCTTAGTTTCCCCCCAACCCCCAATATCTTATTAAAACCCCCCTGATTTATAACAGTGACATTATGCAGCATTTGTCCCTTTGTGGCTGAGATATTTCACTCAGCATAATGTCCTCCAGGGTCACCCATTTTGAATAATATTTTATAAGAGCCTTGTTTTCAGTGCTGTGTAGTATTCCAATGTGTGAATATACCACAGCTTCTCTGCCCGCTCATTTGTTGGTGGGCAGTATTCTTTAAGAGCACTACAATTAGAACATGAAAGTTCTTCTCTCATCTTCCCCTTTCATTAATAGCTTTCACATACATGGACACACCTTAGTCATTGAAGTGGCATCTTTGTTGAGATCTAATTCACATACTGTACAGTTCAGTTAATTGGAAATATACAAGTAAATACTTTATTTTCCTATATCCACAGAGTAATACAGCCATCACACCAGTCAGTAGATTTTTATCACTCCAGAAAGGACTCACATCCATTAGCAGTCACTCTCCATTCCACCCTGTTTTCCCTTTTTTGTTGTTGGTTGACATCAAGCAAACTACAACTCATAATGACCCTATAAACAACAGGTGCAAACCCTGCCCTGTCCTGCACCATCCTCAAACTCCGTCATGCTCAAGCCCATTGTTGCAGTTACTGCGTCAGCCCATCTTGTTGAGAGGCTTTCTGCCTCTCATTGACCCTCCACCTTTCCCAACATCACGTCTGTTTCCAAGGACTGTCCCCTCTGACAACATGCCCAGAGTATGAGAGACGGTGTTTACCATCCTTGCTTGCTCTTCCTCCAAGACACATTTTTTAATTGAGATTTTAATGAAAGTTTATAAGGAATTTGGGTTTCCAATCCATTATTGCACATTTTCCTCCCTGTCCATCTTGCCCCACCCATCACTTTTTTCTTTGGAAAAAATGTTCTTTCATTGTTATACTGTCCCATTCCCCACCCCACCCCCCTCCCACCCACCCCTGAGTCCACTTTACTGTGCAGCTCTTATTCTGGACTCTTGTTATGCCAATAATACCTAATCATATGTTCCTTTTATATAGTTCTTCTCCCTCATCTGTTTCAATGCCGTGTATATTATTTGTCCCCTCTTAGTTTCTTCCCAACCCCCATGTCAGTCCTGTTTTATAATTGTGACACTATGCCGTATTTGTCTTTTTGTGACTGAGATATTTTACTCAGCATAATGTCTTCCATGGTCACCCATTTTGTATAATATTTGTTTTTCAGTGCTGCATTATATTCCATTGTCTGAATATACCACAGCTTCTCTAGCCATTCATTTGTTAATGGGCACTTGGGTTGTTTCCAACTCTTTACTATTGTGAACAAGACAGCAATAAACATGGGTGCATATATCTGCCTGGGTGGCAGTTCTGGTTTCTTTAGGGTATATTCCCAGTTGTAGAATTTCTGAGTCAAATGGTATTTCTGTTTTTTGTTTTGTTTTTTTTTTAGAAAGTACCAAACTGCCTTCCAAAATGATTGCACCATTTTACACTCCTACGAACAGTAAATAAGGGTTCCTGTTTCTTCACCACCTCGCCAGCATTTGTTGTTTGCTGTTCTGTTAAATTTTGCTGTTCTTATTGGGGTGAGATGATATCTCATAGTTGGTTTGATTTACATCTCTCTTAGAGCTAAGGATTTTGAACATTTCTTCATGTTTCTGTTAGCCATCTGAATGTCGTCTTTGGTGAAGTGTCTGTTCATATCCTGTGCCCATTTTTCAATTGGGTTGTTTACCTTTATCTTGTTGTGGCACCAAGACACATTTGTTTGCAACTCCCATTCTACTTTCCATCTCTACATTTGTCTAGTCTAGACATTCATATGGTGGAATCATACCGTATAACCTTTAGTGACCAGTTTCTTCGATGTAATGTCATGCATTTTAGGTCCATCCATGTAGCATGTATCTGAGTGAAGTATCAGTACAGTACTTCATTCATTTTTATTGTCGTCATATTCCATTAAGGAGTCCTGGTGGAGTAGTGCGTCTCATGCTAGGTTGCTAACTGAACTGTTAGTGGGAAAAAATACAAGGCAGTCTGCTTCCATAAAGATTTACAGCCTCAGAAACCCAATGGAGGTTTGCCAGGAGTCTGATTCAACTCTGTGGTGGTTGGTTAGGTCTGGTTTAGATAATAATACTCTATAATATGCCATTGTGAATTTTTAAGTGACACAAAAAAAGGTTTGCACTTTAGAAAACTGGCTCTGAGGGTGGGCGAGGAGTAGGTGACGGAGACAGGCTAACCACTATGTGGGAGGCACCTTCTGGACATCCGCAGGTGTGGAGGGAGGCAAAGAAGAGTCCACATGACAGGGGGAGCCAATAATGGGCTGGCAGCAGGGGGTGACAGAATGGGGAGACACAGGCGGTTCCTGGTGGCTGAAAATGATGCCACCTTCCAAGACAGAGAAGAACAGATTTTGATAAGCACAGTGCTGAGAGACAGAGACAAGATGGACTGATGACAGGATGGGCCAGAGGATGGCGGGGTGTCAGCACCAAGGAGGGATGACTTTTGGAAGGGGCACTCTGGGGTGTTCAAGAGATCCATGGAGGACAGGGCCGCCGGGAAGGACGTCCAGATGGAGATGCTGGCATGGCGAGGAGGGGAGAGTGCACAGCCACCCCCGGCCGGGCCCGAAGAGTGCCAGCAGATGGAAGAGGCGTGCAGAGCTGGGCAGGCGCTTGCCTGAGAGAGAGCCAGGAAGATCTTGGACTTGGGGCCAAAATCCTTTGGCACTAGGATAGACTTAACTCTCGCAAGAGCCCTATGGTCCCATTCTGCAGAAGAGGAAAAACTGAGTCTCAGAGAGGCAGAGCACTTGACAAAAGCCAGGGCTATTGCCTGCGTCTCCTGGCCGCCCCAGGAGCCCTGGGTAGTGCCAAGATGATGGTGCTTCCCCTTCACCCCAGGAAAACTATCTGGTGCTTAAGAATAAGGTGACATTGAGGTGAAACTAAGAGGGGATAAATAATATATGCTGCATTGAAACAGATGAGGGAGAGTACTGTTTAGGAGGAATATATGATTAGGTATTATTGTCATGACAAGAGTCCAGAATGAAACCTGCATAGTAGAGTGGACTGGAGGGGTAGGGATTGTATAACAATTAAAGACTTTTTCCCCCTTACTTTTCAAAGAGGAAAGTGACCTGGGGGGAGGGGTGGGCAGGGAAGGAAGTGTGCAACAATGAGGCGTTGTACTGCTAACCAAAGGGTAGTACCTCTCTCTGGTAGTTCAAATCCACCAGGGGCTCCATGGGAGAAAGACGAGCAATCTTCTCCTCACAGCCTCGGGAACCCAGTGGATTGTTAGCTGCAAGCTGACACACACTTGACACAAAAACAAGAGGTTTTTTTTACACTATATCAAGTGATACCTGGAAAACGCAGGATGACACCGCATCCCTCGTGGAGCCCAGGCCAGTGCCCAGGCTATGCTCGGTGCATGTAATCCTTACAGCCACATGATGAGGAAGATGCAGCTCACTCAGCTCTGGCAGTTTGCTCCAGGTGACCTAGCCGAAAGGTTTAACAAGGTAATGGCTTAACCCTACCGGGAATCCTTCTAAGTATTTTCAGAAGTTAATCAGTGTAATTCTCACAACTGTTATTGTTGGTGATGTTATGTGCCATTGAGTTTCTTGCCAGTCATAGCAACCCCATGTACAACAGCCCTGAAACCTGCTCTATCCTGTGCCAACTTTATTGTCTCCGACACACCTACCGCCATTACCCCAGTCAGTGAATCAATCCATCTCATCGAGGGTCTTCTTTTCTTTTTCTGTCCCTCCACCTTTCCAAGCATGACGTCCCTCTCCAAGGACTGGCCCCTCCTTGCAACATGCCCAAAGTATGTCAGACAGAGCTTCAGATCCTTGCCTCTAAGGAGCAGTCTGGCTCTCTCTAGCATGAACCTGTTTGTTCTCTTTGCAGTCCACTGTATGTTCACTTCTCCAGCACCACAGCTCAAAGACATCAGTTTCTCCTCTATTATTCTTGGTCATTGTCCAGATTTCTGATGAATAGCAGATAATTATGAAAACTATGACCTGGATAAGGTGCACCTTAGTCTCCATACTGACATCATTGCTCCTCAGTACTCTGGAGAGGTCCCTGACAGCAGATTCTCCCAATGTAATTTACCTTTTGATTTCCTGGTTGCTGGTACCAAAAGTGTTGCTGATTGTGAAGCCAAGCAAACAGAAGCTGTTAATAATCTCAATTTCTTCACAATCATGATGCTGCCAATCAGCAGTGGTGAGAATCTTTGTTTTCTTGATGTTGAGCTTCAATCTATATTGAAGGCTGCAGTCTTTGACCTTCTGCAGCAAATGCCTCAGATCCTCCTGAGTTTCAGCATGTGAGATTGTGTCATCCGCATAACAGAGGTTGTTGATGAGTCTTCCTTCAATCCTGATGGCACATTCCTCCTCATAGAGCCCAGCCTCCTGGTTTATCTATTATGCATACAGATTGAAAAGACATGGAGATAGGATGCATCCCTGGTGTACATTTTTCCTGATTTTGAACCATGCAGTGTTTCCTTGCTCTGTTCTGATGACTCCCTCCTGGTCCAAGTATAGGTTTTGCATAAGCACAATCTAGTGGCCCATTCTTCTCAGAGTTAGCTGCATTTTGGCATTTTGTTGTGATCCACACAGCCAAGTGCCTTTGCATAGTCAATAAAACACAGACAGACATACCTCTGGTACTCCCTGCTTTCAGCCAAGATCCATCTAACATTAGCTATAATATTAGACTAGTGGTACTAGTACCACTACCTCTTCTAAATCCAGCCTGCACATCTGGCAGTTCTTCATTAATGTGCTTTTCCAGTCGTTTTTGGATCATTTTCAGCAGGATCTTGCTTCCAAGTGATATTAATGATATTCCTGCACTCTATTGGGTCACCTTTTTTGGAATGGCAACAAATGTGTATCTTTTCCTGTCAGTTGGCCAGGTGGCTGTCCTCCAGATTTCTTGGCAAAACTTGATGAGCACATCCAGGGCAGCAGCACTTGTTGAAATATGTCAATTGTTATGCTGTCAATTTCTGGGGCCTTGTTTTTTTCCAATTCCTTCAGAGCAGCTTGAACTTCCTTCTTTATCACCGCAGCTCATACGTTGTTTCATAAAATTCTGTGTCAGCCAATTCCTTTTGGTATAGTGACTCTGTATACTCTTTCCATCTTCTTTTAATGCTTCCTGGATCATTTACTATTCTGTCCAAAGCATCTTTAAGTGTTGCAACTCAAGGCTTGAATTTGTTCTTCAGTTCCTTCAGCTTAAGAAATGCAGAGCGAGATCAGCCCTTTTGATTTTCTGTCTCCAGCTCTTTGCACATTTCATTATAATATTTGCTTTGTCTTCCTGCGCTGACCTTTGAAATCTTCTGTTCTACTCCTTAACTTCTTGATTTCTGTGCTTTTTCTTTGGCTTCTCAACATTCTAGTGCAAAATTCAGAGTCTCTTCTGAATTCCATGACATAAATCAAGTGCACCTTAATCTTTTAACTGACATCTTTGCTCTTTAGAACCTGGGGAGGTGGGGGATAACTTTGGAGAGGTCCTTGACATCAAATTTTCCCAATGCAACACATTTTGGGGTTTTTGTTGTTTTGTGTGTTGTTAGTTTTTTGTGGGTTTTTTTTCTAACACTACCACCCATTAAACTACCATAGATGTTGACTGTGGATCCAAATAAAATGAAATTGTTGACAATTTCAAACTTTTATCCACTTATTTTGATGTTACCTATTTATTGGTCTAGTGGTGAGAATTTTTGTTTTCTTGGTGTTGAGATGTAATCCATTTTGAAGGCTATAGTCTTTGATCTTCTGCTGTTAAATATTTCAAGTCTTCTTCACTTTCTACAAGCAAGGTTATATTTTCTGCATCACACGGGTTGTTGAAAATTCTTCTTCCAATCCTAATGCCACATCCTTCTTCACATAGTCTAGCTTCTTGAATTATTTGCTCAACATGCAGATTGAATATGTCATTATGTGCCATTGAATTTGAATCAACACACAGCTGGCCCTGCAGTGGGTTTTAGAGGAAGTAAATCACTCAAAAGGAGACCTCCCATTTTTCTCCTGAGGAGCAGCTAGTAGATTCAAACCTCCTGCGTTTGGGTGGGCAGCTCTTTACCCAATAGGAAACCAGAGCTCCATATGAAGAAAGGATACATTACCTATGCACACTTTCTTGATTTTAAACCTTGCAGTGTTCCTTGTTCTTTTGGACAACCGCGTCTTGATCTATGTATAAGTTTCCTATGAGCAAAATTAAATGTTCTGGGATTCCCATTCGTCTCACTGTTATCTATAATTTGTTGATCCACACAATGGAGCAAATACCTTTGCATAGTCTATAAAATACAAGTAAACATCTCTCTGGTATTCTTTGCTTTCAGCCAAGATCTATCTGACATCAGCAGTAATATCCTTTGTGCTATGCCCGCTTCTGTCCCGGCTCGAATTTCTGAAAATTCTCTGTTGATGAGAAGTTCCGTCATTGTTTCCTAATCTTCAGTAAGATTTTACTTGCACGTACTATCATGCTATACTTTCTACATTCTGTCGGATCACCTTTTTTTGGAACAGGAACAAATATGGGTCTCTTCCAGTCAGCTGATCATGTAGCTGTCTTCCAAAAAATGAATTAGAGAAACATATAGTCTCCACTCAAACTCTGAGTAGTGCAAATGATTAGTGTGTTTCACTGCTAGCCAAAAGGGTTCAAATCCACCTAGAGGCATCTCAGAAGAAAGGACTAGTAACATACTTCTAGGGACAAAAAAATAAAAATTAAAAAAAAAAACACCACCAACCCAGCCTTTGACAACTCTGTGGAGCATAGTTCTGTTCTGTATGACCCACACCATAAGTCAAAATTAACTTGACAGAAGAGGTTATTGGTTATATATACCACTTGAACAACATTTGAGGAAACAGATGTTCAGAGATGTCGTGTCACTTGCTAAAGATCACACAGCATCCAGGAATGGAATGTACCTCAAATGATAGACTCTGACCTGCAGATAGTCTGGAGGTAAAACGCTTCTCCTTTCCATCCTGCATTTACTTTTTAAACAGTTCTGCCAGGCATCTGAGTTCAGCAAGGATAGGCTTAGAGATACATTTGGTGAAAAAAAGAAACAAATAGTGAGGGTGAAGCCAAAAGACGGGTTCTAGGCCACCTGTTTGAGCTGTGGTGCTGGAGAAGAGTATTGAATGTACCATGGACTGCCAGGAAAACAAACAGATTCATCTTAGAGAGGATTAAACCAAGCTACTCCTTGGAGGCAAGGATTCTGGGGCTTCATTTGACATACTTTGGACATTTTGTAAGGAGAGACAGGTCTTTGGAGAGGAACATCATGCTGGGTAGAGTAGAGGG
>NW_006399778.1:8254515-8293093 GCF_000299155.1 Elephantulus edwardii | reverse complement strand
GTTTTAGAAAAGTCTGTGCACCATGCTGCCGGTCGTCAGTGCTGGGAAGAAGCCCCAACCACTGATAACCCAGTTAGCTACCAAATTGCTGAACGAGCACTGAGTGCAAACACTGCCCTCTGCAGGTCTGCTCTGATACTACAGAGCCCCTTTATTGTAAGAAATCTCTGACAAGGGAGCTCTGGTGGCCTAGTGGTAAGAAGCTGCACTGCAATCCCCAAAGGCATGCTGTTCAGATCCACCTGCTGCTCTACTGAAGGATGGGTAATCTCTTCCCATGCGATTTACTGCCTCTAAACCTGCTGGAGGGCCAACTATGAGTTGGCCGACTCCATGGTACATAATAGAAACCTGGTGGGAGTTGCACTGTTCATCCAAAGACTACATTGCTCTGATGCTTTGGATCCACCAGTGGCTTTGCAGAAAAAATTGGCAGTTTCTGTCTATGTGATTTACAGCCTCCAAACAATCACCAGAGGGTCAACTGTAAGTTGGTTCTGACTCACTGGCAATGAGTGAGTGAGTTATAGACACTGGTGACCTAGTCCATAGGGAGTTGCACTGCTAACCCACAGGCCATACCTCTCTGACAGTTCAAATCCACCCTTGGTCTGCAGGAGAAGGATGGGCAGTCTCTTCCCATGCAGTTCACAGACCAGGAAACCCAGTGGAAGGCCCATTATGCGTCAGTTTCGATTTGACAGCAATGAGAGAGTAGTAGACTTACTATGGTTAAGTGCTCAGCTGTTAACTGAAAGATGCAGAGGTTTGCTACTCTCAGATATGAAGTCTTGGAAACTCTTTAAGCAGGGTTCGTATTCTGTCCTAGAGGATCAGTATGAGTTGGAATTTACTTGATGACAGTGGGTTCATAACAGCTACAAGAAGCTTTGGTGGTGTGGTGGGTGGTTTGCACCTGTCAGCTGTTCCGTAGGAGACTTCTTCCATAAAGAGTGTAGGAACCCTATTGGGCAGTTCAGGGAGATCTGGTGTCTTAGAGGTAAGGAATTTCTCTGCCATTGCAAAAGTTCATGTTTCAAATCCACCAGCTGCTATGCTGGAGAAAGATGGGCAGTCTCCTCCCATGTGATTTACTGCCTCTGAAAACCTGCTTAAACGGTATTCAACAACAAAATAGGGCAGTTCCACTCTGTCCTATAAGGTCCAAATGAGCTGAAATCGACATAATGGCAGTAGGTTTGGTTTTGTTTTAATACTGCTGTCAGGAACCTTTACAGATTACTGAGAAGCAATGATGTCAGTCTAGAGACTACGGTGAGCCTGATCCAGTCCATGGTCTTCACAATTACTTGCTATGCATCAGAGAGCTGGGCAATGACTTAAGATAACAGAAGAAAAATTGATGTCTTTGAGTTATGGAGCTGCAGAAAAGTCTTGAACATACCGTGGACTGCCAAGAAAACAAATAAGTCTGTCTTGGAAAGTGTAAAATGAAGTTTTTCCTTGGAGGCTAGGATTTTGAAACTCTGTCTCACATACTTTGGGCTTGTGGCCAGGAGGGACCAATCCTTGGAGAAGGATTTCATGCTCAGAAGGGTGAAGGGACCGTGTAGGAGAGGAAGGCCTCAAATGAGATGGATTGATACAGTAACTGGGGCAACAAGGAGTAGGTGTCTCAGAGTCAGTGAGACTGGCCCAGGACAGGGCAGATTTCAGAGCTATAGGGTCACTATGAGGCGCAGGCAACATAGCACATAACAACAACAAACATTCACTGGGTGCCTGTGTGTCTCACATGTTTGTGCCAAATATAATGGTCCTGCAAAAATGGAGCCTTAAAATTATGATTTTACAAATAAGGACATTAAGTCAGAATGGATAAGTCATTTGTCTGGGGCGGTTTCTTGTTGCTTTTATTGTGTACTGTCGAGTCAGAACCAACTCCCAGCTGACTCTCTAGCAAGTTTTCAGAGGCAATCAATTGCACAGGAAGAGCTTGCCCGTTTTTCTCCTGTAGAACAGCTAGTAGATTCAAACCATGTACCTTTGGGTTGACAATGCACTTCCTCACCACAAAGCCACCAGAGCTCCCTTGTCTAAGCCTGCACAGCCTGTAAATGGCTGTAGAGGGACTCACTGGTTGCAAAGCCAATGTTGTCTCAGCTCTACAGTATCACCTTTCTCCACACTCTGTGCTATGCTCAGACTTGTCTTCTGTGAAGTAATCACCTCAATTGCCTGGGACCCATGGGTACTGTCCCAGACTCCTCCAGCTGCCCTCTTGACTAGATCAGGGTTGATCTGGACTGTGGCACAAACAGGTGGGGATAAATGAATAACAGCAAATGAACTCAGCTGAGTCCACAGACAGCTTCAAAGACAAGAAACTAGATCTGTTGGGGCTTCTGGGCACTGCTAGGACTGCAGTGTTGGGGCTGAGGCTCCGGAAATGGATATTTCTCAACAACATTGTTGTGTGCCCCCTCTCTGAGGCAGTGTGGCACCTCTATGAGGTTACCTGGCCCTTGCACGGCCCTCTCTGAGAATGTGTGGTCCTCCTAAGGTCACGTAGTTCCTGTGTGGCCTGTCCAGGAAGCTGTGTAGCCCTCCATGCCTCCTGGCCTCTCTGAGTCCTCATCTTGTTTCCCCGGTGACTCCCTTTGTCATCTCTCCCAGGTTGCCCATCTGGAACCTTCAAGGCCAACCAGGGGGATGAAGCCTGCACCCATTGTCCCATCAACAGTCGGACCACTTCAGAAGGGGCCACCAACTGCGTTTGCCGCAATGGCTACTACAGGGCAGACCTGGACCCCCTGGACATGCCGTGCACAAGTAAGTTTCCAAGGCCCTTGAGAGCCACGCTTGACTGGAGCTCCTTGTGGAAAAGAACTAAGGTCGGGTTAGGGCCAGCCTTCCCGAGCAAGGAGCAGTCGGCTTCCTGGTGGGAAGGGGAATGAAAACTGTTTGGAAAAGGACCATTCTGGAGCAGTCAAGCAGCTGATGCACAGGCACCATGGAGCTGACATCTGGCTCCCTTCCTCCTTGTGCTATTCACGTGGAAGAGAAAGTCAAGGTCTTGATTCACAAAGGGATGGGGGGGATGGGCATGGGAGGCTTGGCAGGAGAAGACTCCACAATGGAACCAGCGCCCAGGTGGTGTCTGTGGCAGAAAAGACTGCCTAGTGTTCTAACCTGGCAGCAGCTGCCCGAATCCCAGGCCAAGTTTCTCTAAGAAAGGGGTGACTAAGAGGGCAGTATTACTCTCTCTCAGTTAGGAGTGGCATTCAGCTACAAGCAACACACAGCTGAGCCCAGTAGCTTAAACCATGCAGTTTCAGGGTTTATTTTCTCATATAAAAATAATCCAAAGACAAGCAATGATGGAATACTACACTACCTCCAAGAAGTCCTCTGAGACCTGGCTTTTTATTTCTGCCCTGTCATCAATATCCTGTGGTTTTAATCTTTGCAGTCACTTCATAGTCCAACATTGCTGCAGAAGCTCCAGACATCACACCCTTATTCTAGGCAGCTTTGAAAGGAGAAAATGGGGAAAGGACAAAAGGAGCATGTTATAGTTATTTGTCACTCTTTTAATAAAAATCCCAGCCCACAATTTCAGCTATGCCTCAGTGGTCAGCAAGTAATCAGAGAGTTTGGGAAATGTCTTTTAGTTAAATATATATTGTCACCTTCAACAATTAGGTCTGTATATGTTAATAAGGAAGAAAGGGGAAACGCATATTGGGTTGGCATAATCTCAAACACAAATAAACCTGTTCCCAGTACAGATGCTGCAAAGACTGAAGTTCAGGGTAAAAGTTTAAGATGAGGTGCAGCAGAGTGAGAGTTACATTCTAGAAATATCTCTCTGGTGGATGGGAAAAAGAAAGGATTTGGAAAGAAAGTCTTTTTTTTTTTTAACCTTTTTTGGGAGTTTTGGGCTTGGGCGGGTGTTGGTTTTTATTTTTTCTCTTAAGAGGCGTGTGCTGGAGCCAAGAAGATCTCTGATGGCTTAGTAGTCCATAGTGTGTTGTTGCCTGCTAACTAAAAGACCGAATGCCTCTGGCAGTTCAAATCCTCTAGAAGCTCTGCAGGTGCAAGATGAGCTGTCTCCTCTGGTTAAGACTTACAGCCTCAAGAGGGTTGCTATGAGTTAGCAGCAAGTCAACCAGAGTGAGTGAGGCTGCATTCGGGGCAGTGGGCACAGTCTCTTTGGAAATAGCATCCTCCCACACTAAGTGGCCTTTATCCCCCTTCTCAGCCATCCCTTCTGCACCTCAAGCTGTGATCTCCAGTGTCAACGAGACCTCGCTTATGCTGGAGTGGACCCCGCCTCGAGACTCGGGAGGCCGGGAGGACCTGGTCTACAACATCATCTGCAAGAGCTGCGGCTCAGGCCGGGGGGCCTGCACGCGTTGTGGGGACAACGTGCAGTACGCGCCACGCCAGCTGGGCCTGACAGAGCCACGCATCTACATCAGTGACTTGTTGGCCCACACCCAGTACACCTTTGAGATCCAGGCTGTGAACGGAGTCACCGATCAGAGCCCCTTCTCACCTCAGTTTGCCTCCGTGAACATCACCACCAACCAAGCAGGTAAGCACTTTGAATGCGCACACAGAAGGGTACCCTGTCATGCTGTGCCAGATTGGTACCTTGCCAGCCCTTGTTAAAGATTTCTCTCCACAAAAAGGTTTTCTATGTGATCCAGCCACCTTGGAGAGTAAATGTTACCTTCCCATTATAACAGCATTTAGGGTAATTGCTGCCATTTTTTTAATACATATTAAGGTAAAAATTAAGCTTCTGTAACAAAAAGATGCAATGTTCAAGTGACTTAAAGGACACAAAAATAGATTTCTCTCAAGGATTCTCTGCATGATGCAAATGCTTCATACGTTCAGCTGCCAACTAAAGGGTTAGAGGTTTGAGTCCCAGAGGTGCTTTGAAAGAAAGATCTAGAGAACTACTTCTAAAATATTCTGAAATTTTTATGGAGCAGTTGTGATGCATGGAGTTGCTAGGAATCAAAACTGACTCAGCAGCAACTTGTGTCTACAATTTTGTGTTTGCATGGTAGGCCAGAGGAGAGTAGTTCAAATGAGCAGCTCCAATCTGGTTAGAGAATTTTGAATTAGATTTTTCTATTGTGGTGTTTCACCATTCACCAAACTTTTGTTTGCATGGTTAAAGTTGAGCAGTGGTCACCCTCTAAGCTAAAGAGCATCATCTGTGTCCTTCCATTGGGAAGACCCTCATCACATGGCCTCTTGAGACCCAAAGGGGTCTGGGAAATGTAGTCTCTCGCTGGTCAGCCATATGTCTGCTGAGACAACAGTTAAGCACTCAACTGCTGACTGACAGGTTGGCAGTTCAAGCTCACCTAGCAGCTCCACAGGAGAAAGACCTGATAATCTGCTTCCATAAATATTACAGCCAAGAAAACCCTAGAGGACAGTTCTTCTCTGCCATGTGGGGTCAAAGGGAATCAGAGTCAAGGCAACAGCACCCAATCCTACAAGCTTCTGTCACCAGAGAAGGAGATAAGTTTCAGTGGACATCCATCTGTTTTCACAAGTGCTGTCTTTGAACCTCAGCCCACTCTAACACTAGCAAAAAACTCTTCTCCCTCAGCATGCCCTTAACAGTCCTTTCTGTTCATCTCCCAACACTTGCCGCCCTGCTTTCGGCACAGCCTTACTTCTCCAGGGAGTTTCTACACGTGCAGTCCCACTCCCCACCCAGAGCCGCCTTCTGTCCACTCCACCTTCTGGCCCCACTTCTCCCTGGATCACTATCTTTGACGTCACCTCAGGCCCTCCATGTGACAGGATCCAGAAGTCACTTCCTGGAAACCCATCATTTTCAGTTCTCCATGACAAGCTGTACAATTAGCATCTCCTTCCTTTTGAAACCTCTTTCTTCCCTGGCGCACACACTCCTGGGTTTCCTCCTATAACCTCAACTGTTCTCTTTCCAGCCCCATTCGCCCGATTTCCTGTTGGAATGTTGGGCTCACTCTGGCCTTTGCCCAGCCTTCTCTCCCTGTGCTATCTCCCCACCCCTGGCTTCAGTGCTTATCAACCAGCCTAGGCCTCCCCTTCAGACACCAGACCCTGTAGCTGGCCTCTACTCATCAGGTCTGCATGGATGTTTCACAGACCCTAAGACTTGCACCCAACCCTTGATAACTCTTCCCTGTAAAGACAACAAAAATTATTTCTCTTTCCCTCAACTATGCCACCGTCCACCAGTCCAGGTCAGAGCCCAGGAGCCACAAACAATCCCCACCTCTCCCGCCTCTTGCCTGTACGTACTCAGTCAACAAAACCTTTGATTTCACATCCTTATTGCCTTTCCCAGCTGACGTTTGTCTTACTACCACTCCCATTGTTCAAAACCTCTTTATCTTTTTTTTTTTTTTTATTATTTAACCATTATCAACCACATGTAATAAGACATTGTTGGTTCAATGGTAGAATTGTCACCTCTCCTGCAGGCAATCAAGATTTGGTTCCCAGCCAATGTACCTCCTTGCCAGCTGCCACTCAGTGGAGGCTTTTATGTTACTTTCACACTGAACAAGGTTCAACGGAGCTTCTGGGCTTCTAAATTAAGATAGACTAGGAAGCAAGGCCTGGTAATCTACCTTTGAAAACCTTCTGAGTGGCAAGGAAACACTGTTTCATCCACAAGTCCCGTTATGGGTGGGGCCACCATGAGTCAGGAGCCAATTCAACAGCAGCTCACCCCACCATCATCCACATACTGGCCTCTTCAACACCTTCACTTTCTCTGGCCTCTAATCTGTCCTTCTCACTGTTGACAAGAGGAAGACTTCTCAAATGTTAATCCAGATAAGTGACTCTTCCGCTCTCCCTTTACCCCCAAAATCCCTCATGCTTAAGGTCCAGCTTCATTTGGCATTGTTGGCCACTCTGCTTCTCCAAGCACCTCAGCCCTCGTGGCCTTGGGGATCTCTGCTTGTGCTGTACTTGAGCATCCAGGCTTCACATGAAAGGCTCCTGCCGATCCTGTTTCATCTTGGAGATCGTCTCCTCATGAAAGCCTTCTCGGATTCCTGACCTTAGCACTTGCTGCCCACCTCATCACCATCACTCACTCCTCTGTCCTTTTTCCTGACTTTGAACTTCTTGAGGACAGAGAGTTTTATCTTACGTAACTCTGTGTCTATGGTGCCCAGCCCTGAGCCCGGCACTGTAGCACCCAGTGAATGCTCATTGGCTGGATGAAGATCACTGGGCCCTCAAGAGGCCAGGCCTTACTCCATCCTGCACTTTAATGACCATGCGCTTCCCCGCCTCTGCTTCCCACCAAGGTTTAAATGAAATTTCCAAGGATGTTCTTGTAACTGAGGGCAGAAATATTCTACTAAAAAATATTTAGCAGAAGAGCACTGGATATTTCATAGCCTGTCAAAGGAACAAGCAAGTCCTTCTGGGAGGAAGGGCAACCAGGTTGCTCCTTAGAGGCAAAGACGGTGAAACTTCATCTCATAGACTTTAGGCATGTTGGAACTAGTCCTTGGAAAACAACAGCATTCTGAGAAAGGTGGAGGGTCAGAGGAAGAGAGGAAGACCCTCAGCAAGACGGGTTGATACAGAGATCACCACAACAGGCTTGAGCATAGCAGAGAAGGTGTGGATGGTACACAGTAGGGCAGGGGGGTTCAGTTCTACTGTTTATAGGGTCACCAGGAGTCATAGCTGCCATGATAGCACATAGCTGCAACAGCAGGGGCAGAAGATGTGGGATTCGACCCAGTGGCTATGTCCCTCAGTTATTCACTCAACAACCCTTGTTGATTCTCTACTGTGGGCATGGTCTGGGCCCTTTCCAAGGCAGGCCAGGCTCCAAGAGATAAAACAAATGAATTATGCAGCCTTCTCTTTCTGATACAAAGTCAGACCCTTAGGAGAGCTAGAAGATTGTGCCTCCAGCCAGGGTAGGTCCGGGAAAGTTTTCTGGAGAGATAAGATTCGACCTGAAATTTGAAGGACCTGTGAAATTGTAAAGTTGTTGTTGTTGTTGTTATGTGCTGTCGAGTCGTTTGCGACTCATAGCGACCCTATGTACAACAGCCCTAAACCCTGCTCTATCCTGTGCCAGTCGCACTGCCTCTGACACACCCATCCCGATTACCTCAGTCACTGAATCAATCCGCCTCATAGAGGGTCTTCCCCTCCTGCGCTGTCCCTCTGCTCTACCCAGCATGATATCCCTCTCCAAAGACCTGTCTCTCCTTGCAACATGTCCAAAGTATGTCAGACGAAGCCCCAGAATCTTTGCCTCCAAGGAGTAGCCTGCTTTAACCCTCTCTAGGATGAATCTGTTTGTTTTCTTGGCAGTCCATGGTACATTCAATACTCTTCTCCAGCACCACAGCTCAAAGGCGTCAATTCTCTTTCTGTCCTCCCTAGTCATTGTCCAGCTCTCTGATGCATAACAAGTGATTGCAAAGACCATGGCCTGTATCAGGCGCACCTTCGTCTCCAAAGAGACACCGTTGCTCTTGAGTACTTTAGAGAGGTCCCTAACAGCAGACTTGCCCATCGCAATACTTTTTTTAAATTTCCTGGTCGCTGGCGCCAAGAGTGTTGAGTAAAGAGAGATGTAGAAAGACATTCTTAATGGTAGGAAGGCCATGAAAAGAGAGGGGAAACCGTCTCCAACTGGCTGAAGGTGCTTCCATGCACTACTTCACTGTACCCCCACCATCTCCCTGAGAAAGAGGCATCTATGTCCCCATTTCACAGATGATGTGCTGAGAAGTTGAGTTAAAAAGCAGAAGGTGGGGGGAAGCAGGAAGAGTAGAAGGGAGGGATTGGCTGTAGGTCAAGTGGACTCTGGGAGTGAAGCAAAGCCCGGGGTTTGTCCAAGAAACCTTGAGTGTGACTGTGTGGGAGTCTGCAGCTTTGTGAGAATGTGTGGATATGTGATTATATGCGTCTAGGCAAGCATGTGTTTGTGATCATGTGTGACTGGCCATGTGGCTTGATATTTATACATGCATTTGTGGGCATGGATGTGCCTGATTCTGAGAGGCCCGGAGGGAACGGGCATATCTACAGAAAATATCGCCTATGACAATTAGTTTTACATTGCTGAATGATCTCTCCCATCTGGCTGTGGAAACTTTGATGGCAAATAGAAGCTGCTTGTTGTTGTTGGTGGTGGTTGTTGTTAGGTGCTGTAGAGGCTGCTCAGCTCCGGCCTGTGCACAGCAGATCCCTGCCCGGTCCTGCTCCATCGTCACAGTCTCTGTCCACCTTAAGTCCACTGTGCAGTCACTGTGTTAGTCCACCTTGTGGGAAGGTCGTCCTCTTTTTTACTGCCTTCTGTTGGCACCTAAGTGCTTGCCTTGCCTGATGTACACACATTTCCAGGCCTGTGGGATGCATCTGTGCATTTGAGCATGCTTTGTATATCTAAATATGGCTCTGGGTGTGTATCTGAGAAGGACTCTGGTTTTGTACGTGCGCGCTTGTGGCGTGCCTGCGGCTGAGAGGAAGTCTGTGAGCATGTCGAGAGTCGAAACCTCACTTTGATTGGGGTCCCGATAGAGCTGATAGGAGGTGGGCAAACTGAGGGGACCTTCCAAGGCCAGAGATGTTAGCCAAGACACCTCACACATGACTGAGCCTCAGCTGTGAATCTCTGAGTTGGGGAAGCCCAGTCTTCCCCCAGCTGGAGGTGGAGGAGGTGAACTCTGCAGACACTGCCTGGGAGAAGCTTCAGTCCCCCAGGACATTGGGAGCCATTTCCGTACTGTGGGAGCCTCTCCTGCAGCCATATGGGGACCCTCCTGCATGTCCTAAGAGACTCATAGTGATGTCTGGAGCTCGAAGCTCCCAGGGAATGGAGATGAGGCAAAACATGAAGGGGAAATGCCCAGTTTAAGGCAGCAGCCTTGAGCAATGCAGGGCCCTGGGTGGGAATCACAGTGTTGTCATTTGTTTGTTGTGTGACTTTAGTGTACTAGTCAGCTGCTTCTGTAATAATGCTGTGTAACAAGTGTTCCACGACAACAAGCAAACACAACAAATAGGTATTTCTCTCACTGATAAGAGGTGAGGAAGTCTGCGGATCAGTTAGGATTCAACTAATTTTGACCAGGCTTTCTGAGCTGGGCGGACCCGAATGTGAGTTGAATTCAGCCTGAGATGTGTCATCTCATTGCTCTTAGACCAGAAACAGGCTTGCTTCTCTCACGGTGGGTGGCAGCAACCCAAGTGGCGAAGTCATATCGCCCCAGCACATTCAAAGCCTCTGCTGCTGGTCCAGCCACGCACATGGGCCAAAGCAAGACCTACAGCCAAGCCTGGCATCAGTGCCCTCTGTCTACATGGGTGGAAGTACCTGGCAAAGCTTGTGGGGGCGTAATCCTGCTACTAGGAGGAAGAACTAAGATCATTTAAACAATCTACTACGCTTGTGATGATTTCTTTCTTCCTCTGGGCCTTAGTTTCTCCAACAAATTGTTTCTTTGTCTCTCATTGCTGTAGAGTTGGAATGGGCTCCTAGGCAGTTCTGACCCTCTAGTGGGTTTTCAGAGGCCGGAAATCCCATGAGAGGAGATTGTCCATCTTTCTCCTGCAGAACCTCTGAGTTAGCAGCACAGCACCTCATGAACCACACTACCAGAGCTCCTTAACTGTTCATCAGAATGAGAGCAGGATCTGCCAAAGTCAGAGCCTGTGAAGACACAAGATGTTGTATTTGACCCGGTAGCTGTGTCCTTTACTTATTCACTCATAACTGTGTAAGACGGAAACCTGTCAGAGAAGGGAAACGCCTGTATTTTCCACTAAAACAAAGTGATAGAAAAGTGGTAAGACTGCTCCCCGAAGAACGTGCAAACCTATCTTGGAAGAAGTGCAGCTGTAATGCTGCTTAGGATGGTGAAGCTTCCTCTCATGTGCTTTAGATAAGTTGTCTGGGGGACAAGTGCCTGGAGAAGAACATCCTGCTTGATAAAGCAGAGAGTCCGTGGAAAGAGGAAGACCCTCAACAAGATGAACTGACACAAGACCGCAACAGTGGGTTCCATCAGAGCTGCAATGGTGAAGGTGACACAGGGCTGGGCAGTGTTTCATTGGGTAACGTATGGGGTCGGTATAAGTGAGAACCAATTCAATTGCACCTAACAGGGAAATGAGACATGACAGAGTCTACAAACACGATAGCATAAATTAGGATGCAAGGAGGGGCTTCTGGAGGTGAAGGAGGAGAGGCATTTCCTCCTGGTGAATGGGAAAAGGGCATGTCACCGAGGGCTTCCTGCAAGAGGAGGCATTTAACTTATCTTTGAAGGGTGTTTCAACAAGCAGAAATGGAATCCTGCAAGGAGGAAGGGGTCCAAGGTGGGGAAAGGTGCAGGAGGCTGCAGGTAGCCCACTCAGGATCCAAGCTGTCCAGGGTCTGTGGTCTCAGCACAAACACAAAGTCCCAGAGAGGGGCAGGAGGAGGGAGTGCCCAAGGTGGGCAGCAGAGAGGCTTCTGACGAGATGGCGTTTAAGCTGAAACCTGATGATGAGAAGGAGACAGCCATGCAGACAGTCAGCCACACCAGATTCGTCCCCATGGTCTCTCTCCCAGGCTGCTCCAGACACTGCCTGAACCCTTCAAGATCTCATCCCGAGCGAGCTCTAATCAGCCTCACCTCTGCTGGGTCCTGAAGGGGGTGGGAAGGGTCTGGGCTTTGGAATCAGGCAGACGATCCTGACTGTGACTTGAGCTTGGCAAGTTGTCAGTACATGGCTTTGGACACATCATTCTGTCCACCTCTGATCACATCGTCCCTGTAGGCGTGCTCAGTCTCTCCTCACAAGGTGGCTGTGAACGTGAGAATTTGAGCTACTGCCTGCAAGGGCCCTCACATAGCACCTGGCCCATCCAGGATGAGCATTCAAGACACAGAGGTCATTCATGTTGTAACAGCTCACATATGTGTCCTGCTTACAACGCGCCAGGCTCTGCTCTAAGCCCGTGGTGGTTCACCCTCACATCAGCACTCTCGGGTTATGATGGTGCTGTTATATGCCATCGTGTCTGTTCTGACTCATAGCAGCCCCTCGTGCAGCAGAATGAGACACTGCCCCCACCCTGCATCATCCACATCCTGTGCTTTCATCCATTGTTACAGCCACGGTATCAACTCATCTTCTTAAGGGTTGTCCTCTTTTTCACTGACTCTCTCCTTTATGACCCATGAGGTGGGTCCTGTCGTTCTGTTTCACAGGTAAGGAATGGGGATCCCTGCATCACATAAGCAGTGTATACTCAGCGGACAACGAAAAGGGCTGTTCAGTCCTATCCAGGAGCACTGTTTGGCCCGTGACCTTTTTGCCATGTAACTTAATGTGTTCAAGGATTCTGGGGGCTTGGACAAAGATATCTTGAGGGGAGGTAGGCATTTATGCTGCCTGTCACAGAAAGTCAAAACAAAATTCAAATCAAATCCACTACCTTTGCATCACCCCTGACTCATAAATACCCTGAGAGGATTTCCAAATCTTTATGGAATTGAACTGCTTCACTGGGTTCAAATTACTGACCTTTTAGTAAAAAGCCATAAGCCATAACCACAGCACCACCAGAAGTGCTTATCATAGGCAGTAGCATAAGTCATATTCAATCATGTCAGCACTGGCAGGGGTCTGAAAGTTCAGCTAGTGCAACCATCTTCTCTTACAGATAAGAAAACTGAGAGCCTCTCTCGGCTGCGCGGTGAATGCCCAGGTTAACACAGCAGGTGAATGCCCAGGTTAACACAGCAGGTCGTTGGCAGAGCCGGCCAGCCTCTAACACCCCGCCTGGGTCTCTGTCCATGACATCTCTCCACATGGCTTTCTCCTGGAAAGACTTTCAGCTCTCCAAAGCTGTTTCTGCCACCTGTGTTCAGCTCTGATCCTCTGCCCTCCTGTGGTGCAGGCACACAATGGCTCAGTCTCTGGAACTGTTAGCAACGTGTACTCACCTACTTCTCTCCCAGGGGGCTGAGGGATCAGAGAGAGATGGGGCCAAGAGAGCCCCCAGTGAGGCTCAGAGCTGGGGCCAGAGAGAGGGAGGGAGAGGACAGTTCCCTCCCCAGATCGAGCCCTCCACATGCATCCTCCTCTTTGATCTTCCCAAGCTTTCTGCAGGGAAGCCATCACCAGCCTCCAGAATCAGTTGAGATTGGGTTTGCCTGCATAGAATGGGAAGGAATATGACAGGTAACAGCTGCCATAATAATGCCAGTTAACAATCAACCACAAAACCTAGTATAAAATGAGAAACCTATATCAAGCTTGGGAGTATCTGGGTCAGCTGGGTGGTCGCTTTGGTCCTGGCAGGTACAGTTACAGATTTTCAGTTCCATCACGTTGGCCCACTCAGCAGCTATTTGGATTTTGGTGGGGTTCTATCACATGTTTGGGTCACTCCTCCCCAGTCTCATTCTCTAGCAGGTCAGCCTGGACATGTTCTCATAGTACCTCCAGGAGACCATGACTCCAGGGGAGTGAGTGAATAGGTACAAGAGCTTTTTTTTAAAAAAATTTTTTTATTATTATTAATTTTAATGAATGTTTACAGAGACTGAGGATTTCCATTCATTTATTGTTGCACTTTTCTCCCTGCCCACCTCTCCCTCCCCCCAACTCATTCTTCTCTTTGAAAAGTAAAATTCTTTCATTGTTATACAACCCCTCCCGCCAAGTCTGCTCCACTGTACAGCCTTCATTCTGGACTCCTGTCATGTCAATAATACCTAAATACATATCCCTTTTAAACAGTTCTCTCCCTCATGTGTTTCAATGCAGTATACACTATTGAACTCATCTTTTTTAGTCTCCCCCCGACACCGATGTCAGTCCTCTTTTACAACAGTGACACTATGCAGTATTTGTCCTTTTGTGACTGAGATACTTCAGTCAGCATAATGTCCTCCAGGGTCACCCATTTTGAATAATATTGCATGAGTTCCTTGTTTTTCAATGCAGCATAGTATTCCATTGTGTGAATATACCACAGCTTCTCTAGCCATTCATTTGTTGATGGGCACTTAGGTTGTTTCCAACTCCTTGCTATTGTGAACAAAGCCGCAATAAACATGGGTGTGCATGGTACAAGAGCTTTTTATATATTTTGTTGATATTCTGTTGGTCAAAACAAGTCATAAGCCCAGGCCCAGAGAGAAGAGAAACTATATAAGTTATAAACTGTGAGCTCCACCAAACACCATCCACCATGAGTAACCGTTATGGCATTTGACACCCCAATGGCACAAGGTTCAGCATCGTGTTGACAGAAGAGTGCTGTACCACCTAAAAAAATGTTCCTCCAAAATATAATAACAACCAACTTTAATACAAAGGCTCTCTCCAAGGTCTAGTAGACTTTAAACAAGAGGCTTAAATAATATTTTTTTTAAAAAAACCCAACCACCATGAATGAAAAAAAAACCAAAACAAACAAACCACCAACCAATATAGTATGTTATAGAAGGTACAGGGCAAAACATATGGATGCAAAGTTAACAATAATATTACCAGTCTGCCATAATGGCTTACATGTAAAAGATACCTGAAGTTATGACAACTTCATGGACTCATCAAGAAGCCAGAACCCTTAGCCCATAGCTTTTGCCTATGTGATCTAAGATGGTTGCAAGAGCACCGGCCATCACACCTACATCCCAACCACAAAATGAAAGGAAGAGAGAAGGGTAGGTTCCCCTCCCTTTTAAGGCTTATATTTCATTGGTAAGCACTTAGTCACATATCCTTTTCTAGATACAAAGAGTTTATTTGGGCACAGAATGCTCAGCTAAGAACCAAGATTTCATTCCACTTAAGAGAATGGATTTCTAATAGGCAATGAGTACTGGCAGTTTTATCCCATTTTTAGGTGAGGAAGCTGAGCTCGGAGGGAGGTGACTTGCCTGTGGTCACACAGTGGTCTGTCACTGGAAGAGCTGGTGTCTGAATGCTGAATGCTTCCTCTTATCTCCTCCACCACCTCTCAAGAGCATTGCTAAGACTCATTAATCATAGTTCTGTTTGAGAGTCTGAGTGACACACAGACAACCACATGTGACTGATGTCCCTTGCTCTAGGCCAGTTCCATGTTGGAACTACAGGCCTTCATTTAACTTCCCCAGCATTCCTGCCATTGACCGTCCCCATTCCACATAGAAGCACCAAGGTTCAGAAGTTGAGATGAGTTTCTGATTTGAGGTCAGGCTCTGTGTCCCACCAGTCCCTGCAGCCATATCAAGTTAGGTAATTGAGTGTTTGTCCAACATCAACTTCAGATCCCCACAATGACCCAACTCTTTTGGTCTGCAGGTAAATCAGGCAAGAGGAGAAAAGAAAACCAGTCTAGGTGTTAGTCTGCAGGCCTGAATTCCAATCTCACCATACCCATGATCTCAGGAACCCTGGGTAATTAGCTTAATCTCACCTCACTCTTGAATCTCACTTTACTCATCTATAAAGTGGAAAGAATTAACCCCTGCCCTATTTTTATTCTGAGAATAAAATAGGGGTGTGGGGGCTAACACCCAGATGTTGTTAACTATCATCAATCAAGTTTACTCCTGACTCAGTGATTCCGTACATGACAGGATTGGACCATATGGCCCATAGGATTTTCATTGGCTAAATTTTGAGAGTAGATCACCAAGCCTTTCTTCCTAATCTGTCGTAGACTAGAAGCTCTACTGGAATCTATTCAGCATCTTATGAAGCACCTGAGCCTCCACTGACAGACAGATGGCTGTGCATGAGATGCATTGATGGGAAGAGAACCTGGATCTCCTGCAAGGAAGACAAGAATCTGCAATGAATCACAAAGAATCAGTGAGCAAATGAACAGCCAGTCGCCACTCTAGAGCACAGTTTTCTCAGATTCGAGGAATAATAATGATAATGATGCTGTCTCCTGAGCCCAGCTATTTTCCAAGATTGCTAGCCCCAAACACACTAATAACTATGATATGCAAAAGTCATTCTCAGGTCAAGTGGAAGGTCAAGTGAGGTTGAGGACCCACTAGTCTCAGCCAACTTAACTGGATTTCTTCCCTGCAGGACTTCTCAGAACCTTGAATAAAGTAGTGTGCACTGTGAGTCTCCACAAACAAGGGTCAAGAATTCTGTGTTTCCCAAGCTTTCTTGGCTACAGAACATCTTTTTTTCATGGAAAGGAACCACTCTTAGTCCACCAGTTCTCAGCCTCTCCCTTTCTCTATCCCACACTACTCTTTAAAAGCCTTGATCCTGTCAGAAAGAAACAAAGGCTCTCATCTGGAAGACTTTCATTTGCAGAAATTCTTTTGGTGAGAATTTTCCTCTGGTCACCCAGAATTGTAGCTAAAGCATAGGGAGTTAATTGCATTGCTAGAGGTTTAAGAGAAACACTCAACACAGCTTTTCCATCACTGGCAGGGAATTCTAAGAGTCCTGTTGTGAATAGTGTTCCTGCTGCAGACCCTTGAGAATGCAAGGACAATAATAAGCAATTGTCGTGGTATTGTACACCAGCTGGTTGGCAAGAGACCCCTTGTCAGGCCAGCAGGTCACAGCCACAGGTGGGCTTAGGATCGGAGGGAGAATGAATTCTTGGTGACTGTCATATCAGCCAAGCTGCCTGCTAACGGACACTGCTTGAGGCCACTGCTCCAGGCTCACAGCTGTGGTCAGCTGACTGAGTCATAGTTCTAAAACCAAAACTCACTGCTGCCCAGTCAGTTAGAACTCTTAGCAACCCCAGAGGACAGAGGAGAACTGCTCTGTGGGTTTTCCAATGCTGTGAGCTTAATGGAAGTTATGGAAGTTCGTTGCCTCATCTTTCTCCCTAAGAGTGCTTGGTGGGCTTGAACTACTGTCTTTCCAGCTAATATCTGAGGGCTTGACTGTGCTACCAGGCCTCTGTGAGTGTGCTGAAGGGGCTGTCAAAGATGAGACTGCTTTCTCTTCCCATCCCTCCTTCTTCCCTTTCTCCTTTCTCGTCTTCTCCTCCCCTTCCCTTCTTCCTTATCTTCCTTCCTTCCGCCAACAAATATTAAGTGCTTAGTCACTTGCTACGCATCTGAGAACTGGATAACGAATAAGGATGACAGAAGAAAAATCAATGAGTTGTGAATATCCATGGACGGCAGAAGAGCAGATGTGTCTTGGTGAAGGTGCAGCCAGAGTGCTCCTTATGGGGAAAGGTGGCGAAGCTTTGTCTCACATACTTTGGACGTGTTGCTAGAAGACACTATTCCTTGGAGAAGGACATCATGTTTGGAAAGGTGGAGGGACAGTGAAGGAGAGGAAGACCCTCAACACGATGATTGTCATAATGACTGCAACAGTGGGCTAAAGTATGTCAGAGATGATGAGGATGGCCCAGGATAGGGCAGGGTTTAGATCTGTTGTTATAGGATCACTATGAATCGCATTTGACTCGACAGCACCTAACCACAACATTCCTCTGAGTCTTCCAACATCCCAGGCACCAGGAGAAAAGAATTGACTATTAAGAGAAACTTAGTATTCTTGAAGACACTGCTACTTAGCAAATGAATAAGCAAAGTAGTCTCAAATAGTGTTCACAATACAGAGAAAATAAGGCAGAGTAGCATGGAGTGGGGATTGAATGGAGGAAATGAGTTACTCAAGAAGGGCTTTTTAGAAGAGGCAGTGTTTGAGCTGAGACTTGAATGAAGTTGCTCCATTTAGGTAGAAAGGCAGGTTCTAGGCAGAAACACCACAGGCCAGTGACTCATTGTATTAGGAATGGAAAGGAAGTCAGGGTGACTGCAGCTTGGGAGTGAGAGGAGAGGCAGCGTGGTGACTGACCAGGCACTAGACTGGTGGGCTGCACTGGAGACGCAGCGAGATCTGAGAGTTTGGGTCTCAGGGTGGAGTCTCAGATTGTCCTGTGCCTGGCTAGTCCCCTACTCACCCGATCCCTGATTAGTGGAGGGGTTTCTTTCCTGCCTTCCTCAGAACTCCTGGCGTAGTCCAAACAAAGTCCGTGCCTCCTCGGCATTCTGACCCACCCAGCAACTCTAAAGGAGAAAAATGGGCGATCTCCTCCCGTGCAATATACAGCCTCAGAAACCCAGTGGAGGGCCAGCTGTGAGTTGTTTCCAAGACCATAACAATGAGTTTAAGGAGTTGGAGCTCAGGGCTTTGGAGGCAAAGCGGAGGGATGGGGGAGGGCTGTCCTACACTCACATCTACCTGGAGTCAGACCTGTGCCCTGTACTGGACCTAGTCCTGGGAGACCCTTCAAGGACACTTGATTCTGACCACCCTTTCTGTCCTGATAAGTGACAACATGCAAACAGGCTGCTTCTGTGAGTTCCTCCACTAGTGAAGGGTTGGACTTGAACATGCGGACTTGCTGGGGACAGCAGGGCCCCTGGCCACCTGCCCCAGGCGCTACCTGGCAGGCCTCTTCTTCCCCTCGCCCTCCCCTTCTCCTCTCAGCCACAGGCCTCTTTTGTGCATGCTCCCTGGGGCTCCATCTTCTTGCAGGGGTCACGGGGCACCGCTGACCCATCCCCCTGCCGGCGTGCCCGGCTGGTAATTGAAAATACCAGAATCCCTTGAAGACCAACTTACAAGGAAACCCGACACCCCAGGGTGGGCGGCGGGCAGCAAGAGGGGTGGAGAACTTCCAGCTGTTCCCGTTTCTCCCGCCATTAATCCCACTGGATTCCAGGAGAAAGGCCAGCCTTGCTTGGCCCCGGCTGGACGCCTTGATCATCTTCCCAGCAAATGCCGCCTCCTTGCCATGCCCGGGGTTACGGAGCTTACAGGATCTGAGCTGGGGTTAGATGGCTGTAATCTAAACCTGCCAGATAAAGCCTCCAGCCCCCCATCGCTGTGGGGGACCTGCTCCCCCAGCAGCTGAGCTGAAGGACCTATGTGGGCAGGACAGTGGGTGGTGGGTGAGCCAGTAGAACTGTGTGAAGGTAGCTCAGCAGCTGTAGTTTAAGGACAGGAGCAGGATGTCACCAAAGGCTTTTTGAGGTCCCTGCTTCCAAATCTCATGTTCTGTTCTCATCAGCTGCACACAAAGGAGACAATAGGACGTACTGGACCTGGGTGTTATTGTTGTTGTTTTTGTTGTTGAGCACGACTCCTGGCAACCCTATGAACAAAAGGCCTGAAAGCCTGTCTATAACTAGGGACATTTATCAAAGTTCATAGTTTCCGGAGGAGGAGGCTGAATTTAAATCCCAGTCCCATTGCTTGCTGTGCAAACCAGGGTGAATTATTGCAGTGCTCTGTGCCTTTTTTACCTCCCCTGTAAACATGGGATAATATTAATGCCAGCCACGCAAGGTGAATATGAGTATTTATAATGAGCCAGTTGTCACCAAGTGCACTGGTGACAGCAGAGACCCCGCACGTCTGCCTCCTCCTGGTGTGGCTTGAGCCTCAGGGCCCACATCTGTAGGTACCTTTGGTCTGAAGGCACCCCATGAAAGTTTAGAACTGTGCTGCTTGGAGTTTCTCAATGGTTTCTTTTTCAGGGCTCTGTAGGATAATTGAGTGGAGGCAGATGACAGAGGTGGGGGCGATGAGTAGATAACATGCTGACCAGCACTTAGCAGGTCTGGCTTCAGGCCCCAGACTTGCTGCTCCCTGCTGTGTGGCCTCGAACAGGTCACTTCCCTGCTCTGGCCCCAACGCCACCACTCCTTGGCCAGCAGCAGCAGCATCACCTGGGAGTTAGGAATGCAGATTCTCAGGCCACTTCCAGGCCGCCCGAGGGTCTCAGGGGCACGGCCCAGAGTACGTGAACTTCCTGTGTGAATGCTGGATTTCAGTTTTCACAGCTGTGAAACAGGACTTAATTGTTCAGAGTTTTTCTAGCACTATATATACAGCCACCTCTCCTGACTGGTATTTTTCCTCCAACCCCCGCCCAGGAGGATCACTAGGAGGAGCATTGCTGGCAGGAGAGTGGATTTTGTTTTTGGAAGATCTGTTTTATTCACTGCTGTGTTCTCAGGCACATAGTAGGCCCCGAACACAAATTTGTTGGATGTAAACGTCTCCCCACCTTTTCTACTCCCACAGTCCCCTCTGCCTCCCTCCCCCATAGCTGCCCAGAGACCACCAAGTCACTGTGTCTGGGGTCTATGGGTCACCTGTGTAGACTGTGAGGTCCAAGAGAGCACAGGCAGCACCTGGTGCTGTTCTGGCCCACCCTGTGGGGCCAGGCCCAGGGAAGGAGCCTGGTGCATCTCTATCCACATGACATGATCCCAGGGATCGTGGAGATTGTTGTCGTTGGCCCGATGATGCCACAAGAGCCCAGCAGAAGCCCTGTAAAGGCCCTTCTGCCTCCTGCCTGGATGCAGACATATGGAGGGATCTAGGCTAGTTGTGTGTCTTTGGCTAGGTCTTCTCCTCCCTGGATCTCCAACTCCTCAGCTGAGGTTAAGAAACAACACCTCTGTATCCACTCTGACCCTTGACCTTTAACCTCTGGATTCTCTTCCAGCTCCATCAGCTGTGTCCATCATGCATCAGGTGAGCCGCACTGTGGACAGCATCACCCTGTCATGGTCCCAGCCTGACCAGCCCAACGGTGTGATCCTGGACTACGAGCTGCAGTATTACGAGAAGGTACCCGAGATCCCAGTCTTCCCCAACACAAGCTCTCTCAGTGAGGCAGGAAAAGCCCTGTATCACCTCTGTTCCTCCTGAGGGGAGACTCAGCAGGTGCCTAGACCCCTCTGAGCCTGAATTTTCTGGCTTGGGAAGATCTGGCCAAAATCTTGATAAAATGCAACAGTCACAGCCCCTTCCCAAGACCCCCTGACTTTAGCTTTCTCTTCCAGGGATCTGATATTTGGAAAAAACTTGGTTATTGGTTTGTGCTTTTTTTTTAAAGACTCCTTCATTTCTTAAGCAATGAAGCATCTCATCCACTCATTCTTATTAAGCAGAGATTTGGAAGTGCTCAAGAGAGCTGATGTACAGAGTGAGAGAGCTGGTGCTTCCCAGTGTTGTGCTAATTGCAGCTACACTTGTTTTCATTTGCCTGAATAGTATTTGTATTGGGAGAGGTAGATTCTTTTTAAGCTTTTAAATCCTCCTTTCTTCCTTGGGGTACTGCTAGGATCCAGATCCAGGTTGAAATCCCTTGGTGTAGTAAAAAGAGCTTTGGACTAGGAGTGAGAAGCCCTAGGTTCAAATCCTATCTGTGCCCTTAACCAGCTGAGTGACCTTGGGCAGGTTCCTACCTATGTAAGTAGGGGCGAGACTCCTCTTCAGGTGTGTGTGGGGAGGGGAGATTGGGGGCTGGTAGAGCTCCCAGCATGGTGCCTGTCCCTCCACAGAGGTGACCTGGCTTCCCTTTCCTCCTCATCTGTCCAGCCTGCTGCACAATGGGCACGGGTGACCTGTAGGCAACGCCAGTGAAGTGCATTTCATCTCAATGGGGCCTACACACAGGGGCCAGGAAGGCAGGCAGAACAGCTGGCCACCAAGTGGACCATCTCTCTCTGGATGATGTCCTCTACTACCTACTCTCTGCAGTCACAGAAGGGACAAGGAGCCCTAGGAAGGATGTCCCCTGGACATCAATTTAGACTAACATGTGAATGACTGCTAGGACCTCCTTTAGTTATAGGCAATCTTGGGAACTTGAAATGAAAGTGAGTGAGAGAGATGGTGACAGTCACAGCCAGTACTGCAGGAGCCCCCTCTCAGGAGGTCTGGCCAGGCCCTTCCACACTATTAGCTGTTGAATCAGCCAACACTGGTGACTCTCGGGGCGGCGGCGGTGTGTGTGTGTGTGTGTGTGTGTGTGTGTGTGTGTGTGTGTGTGTGTGAACAAACACACACCCAGCTTTGCCCAGTTGCTTTATAATTGCCTCTTGCCTTGTTCACACTCTCCTAGGGAGTTCTGAGAGTCCAGGGACCTCATCTATCCTGTTCACCACCCTCCTCCCAGCACCCTGGTCCTGGCACCAAGAAGGCACTTGATGGATACTGGTGGAATGAATAAGATATGAGCCTCTTCCTATGGCCCACACCCCAGTTACTGTGTACCACACACCAGAAAGCCCATGAATATGCTTTGGGACTTCATGTCCCCCCACCCCTATTCATAATTTCCCTTTTGGCCTCCACCTCCTCCCTGCCATCCGCCTTCCCGGCACACCAAAATATCACCTCCTCCAGGAATGAATGACTTCTTCCCTCGGACTGGGCCTGCTTCAAGCATCACTGAGCAGGCTGTGAATGAGTGAATTGTACTAATTCATTAATGGTATTAATTCATTAATGACATTAATGAATGAAAGAGAGCTGCCAGTGTCTGAGCCTGTGAATGAAAGGAAGCGGTGTGGATGTCTACATGGATGGAGGAGTCAATTCTGTCCTTCTAGACCTCTAGCTGGCCCTCACCTCCACCTCACTGACTTCACCTTAAATGTCACCTCCTGAGGGAATCCCTCCGTTGCTCCTAGATCTGGGCAGAACCCTTATTTCCCCATTCATTTTACCCAGCCTTTGTCCACAGCCTTTATTAAAACTATAATTTTGTGTGTGTCAGTGAGTAGTTAGGTATTTGAGCTCTCGGTTTCAAGCCAGACAGGAAGTCCCCAGGCAGGAACCCCCGCAAAGGGGACTCTGCCATTGTCTCCTCCAGGCCCCCTGTTCTTTGCAGGCACTGTTTGCTCAGAAGCAAAGGTGACAAGAAAGTGACCAGTGAGGGCGAAACAGCCCAGGTGATGGGAGAGAAGCTGCCCACACCCTTAGCTGGGCCTTGAGGGCCTCTGAGCCACCAGGGTCCTGGGAGCCAGACTAGCTGTGCCCCAGCCACGGAGACCCCAGCATTTCCACACCCTCCGGCAGGGACAGCTTAGTAAGTCCAAATTCAGAAAGAAAAAGGGAGGGGAAAAACTAATTAAGAAGCTTTATGATTAAATGAAACTGAAAGTGTTTGTCCCCAAAGACTGGAGCGGAAATGAGGAATCCCGGCGAGGGTCTTGCCTGCGACCTATTTCCCGCTGTGCAAGGCGGGGCTGGGCAGGCTGGTGGAGGTGTGAGCAGGGAGGCAGCTCTTGCCCTACTTTCTGCCACCACCACCGAGCTTGCCCAGGTCCCAGGCCCCATCATCCTCTGGCCGCAGTTACCACCTGCTCACATCTCACGAGCTCGCCCAATGTGCTCTTCCTCCGCAGAAGTACCATTCACCTCATAGAATGGGAGGGTAAACTGAGGTTCTCAGAGGCAATTATGTAACTTGTCTATGAGACCCCAGCCAGTGTGCGATGGAGCCAGGGTCTTGACCTTGGTCCCCTTTCTCTCACTGGCTCACCTATCTCCCAACTGTCTGCCAGGATTGTGTCTAGGGTGACCATTAAGCGGTAGGACCAGCTTCTTCCACAAAGAATTTTAACCATAAATGACAAATAGAGGGACAAGGTTGAGGGTAGGGTACAACTGTGATGAGACATGGCTCTCCTCCTTGTAGGACCTAAGTGCAGAGAGAGGCAGTTTGGAGGAGAGACACTGGATCGTTCAGCCTTCACCCTTTCCAACTTCGGAGCCAGGTGCTGGGCTAGGTCCCAGGAATACCAAGGGTGATCAGACTGCCTCAGGGATTTCACAGACAGGTGCAGATATAGGTATCCATGAGATTATGTGCACAAGTCACAGGAGGACCACACAATTCACATGGGGGTACCGAGGAAGTGCCCATAATCCTCACATGGGTGAGGGGAAGCTTTCATCCAGGTGACATCTGAGCTGAGTCTTAAAAGATGCTAGCAACTCAGCAGGCAGACAAGTGATGTGATTAGAGTCAGAAGCAGCTTGTGCAAAGGCCCTGGGGCAGAAATGAGCTGGCTGTGTTCAAAGAACTGAGGGAAGGCAAATTTGGCAGAAGCGACATGTGCAAGGAGGGGAGAGGGAGGCAGGATCAGGTTCTGATGGGGCCTTCCAGGCCTTGAGAGTCTGGATTCGATTTAAAGTCGACAGGAAGCCATTGGAGAGTTCTGAGCAAAAGAGGGATGTGATCTGACTCAAATTACTCTAAAGATCCTTATAGATTGCAGGAGGAGGACAGAATGCAAGAGGGACCTGGAGGGATGTGAGGGCCCTGCACAGGACTCTCCTGAGACACCAATTGGGCAATGGTAGTGGCATGGCCTAGGCTGTTGGCAGCAGCAATGGTGAAAAGCTGGCAGTTTGAGACAATAATCTGAGGTTCAGGAGACCCAGGAAGTCCAAAGGACTTCCAGTGGATGGCTGTGATTTGCAGGTGGAGGTGTGGTGCTTAAAGCTGTGGGTGTGGCTGAGAGCGAGCACAGGAATGTGCCCAGGGAAAAGGAATGGAGGGGGCTAGAATCCTGGAGAAGGTCAAGATCTGAGGAAAGGAAGAAAGAGAGGAGCTGATGAAAGCATCCGTGGAGGCGCCGCAGAGAGCCAGGAGGAGAACCAGGCACAGTTTCTGTCCCTGACCTTTCAGGCAGGGCCTTGACTCCCCAGCTGTCACCACCACCTTCCAGGGTCAGCCCCCACCAGGGAGAGCCAGCCAGGCTGCTAAGAATTCTGAGAAGTCCGTAGCCAGTTATTACCTCACACCCTGGAATCTTCCGTGTCTGCAATTGATTTCTTTAATGAATGCTCCAGAGCCTCCCAGGTAGGGAAGTTGCCGATGCCTCCCGTCCAGTCCAGCCGCCTTCAGGCCCCTGAGGTCCCTGCCCCCACCTTTCCCACTCCCTCTCCCCGTCTTTAGAAAGGGCATCTTTGGAGTAGGGCTGTCTGTTTGCCCTTTCTCCAGCTCCACTGGGATTTCTCAGTCTGCCCACAGGCCGGAGCTGACAAACACTTTGCCAGGATGTTTCCGGGTGCCACTGGCAGTGGTGTTCAGCTCATTGCAGATTCAAGGCTGTCCATTCCCACGCATTCTGGTGTCCCTGGGGAGGTGGCCTCCTTAGACAGCAGCCCCATAAAACACACAGGTTACCACTTTTCTTGGATGTCCAAGAGCTCAAGAGGAAGGGTCTGAATTTGTGAGGCCGGCTGTGGTGGATGAGCCCTGGTCTTCCACAGACTTTGGGTGTTTGTAGAGCTGACTGAGGAAACGGGGAACGAAGGGTGTTTATAAGCATAGGGGAAAACCTACTGGAAACCCCGCTGAAGGGCCAACTATGGGTGGATTCCGACTCAACAGCACACAGCAACAACAAAGCACAGAAGGCTTTGTCCAGGGTGCTGGTGGGGGCTCCAGATGGTCAGAGGCACCGTCATTGGGTTAGTGATGACTAGGGAGGAGTTTCTTCACTCAGGCATTCATCCAGCTATTCATTACTGAACATTGGTGAGCACTTACTCTAAAGTGATGCTAAAGAGAATGTGCTAGTGTTGCTGGTGTTGTGTACCATTGAGTCACAACCTACCCAGAGCTGACCCTCCAGTGGGTTTTCAGAGGCAGTAAGTCACACAGGAGGAGATTGCCCATCTTTCTCCTGCAGAGCAGCTGGTGGATTCAAACCACATACCTTTGGGTTGGCAGTGAAGCTCCTTAACCACTAGGCCACCAGCGCTCTAACTAACTAGAGTGCTGATAGCTAACATTTATTGTATCTTTCTATGCACCAGAGGATCCCTGGTAGTGTTGTAGGCTAAGCATTGGGCTGCTAACCAAAAGGTCAGCAGTTCAAACCCTCCAGCTTCTCCATGAGAGAAGGGCAAGGCTATCTATGCCTGTGAAGATTTACAGCCTCAGAAACTCTATGTGGCAGTTCCACTCTGTCCTATGGGGTCACTCGGAGCTGGAATCAACCCTGTGGCAGTGGGTGTATAGGTGCCAATGATGATACTTTAGCCGCCGTTTCCTGTCAGGGAGCTAATTGGGGCTTTGAATATGTAAAGAAACATGCTCAGTGCCTTAGAAGTCCAAGGTCACCCATCGATCCACGGGTAAGGACGCAAACTGGTGACTGGTTGATTTCATGGGCTTGTAGTTGTAGTGAGCTGCTGAACTGCTTTCAAATCGTGGTGATGCTATAGGACAGAGTGCGTTTGTCCCATGTTGTTGTTGACAAGTGCCATCGAGCCAAGTACTACTCATAGCCACCCTGTGACCTGTTCTGTGCTGCACCATCTTCACACTTCCTGACACACAAGGGCCCATTGCAGCAGTCGCTGTGTCCCATAGGGTTTCCCAAACTGTAATCTTTCTGGGAGCAGAAAAATCAAGTCCTCTCTTCTTTGTTGCTGTTTGGTGGTTCAAACTGCTGATCTTTGCATCAGCAATCAAGGGCTTTATCATTGCACCACCAGAGCTGCTTGTTGATTTCATAACCTTCATCTACCTTTTTTCTCATACTCCATTAGCGCTTTCTCACTGCGGATGGCCTATGCCTGAGAGAGAGGGGACAGAAGAAAGTCAATTGATCGCTCTTGACCATCTCCTACCTGCTAGGCACCAGCTGATCAAATTTTATCTTCACAGAAACCCTAAGAGATTGATACTTTAATGTTCCATTTTCTGCAGTAATATACTGAGGTTCAGGGAAATCAAAGGTTCTTCCAAGGTCACAGTTATATATATTCTGTATAGTACTCGATTTGTTTAAACTACCACACTCAGCCTCCTCTTTGTCCTTCATGGCTGGTTTTAAGATGTCTGCTCTCGTTGTCATAGGTACATGGCACTGGCATGAAGCTGTCTATCTCCTCCTATAATCCACGAATTGAAAATCTTACCTTTGCTTAGCAGCACCCACCCATTTTGCAGAATCTTAGCCCCGCTCAAAACTGGGCAAATTTTGTGTTGGACAGCGGCACCTAGTGTCTAAACTTGGTACTGCTTATCATCTAGGCTTTAGGGTTTATGGCCTCGGAAACCCAGTAGAGAGTCACTATGAGTTGGGCAGTGCCTTTGAGTATTTTATTTCACAGTTCACTCAAGAGCCTTGGTTGCACATAGATTAAACGTTCAACTATAACAGAAAAGTTGATTGTTTGAACCCACCAGTAACTACATAGCACTGAACCCCATAAGGTTGCTACCATTCAACTACAAGTTTAATGTTCACTCACAGCTGTGTCAGTGGTTTCCAGCCCCCGCTTTATGAAGAGCCTGAGCACTGATGAAGGAAGCATTTTAGGGGACCTCACAGTCCTTAGAGAAGAGAGTGTGTTTAACAACAGTAGGTGGCAGAGGAGATGGTGTGCCTGTGAGCTCCGTCTGGGACATCTAGGACATGTCCCCTAGAAATCCCCATCCCTAGAAGTGGTGGCACCTGCAGACAACCACGAGATCAATGAGGAAACATGGTATTGTTACATGCAATCAAGTTGGAACCAACTCCTCACCAACCCTCCACTGAGTTTGCAGAGGCTGTAAATCACACAGAAAGAGACTGCCCGTCTTTCTCCCTTGGAGCAGCTGGCGGATTCAAACCATGTGCCTTTGGGTTGGCAGTGCAGCTCCTTACTACTCGACCACCAGAACCCCCTCTGAAAAGATGAGATGAAACATTTCAGTCAGAGACAGCAGCTCCCCAAAATGCCCCAAGTGTCCAGCAAACGCAAGGTTGCCAGTCAGCTTCCCAGTCAGCTCCAAATTCACGACAACTCATAGACAGCAGAAAAAAGTGCTACCGTCCTGCTGCTATTGTTTGACACAGTCACTGTGTCAGCTCAACTCATGGAGGGTCTTCCTCTTTTTCTGACTGTCCACCTATCCCAGGATGATGTCCCTTTCCAGACGCTGGCCCCCACAACAGCATGCCCAAAGTATGTGAGACAAAGTTCTACAACCCTTGCTTAGTGAGCGTATGTATCAAATATTGTATGTTGTTGTTGTTGCATGCCATTGAGTCAGACTGATATTAGCTGACCCTCCAGCAGGTTTTCAAAGACAGTAAATTGCACAGGAGGACATTGCCTATCCTTCTGCCATGGAGCAACTGGTGGATTCAAACCATGTGCCTTTAGGATTGCAGTGCAGCTTACCACTAGGCCACCAGTTGTTGCTGTGTACCATCGAGTGAGAACCGACCCATAGCTGACCCACCAGCAGGTTTTCAGAGGCAGTTAATCACACAGGAGGAGATTGCCCACCCTTCTCCAATGCAGCAGCTGATGTATTTGAACTGTGTGCCTTCACGATTGCAGCTCAGCTTCTTAACCACTAGGCCACCAGAGCTACCCAAATATTGTATAGGACATACTTCTTCCTGGAGAAAAGTTATTTGTTGTTTATCTGGAATTTAAATTTAACACATATCTTATATTTTTGCTTGTAGCCCTACTAGAGAAGAGGAAAGTAGTTTGGTCTGGTGAGACTGGCAAAGAATAGTCTTGAAGAGTCTCAAATACCAGGCTAAGGAGATCAGTCTTTATCTTATGAGCATTGAGAAAGACTTTGTGCTTAGTTTTAAAAGTAAAGCAGAAGTCAATTGCCACAGAGTCAGTTGTTACTCATAGGGACGCTATAGGGCAGAGTAGAACTGCCCCATGGGATTGTCACGGCTATAAACATCACAGTGCCACATATTTCTCTTGTGGAACAGTTAGTGGATTTGAACTGTTGACCTTTCAATTAGCAGATGAAAGCATAACCACTGAGCTATTGCCAAATTCCTTCTATTCTTGGTACAGAGGAGGGGCAGAAGAGAAGTACTTTCTCATGAAGTTATACCAAGGTCATGAAAATGAACCTGGGCCCAGGGCAAGAGGATGTAACAGAAATCTCACCCTGTTATACCCACAGCAAATGCCCCATGGCTCAGAAGAGGGAGAGGTACATCTAGCTGGAAGCTGGAGGAGGGGGCACATGGTCTGGCTCAAAGAGACTTTCTGTCGGCCGATGCCATCTCAGCTCCTGTGCCCCAGATGTGCCAACCGAGCTCTTTGTCAACTCCCTACCTTCATACCTGCTCCCCTGACAAGAATGCTCATTCTTCCTCATGGCACCCCACTCTCCAGGGGTCCTCCGTGATTTCATGCAATGCCTCCCCATACCCAGGCTGGGTTACATGCCCCTCGGGTCCTTGTACTTACCCTCTCAGTACTAGCATTTTGTCACCCTTGCTGTTATTGTGACTAGATGCTGCTTAGTCTGTTTTGACTCAGTGATCCCATGGGACAGAGGAGAACTGCTGCCCAGAGGGTTTTCTTGGCAGTAATCTATACAGAAACAAATCTGCTTTCCACAAAGCCATTCTGTGAGTTCAGACTGCTAACCTTTTGGGTAACAGTCAAGTACTCAACCATTTGCACCCCCAGAGCATGCATTTTTTTATTTTTAATTTTTTAATTTTATTATTTTTTGTGCATGTACTGTCAAATCAGATCTGATTGGTACAGGAGTAAATTGTCCCTCCTTCTCTAGCGGAGCATCTGGTGGATTTGAACTGCGCACCTTTGGATTGCAGTGCAACTTCTTGTCACTAGGCCACCAGAGCTCCCTCAGGGCAAGCATTTAAATATAATTCATTTTATCTTCTAACCACCCTTTTGAAGTAGCTGTCATTATTAAGACCATTTTACAGTTGAAGCAAATGAGACACAGAGAGGTTAATGATCACAAAGGTAGTAAGTAGTGAAGTCAGGAGTTGAACCAAGAAAGGCTGACTCTAATGTGTGACTTTAACCTCTGCACCACTCCACTGCTTGCAGTAACATCGCTGACTGAATTTTAATAGGAGGCTTGCAGGGGCAGCGTGTACCGGCTGGTGGGTGCATGACTGGCATGGGCAGTCACATGTGCCACTTTCTGGATAAGGGTGCATAGCTTTTCCTTAGCTTCTCAGAAGTGTTCATGATGCTCGAAAGGTTGTCATCCCAGACTGTTTGCTTTTCTGATCTGAGCACTACGAGGTCAGGGCTTGTGCCTGAGTGGTTGCTGGATGCCCAGTCATTTGGAGATAGCTTTCTGGGTGGCTGACAGATGCCATGGACCAGTTTTTCCAAAAAAGACATCATGCTGGGAAAAGTAGAGGGTCAGGAAAAGAGAGGAAGCCCTCAGCGAGATGGATGGGCAATGGGTGACTGTAGCAATGGGTGTGATCGTGTTTGAGCTCATCAAGGGTGGTAAAGGATAGGACAAGATTCCAATCTGTTGTTCACAGGATTGCTGTAAGTCATAGTGGATTGAGTGCCTAACAACAGATGTCTTAATGAGCATCACCTTGGCCACAAGTACCTGCATCCAGCTCAACCACATCTGCACCCGCACTTTAGCAACTGGATCCTCGTCTGATCCAGGGCTCACCACATCATCCTGAGTAGTGCCCAGGAGATCCAATGTGCCTCTGCATCTCTCCATGGAGGGAACGTTCTGTCCTAGGACCCAAAGATGTGGACCTTAGCGGTGCTTCCACGCAGACTAGTTTTGAGTCCCAAAGCAGCTGATGTGTGTCTTTGGGTAGAATTTCTCTTCTCTGGATCTCAGTCCTTATTTACCTCACCCAAGTGTGTGGAATAGAGTGGAGTGGAATGGAATGGAATGGAATGGAATGGAATGGAATGGAATGGAGTGGAGTGGAGTGGAGTGGAGAGTGGAGTGGAGTGGAGTGGAGTGGAGTGGAATGGAATGGAATGGAATGGAATGGAATGGAATGGAATGGAATGGAATGGAATTTCTTCCAATTAGCTCATCAAAGCGTGGGTCCCTGAGGGGGATGCAGAAGGTGTAAGGTGGGCCGTCTCCAAGAACTTACTGTCTGGTCTTCAGGGTCTGCACCTAACAGTCACTCAGTGTATCTGTATTTGTCAGCTGTTGTTGACGTGCTGCTGGAAAACAAACAGCCCCAAAACTCCAATTTAACATTTTAAAAAGTGGTTCTTTTTCGTGCTTGTTGGTTCTATGACTGTGGTCAACTGGAGTGGCCCTGGGTCAGCCTGAGTTGGGTTAAAGACTTCATGCGTCACTCATTCTGGAATCACAACAAACCCTCTTCATAGCAGATGACAGAGGCACAAGAGGCCATTCAGTCAGCAAGCATATGCGTCTGCAATGCCTCTGCTTGTATCCTGCCCTCTAGATTATTCCAGTGACCAAAGCAAGCATGTGGGCAATTCCATCATCCACGAGACAGAGACATATACTCTGTCTGCTTTTTAGAAGTGCTCTAAAAGCACGTGGCCAAAGGCATAGGTGTGTGGAACTTTATTACAGGGAGGGAGGGAAGAACTGGGAACCAAGGACCAGGCCCCCTCAAGGGCAGCAGAAACAGGCGCTGGGCCCACGGTGGGAAGTGACCTCGCTAACCATCTCCTCTGTTCCTCGGCAGGAGCTCAGTGAGTTCAACGCCACAGCCATAAAAAGCCCCACCAACACGGTCACTGTGCAGGGCCTCAAAGCCGGCGCCATCTATGTCTTCCAGGTGCGGGCACGCACCGTGGCAGGCTACGGGCGCTACAGTGGCAAGATGTACTTCCAGACCATGACAGAAGGTGAGTGGGGTCCAGGGAGCAAGCGGGGGTAGAGGACACTCAAAACTCAAACCCATTGCCCTAGAGTTAAAACAAACTCAGAGATTACCCTCCAGCAGGGTTTCAGAAGCTGTAAATTGCACAGGTAGAGATTGTCCGTCTTTCTCCCATGAAGCCACCAGTGGCTTTGAACTGCCTGAGAGGCACAGACTTTAGGTCAGCAGTGCACCTCCCTGTGGACTGCAGCCCCAGAGCTCCCTGACTCCACAAACAGAACGAACTCAAGGGCCACCATTCCTACCCACTCCTTCGTGCAAGTCGAATAAAGCACCACTCTCTTCTAGATGCCAACCCTCCCTTCCTCCTGATGGGAACTTCTGTGCAGAGTACAAATTGCACAGACATATTTGGAAGCCTTGTTTTTGATCCAGAAAGGATGCCGATTTCTTAATTACTACCTGGTCAGCGAAACCCTTTCCTTTTCCAGGGCTTTTGGGAGCTCAACCCTAACTTCTATTCCCTGACCTGTGTGTTTTTTCTCATCCATAATATGAAGCATCATATTCTATTTCAGAATCAGCCTATTTTAACCATATGCTGCTCCAGTAAGTATAGTTAGATTGACAGCTGTTCTGGAGCCACGTAAGAGTTCAGCAGGAAGGAGTGCAGGGATAGATTAGCGATGCCTACCCTGGACAGGGAAGTGGGAGGTTGCAGCACATATGCTGTGTCTCCCTAGGACAGTGTGAGCAGGACTCTGAGACTCAGACTAAAGGCCGCCCTGTGCTTTCTCCCCAGCTGAATACCAGACAAGCATCCAGGAGAAGCTGCCACTTATCATTGGCTCCTCAGCTGCTAGCTTGGTCTTCCTCATCGCTGTGGTTGTCCTTGTCATCGTGTGTAACAGGTGGGTGGATGACACCTGGCCCAACTAGCCTGGCTATTCAAGCTGGATTCTGCACCTCCGCTCAGTCATTCCTGGGTCTCATCCATCAGTGTTCATGAACAAAGGAGATATTCCCACAATTCCCTGGGGCAGGGGAAGACTCAAGTAGGCCTGGATTCCCACAAGTGGCTTATTACTGCCTGAACGCCAGTCAGAAGCAGCCCATCCCTTTGTGTTAGGCATCACCCTTGGCATGTCCACTTTTCAGGAGAGGTGGCTCATTAGCACAAATAGAATGCACACAGTGGGCAGGAAAGACTGTGGGGTACAATGAATGTAGGACACAATGGGGAGGGCTTGCAACCACTGCCTGACTGGTTTGAAGCTCACTTCAAATAGGACCATACCTGAATGTCAGAGAGGAGGCCAAGGAACCTGGGTAAGGTCCTTAGAAAGATGAGGAGGGCTTAGATAGAAATGAGCAAAGGAAAGGGGTTCTCTCCCCGCAAAAAAAAAAGGGCTTTTCAAGTCCCAGGTGAGTAAGGGGACCTATTATTCCCTGACTTCTGCTAGGCATAATGTAAAAAGATACTCTCTTCTTCCTTAAAGCCTCCCTCTTTAGAACAGACTGGAGCCTGAGGAAACATGACAGAGCCCTAGGGACTTCTTTGGAGGCGGGGGATCTTACATGGGAGGTGGCTGTACTCTTTGGAGGCATCTTAACCAGAGAAGGTGCAGAGGTCAGAGTGAGCCTGGACTTGAAGTGGGAGAAATAGGAAGGATAAATGGGCCAGGAAAGGTGAGACTGCTAGGCAGGGAGCAGGCAGGAGGCCCTCTGGTAGGTTTTGAGGGCTTGCCCGCCCTTCTCCTATTACCCACTGTGGCTCCCAGCTCCCCGGGAACCTCCAGGTGGCTCCAGCCCTTTGCTCTTGTTCCAGAAGACGGGGATTTGAACGTGCCGACTCGGAGTACACGGACAAGCTGCAGCACTACACCAGTGGCCACAGTACGTACACCCCAGTGGGGCCAGCCCCCTCAGGCCCTGCACTGCCATCCTCTAGGACCACTCCAGCCTCCATTCACTTCCTCCTGCAGCCAACCTGATGGACGGGCTGTTCCATAGTGTGCTAGGTTCCCTGTCACCCCCAGGCCTTTGCACATGCTGTTCCCTTGGTCTGGAGCACCCTCCCCTCTTCACTTTACCTGTTCACCTCTCACATGTCCCTCAGGCCTCAGCATGTTCGAAGCTCTTCCTTTCCCCGCCCCACCCTGGGTTTAGAGCCTGCCCTGCCTTACCTCAGGCCACATTGTGAGGATCATTAGCGGCTCTGATTTTATATTGGGAACACGGGGGGTCTCAAATTGTGTCTGACGTCACCACTGACTCACTGGCACAGAGTTGGCACTAGATATACACTTGTGGAATGAATAAATGCATTAAACTAAAGGAAGGAGTGAATGAAGGTGGTCCTGGAGGTGGGGAGACAGAATCCCTTCATTCCACTTTTGTTCACTCTGTGACTTCAACCTCCCAGTTGTTCCTCCCCTGGAGCTGCCTCGCCAACCTAGTATCTTCATGTCTTGTCCCTTGACGTCCCATCCTACCACAAGTCAGCGCTGAGGGCCTGTGCATCACATACACAGAACAGTTGTTCCTGTCCACTAGCCCAGCAAAGAGAAAGCAGGTTATAAGAATTGTTTCCACTTGACCTTGGAAGAACCAACAATTGTAGGGAGAAAGAGCTCACTCAGCAAAAAAGAATTCCAAATGGTGGGTCCATTACAGATTCTCAAACTGCACTCAGGAGGGGCCTCGGGGTCTTCAGCTCCAGGGACTGTGACGGGGTAGAGGAGGCCATCAGCACAACCCTCCATTCTTCAAGTATATATTGAGGGCTTATTATGTGTGTCAGGGACTGTTCTAGAACACACATAAATAAACCAAAGGTTTCTGCCCTTGTGCTGCTTACATTCTAATGGGAAGGAGATAATAAAAAACACACATAATAGGTGAGGACACTTGGATGGTGTGTTAGAAGATGAAAATGCTGATGAGAAATAAGGAATGTATAATGGCGTAATAGAGAGCCATGTAGTAGGTTGAGATTTTAAATGGGCTGGCTGGGGTTGACCTCTTTCAGAAAGTCTCATTTGAGAAAAGCTATGAAGGGGGAGGAAAGAGCCTTCCATGCAGAGAGAATGGCTAGTGCAGAGGTCCTGAGGTTGTAGCAGGCCTGGCAGGTTCCAGGACCAGCAGAGAGGCCTGAGGGGCTGGAACGGAGGGAGGGAGGCAGGAAGAGCGTGCAGGTTTCTGTATGTCCTTGCAGGGCAATTACCTTGACTCTGAGTCCAGCAAGAAGCCATTGAAAGGCTCTGACAGAGGACTGATGTGCTCTCAGCTAGTTTGGGCAGGACCTGACATACACTGTAGTGAAATGTGCTGCGGACTCAAAGCCTGCATGTCTCAGGCAATTTGAATCCACCAGTGGCTCCTCAGAAAAACGTGGGCAGACTCCGCCTGTGGTGATTTATAGCCTCAGAAACCCAATGGAGGGTCACTGTGAGTCAGAACCGACTCCACCACAGTGAGAGAGAGAGGCTGATGGAGAGCAGACTGAAGGGGCTGGTACTGTGGGTGAGGACAGAGCAGGAAGACCAGTGGGGTGGCTGACGGGGAAAATCCAGGTATGTTAATGGCAAGAAGAGGTGGCAGCAGTGGCTACGGCCAGTATCCCATGAGTGTATACTGCAGGACCGGATGTGGGATTCCTAAAAAGGAGCAGAGCCGAGAAGTTCTAAGCATTAAGCCTCTTGAACTTCTGATTTGAAGTGAACTCTCCCAGGCTTAAAAATAGTTGATGCACAGATGGAAAAAAATAAATAAATTATTATAATTTCTTGAAGGTAATTTAGGTAAGTTTAACTGATATGTGTATGGAGGAAAGCTTAAAAGCAACGGAAAAATCACAGGGAAAAGATAGACACATTTATACAGATAAAAACCACCTGTGCAATAGAAATAAAAGCTACGTCAATTACGTCACCCCTCCAAGTTCTCCAAGAAGTCAGTCCTGTTGTCCACGTGGCTAAACACGCCGGGTGCTTTCTATGTGCCAAAAAAGTATTTTCAGACTTTCTTGTATCTAGAGTCTGGTGGACAGCAGTGAAGTGTGCAGCTGCTAACTGAAAGGTCAGCAGTTCAAAACTGCCAGCTGCTCTGCAAGAGAAAGATGAGGTGGTCGGTGTCCATAAATATTGGTGTCCTTGGAAATCTCTGAGGCAGTTCACTCTGTCCCATGGCGCTGCTATGAGTCTGAATCAAGCTGACTGCAGTGAGTTTGATATGTGTGTGTATTTATCCTTACAGCTGTGCGCATCAGGAAACTGAGGCACAACGCAGTCACAGAGCCACTTAGGACAGAAGTTAGGTGTGACTCTCGGCTGTCTGGCCCCAGAGTATAGACTCTTAGCTTTTCTGTTTCTGTCTACATCCTGTTGCCATTGTTATTGTTAGGTGCCATCAAGCTGAATATGACTCAGAGCAACTTTATGAACAATGGATCTGAACCCTGCTCTACCCTGTGCTATCTTCACAGTCTCAGACATGCTCAAGCCCATCATAATGGTCACTGTGTCTGTCCACCTCATTGGAGGTCATGCCCTTTTGCTGATCCTTCACCTTTCCAAGCAAGTTTATTTCCCAAGGACTGGCCCATCTTGAAAACATGCCTGAAGTATGTGAGATTATGTTTCACCATCTTTGCCAGGAGCCCTGGTTGCACTTACTCCAAGATAGTTTGTTCTTTCAGTAGTCCATGGGATAGTCAATATTTTTCGCCAATAACCACAGTTCAAAAGCATCCAGATGCATAGGAAGCATTTGAAAAGATCATGACTTTAATTGGGTGCACCTCAGTCTTTAAAGTGATACCCTTGCTCTTTAGCACTTTGTGGTTGTTACATGCCATTAAATGAATTCCAACTTAGGATGACTTCATGTGTATAAAGTGGAACTACTCCACAGTATTTTCAAGGCTGTGTTTTTGGGTTTTTTTTAAACAGGTTGCCAGGCATGCCTTCCAAAGCACTGATGGATGGATTTGGACCACCAGCCTTTCTGTTTGCTAGTCATAACCGAGCACTTAACACTTGGTGCAGCCCAACCTATGTCTGTCTCCACTCTACTGAACACCCACTGTTTTCAGATTTGGGAGAACATGGCTTTTGAGAGCATGAGTCAGCAAGGAAGCAGGTGACATCAAGGGTTTAATTTAAAAATAGACCCCAGGATGTGTCCGTGGAACAACACATTCTAAACACAAGCTCCTCCTCCCTGCATCCTGAGCTGTAACATTAGCTCTGAGCAGGTCTGTGTTCTTTCCAGTGCTCCAGCCTTGTGATCCCATATCCCCCCAGTAGCCCTGTGCAGTCAGGAGAGAGGGAGAGGTTGGCATGAGTCACCCACACGGGCTGCTGTATGCCCTGATTCAGCAGGTGCCGAGTGAGTAGTGAGGTGTGGGGCCTGCATGTGGAGCAGAACAACCAACTTGTGTCTTCTTTCCCTGTCCACAACCACAATCCCTACCACAGGCCTGCTGCTGTCCTGGGAAAGTCACTGATCTTCTCTCATCTAAGGCTGGACATTTCGATATTGAAAGTGATAGGAATGTTATGTTCTTCATAGATTTTTGTGTGGATTAAATCAATTCATGCATAGTAAAGTGCTTTAATAATAATAGTATTCCTTATAACAAGCAACATGTTCAGTGTTATATGTGTGCAAACTAATGTATCAAAACCAAATCCCAAACTACTTGCGGGTATCAGCAGTAATCCAGGGCAAACCTGTACATGTCAGAGTAGAAATGTGCTTTTCAATGACTAATTTTTTTAAAAAGCGATCACCAGGCTTTTCTTCCAAGATGCCTTTGGGTGGACTCAAATGCCAACCTTTTTGTACAACAGCCAAGCTCTTAACTGTTTGCACTGGCCAAGGTCAAGTTTTGTACTGAAGTTTTTATATAGAATATTTCATTTAACGCTCAGAATCTCTTTCAATAAATTTCTTACATGCCAGTTCAAATTGGTCTCTGTAAAAATGAACATAAAAGAGACAACAAAGTTATCCTAAAACGTTCAATTTATTTTATTTAAGACTTCAAAGTCAAGTCCTTTAAAGCCAAATCTATTTTTTTTTATTTTATTTTTTGTGCGTGTACTGTCAAATCAGATCTGACCAGTACAGGAGGAGATTGTCCCTCCTTCTCCAGCAGAGCATCTGGTGGATTTGAACCGTGCACCTCTAGGATTGCAGTGCAGCTCCTTGCCACTAGAGCTCCATTAAAGCTAAATCTTTTATAAAGAGCATGTTGTTGTTCTGTGCCGAGGAGTCGGAATCCACCCATTGCTGACCCTACAGAGGTTTTTAAAGGCAGTAAATTACACAAGAGAACTCTGCCCATCCTTCTCGGGCAGAGCAGCTGGTGGATTTGAACTGCCTGCCTTCACGTTGGCAGTGCAGCTCTTACCGCTAAGCTACCAGAGTTCTACTATAATTAGCACAGGTAGTGGAAAGCAAGATACTTTATTATTATTATTTTTATTATTATTATCAATGAAAATGTACAGAGACTTTGGATTTCCATTCATTCATTGTTGCACTTTTCTCCCTACCCACCCCTTTCCTCAGTTTGTTCTTCTCATCGAAAAGTAAAAGAAATTATTTCATTGTTATACATTCCCTCCCCCCAAGTCCACTCCACTATGCAGCCTTCATTGTGGACTCCTGTCATGACAAAAATACCTAATCGCATATCCCTTTTAAACAGTTCTCTCCCTCATCTGTTTCAATGCAGTGTACATTATTTATCCCATCTTATCCCCAACCCCAATGTCAGTCCTGTTTTACAACAGTGGCACTATGCGGTATTTGTCCTTTTGTGACTGAGATATTTCACTCAGCATGATGTCCTCTAGGGTCACCCATTTTGAATAATATTTCATTAGTTCCTTGTTTTTTAATGCAGCAGAGTGTTCCATTGTGTGAATATACCACAGCTTCTCTATCCATTTCCTTTTTTTATGGGAACTTAGATTGTTTCCAACTCTTTGCTGTTTTGAAAAAAGCCACTATAAACTTGGGTGTGCATATATCTGCTTGGGTGGTGATGTTGTTGTTGTTGTTATGTGCCGTCGAGTCATTTGCGACTCTAGCAACCCTATGTACAACAGCCCTAAACCCTGCTCCATCCTGTGCCAATCGCATTGCCTCTGACACACCCATCCCGATTACCCCAGTCACTGAAT
>NW_006399778.1:8227121-8252895 GCF_000299155.1 Elephantulus edwardii | reverse complement strand
TAAGAAATGCTGAGCGAGTTCGGCCCTTTTGATTTTCCGACTCTAGCTCCTTGCACATTTCATTGTAATATTTTGTTTTGTCATCCCGTGCTGCCTTTTGGAATCTTCTGTTCAGCTCCTTAGTATCTTGAATTCTTCCTTGTGCTTTGGCTTCTCTACGCTCCAGTACAATCTTCAGAGTCTCTTCTGACATCCATTTTGGTCTTCTCTTCCTCTTCTGTCTTTGTAATGACCGTTTGCACTCTTCCTGGATGATACATTTGACATCCTCCCACAACTCATCTGGTCTTCGCTCATTAGTGTTCAAGGCCTCATACCTGTTCCTGAGATGATTCTGAAATTCAGGTGGGATGAAATCAAAGTCATATTTATATTGCTGAATATAAAATCTTTGAGGAATTTAACTTTCTTTTTTGTATGTTGTTGTTGATTGCCATGGAGTTGAGCACAACTCATAGCGACTTTATGAACAAAAGACCTAATGCCTTTCTATTACTACTGTCATTTCTCCAAGTTCATAGAGTTTCAAGAGGCATGTGGTTTAGGAAGTGGATGCCACTTCTGATTCCAAACATGTTCTAAAACTGGGAACTCCACCAAACACTGTCCACATTGGGAAACCATTCCGGTATTTGACACCCCAAAGGCACTAGGTTCAGAATCACAGCAAACCCAGGTTACTTCATACAGCACACTGACAAAGAATCATGTGCAAAGTGAAAGAATGTTCCTCTAGATAAAACAGCACTAGTCCCATTTAGCAGTGGTTACGTGTCATCAAGTTGAAGACTACTGAGAGAAGACTGAGAGTAAGCTTTGCACAAAAGATCTGAACTCTGTTCTTTAACGATGTACACACATAAAATATAAGGAACACATAGTCAAAACAGATTTTTTTAAAAAATATACAGCCACTACCTTTCTTTAAATTGTTTTCATGTTAATGTGTATTCTACAGTAGAGAACGGTTTCATAAATTAATTCATTTTAAAATAGGTACCATTTTTCATGAGCTTGTTGTGGAGTGGTATTTTGGGGTTTTCTTTAAATTGGACTTCCAGGCCTTGTGCCATCCAGTTGAGTGAATGCATGTCCATCCTGTAGGAGAGGGTAGAGCCGCCCCACTGCGTTTGCAAGTCTGTCATCTTTACAGAAGATGACATGAACCTTTCCCTTACAGCCTAACTATTATGCCACCAAAGAAATCTTTAAGGGGGAAAAAAGTGCTATGTCTTGCCCCTACTTTGTAGATAAAAAAACCAGATAAAAGCACAGAGAGATTAAGTAACTTACCTAGGGCCCCACAGTTTGATTAACACCCTGATTGATACCCATCTCAAAGCCATAAAAGAGTTTGTTTATGACCTGTTAGTGACAGAGCAGGAATTAAACCCGGGTCTCTGGGCCTGACTCCTCCTCCCCCATCCTGAATGATGGCAGCCTGTGGCCTGACAGTAAATCATTCCAACAGCTCAGGATTTTCCAGAGGCATGTCTTCGCTTGGCCTCCTGGGAGCCAGCCTGGAGTGAGGCTTTGCCCCGAGGAACTCACCTTCCAGTCCAGGAGACTGTTGTATGGAGTAAATACTAGATCTGAAGCTGTAGAAAGAAACTGGTGGCATGGGGGTGGGGGGGAGGGTGTACTAAAGTAGATGCTACAGCAAGATGACATGGGTTCAAATCCCACTTCTGCTGTTTATTAGCTATGTCTATGTTACTTTGAGCATGTCATTTAACCTTTGTAGGCAACAGTTGCTTCATCTGAAAAACAGGGATAATATTAGATTGGACTCAATGAAATTGTCATTTTTTTTGTAGGCCAGAAACACTCAAATATTGGGGATTTAGTAAGATCCAACCTAATAATAGTGTTTACCTGATAGGATTGTTAGGAGTCTTAATTGGGTTGATACCTATGAAGAGCCTACAACAGGATCCAGTACCTGGAAAATCTGTCCTGAAATGTGAGATGATGCTGTTATTAATGATGAGGTGAAAACAAAAAGTGAAACAGTGACAGAAGCAACAGTAGCTCACTCAAGCCACATGTTCAATACGTTTTTATTAAGCATCTGCTCTAAAGGTCTATGGATGGCAAAAATGGGATGCACTCAACTGCTCCTCTAAAAATTGCCAGATTGATCTCACCCATTGGTGCTGTAGAAGAAAGATTTGATTATCTGCTTCTATAAAAGATTATGGCCAAATGCCATCACTAAAATTTGGATCATAAATGCTTTAGAATGATTTTGATCAAAAGGGGAGAAATGCAGAACAGAATTTCAAGTTATCACAAAATTCAGACTTTCTGGAGCCATGAAGCCTAGATAAACTCTCTGAAGTTATTGCCCTAAGGTAATCTTTAAACTTTAAATAAAAAGTCATTCCTCTCAAGTCTTCTGAAAGTCAAATAATAGTTGAGCTTAACTAGTAAAAAATATCTACCATAAAAGCATTTTGCTCTTTTAAATCTGAATAGAATTGAACTGACAAAAAGCAATTCAAAATATTAGGTAGGAATCATAGAGCGCAGTAAGTTTATGAGAGAGGAGCAGCTCAGAAAAAGAGGGTGAGAATGTTTGGACAACTCAAATAATATAATCCTTTTTTGTAGTCCATGTAGAAACTATTAATCTGGTTTATGTTTTGTTGTGTATATGCTCAACACTTCTCAGGAGCCAAAACACAACCCTCTGTCATTGAGTCTCTTCCAACTCATAGCAACTCTGGAGGTTATACCTCTGAGTGGAACTGCCCCCTCGGGTTTCCAAGGCTGTGAATCTCTCCAGAAACAACCTGCTTCCTCTTTCACCTACAGAGTAACTGGTGGTTTTGAACCACCAACCTTTTGGTTCAAAGCCAAATGCTTTATCTGCTGTGCCACCAGAGCTCCTTAGGCTTCCCAGAGGCATTTGAGATGGTAAGGAGACAGACATTCTTATCTTGTGAATAAACAACATGAATAAAGATACAGAGGTGAGAAATGATGGGGAAACAATGCCTTTGTAATGGTGTAGAGGGGAAGAAGTGAGCTACAAGGGAACTTTAAATGCCACATGAAGACACTCACCTTTGTCCTGTCAGGGACAGAGAGCACTGCTGGCCAACCCAGCTGGCCAAGGTGGGGGTGTGGGCGGCAGCAGAGGCACCTGAGTAGGCTCTGAGCTCCTGCTGTGTGCCCCCTTAGGTAACAGGCCTCACCCATTCGTGCCCTTCCTCCCCAAACCATCCAAGAGAAAGAGCTTCTCCTCCATGTGTGTCAGGTCTCCAGGTCCCGAGGTCATATGATGAAAGGAACTATCTCCTGGGCATGCAACCAGGGTGCTCCTCAGAGGTTAGGATGGTGAAACTTTGTCTCGTGGACTCTGGGCATGTTGTCAGGAGTGGCTAGTCCGTGGAAAAAGACATCCTGCTGGGAAAGAGAGGAAGACCCTCAACAAGGAGTTTTGACACAGTGACACAGCAGTAAGGGGCCTAAGCATGGGAGGTCGTGTGATGGCACAGGGTAGGCAGGGTTCACATCTGTTGTGAGTTGGAGGCGTACCTAACATCAGTGTCTCCAGGCTCTGATGAGGACGAGCTTGGAGAGGAGGCAGTCAGGCTGAATGCTCCATGAGGAACAAGCACAGATGGCATGCTGGTTGCCTCTCCTCTGAGAGGCAGTGGGCATAGTGATGGGAAGTGCTGCTCCTGAAAAACAAAACAAACTGCTCCTTATCTCAAGTGTCATAAACCCCAGGTTCAAATCGTCACCATGCCACTTGCTAGCTGTGTGACCTTGGGCAGAATATTAACTTCTCTGAGCTGCTATTTGTTCACATGTGAAATGGGGACAGTGATCCCTTCCTCATAGGATTCTGGAGAGGAGGAGATGAGCTAATGCAGAGAAAGAGTCTGGCACAGCCCCGGGCACAGACAAAGGACTGGGTAGAGCAGCAGCTGCTAGTGTTATTATTAGTATTATTATTATCATCCTATCTTGGTCATCTCAATTCTGCTCAGCTCTGCAGACGCTAAGTGCCTATTGTGTGCAGCCCTTTGTGCAGGTGCCAGGGGAGGGAGGAGTGAAAGAACTCACGTGCCCACCTCCTCCTTTCAGGCACTCACAGTCCAGGCTGATGGATCTTACCTCTTTTGGGGTCCCATGCTCCTCTGAGACTCTGCTAAAAGTTTGGGATTCTGTGGCCAGAAGAATACACAGATATTATGTTTTTGTGTGTATCAAATTGTGAAAAAGAGAAATTCTACTTAGGAATGCAGTATCTCGTATTCCTGCTCTTACCTTGGGATGGGCAGATCCTAGAGCTTCCAAGGACCTGTCAACGCCCATAGTTCTGTACTCCATAATGGAATATACTTAATTGAGGTTGGATTTGAGAGAACTTATTTTCTATTTTCATCATTTTTAGTTGATTTATAGGCAACATGGATTGGTTTTCTAATCCTAAGTGGCAATATAATAGAGAAGAAATATGTTCCATTTTAAGAGGTTATCAAAACCACCACATCCTCACCACATACTCTACCATTCCCCTCTTCCACAAAAACTCTCCTAGGCCTCCAAGTGGCTCATGGACCCAAATAAAAAACCCTTGACCCTGAAAGGTAGAAAAACACCCCCACAAATAATGCAAAATACAGCCATGTGTTAATGCAGAGGCTCCTTGTTCAGTGAAGGAACAAACAGATAGTAAATATGTTAGGCTTTGAAGGCCATGTGGGCTCTGTCAGAGCTACTCAACTCTTCTGTTTAGGGTGAAACAGCCATGGACAGTATGCAAAGGAACTGACATGGCTGAACTTAAGAACTTTACTTAAAGCTGTAAAAAAAGCTTGGCCATAATTTTCTGACTCCTGTGCTAGAGATTCTACCTCCTAGACTCCTGGTATGTCTGAAACAAAGGCTGGGATTGGTCAGCTGATTTGTCCAAGGCCACAGAGTCAAATAGGGTTATGCCCAGTCACCACCCAGGCAGCCCCCTTAAGGTTCGCCCAGAGATTCCAAGCACAGAAAGCTCTGTGGGTGCCACACTGATCCAGCTATCCCTTCCACCCAAAGTCACAGCTCCTGGAGCAGTGGGAGGGTAGGAGCCAGGAGGTCCGTGTGACTGGAGGGCAGGTAACAGGGAGGGAAATGTAGAAGTGGGTCACCTTTCCTTCAGTTTTTTGCTAACTCGGTGCTCGGGCCAGAGCTGAGCATTTGGCTTTGAGATTACTCTTTGTCTTTCTGCATAGAAAACTAAAATCTGCAACATACCAAGAATCAAATTAAACGTCCTTATGGATAGACCTATGCTGATCTCCAGGGTCCCCAAAAAGGTTTAAAACTTAGTTACTAGGAGACTGACCCAGGCACCATGGACCCCAAGAACCTGAGTGAGGCAGCCAGGTTGGAATCCTGAGGGGAGAGCAGGATTAAATTAGGCCTGTGAGGCAGGATGGAGCTGTCCTAGCAAAAACTAAAGGACAGAGACTATTGCTTGCTTTTTGTCATTTAGCTCTGATTCTGTCTCTCCCTTCTAGATTTTCCTTTTCTGCACTCTCTGACTCTCTGTCACAAGAATGGCCAATCTAGCTTTTTATGCCGACACACCTGACAGGCATTGCTAATCAATCCTGGCAACATTTTAAATGGCTCCGGGAAGCCATTATTAATCAGAGTTGGAACAAGAACCATTTTGCCATCTCTGCTGATTCACCTTTCTTCTACCCAGCTCAGGGCTCACTGAGGCCCAGAAAGGTCAAGGGGCTTGCAGGAAGTTGCCCAGTTCTAATAAGGACCAACTCGGAGTGCTTTTCCCTCCTGGGAGGGGCTGTCTCCAATTGTGCCTTTCCATTTGTCTGCATCTTAAGTCTGTTCATATGACTGAGCCTGGTCTTCTGCCCTCAGTGACCCCAGGCATGAAGATCTACATCGATCCTTTTACCTACGAGGACCCCAACGAGGCAGTGCGGGAGTTTGCCAAGGAAATTGACATCTCCTGTGTCAAAATTGAGCAGGTGATTGGAGCAGGTACGTGAGGTCTTCGGTGTGGGTGGGAAACCACCCCAATGTGTGCACTCTTGGGGCCAAGGCTAGAGGGTAGGATATGGGGTAGGGGCCTCAAAAGACCCTTTATGACCCAAAGATTCAGAATGTACAAGATGGAAGGGCCCCAAAAGGCCATAGAGTAAAACCACCTTGTCGAACAGAAAGGGAAACTAAGGCACACATATTCACGTTGAGCAGGGTCTGGAACCCACATCTCCTGGCTCTGTCCTCCTTTTTTAGCATCCACCTCAGATCCATCTCCCCAAGTTCTCTTCACCCTCACACTCTCAGCCAAAATCCAAAGGCAACCACAAAGAATTTACTCTCTACTCTCACAGGTAGATGGATCTTTCCAGGGTCTCCTCTTGTGGGGTCCTCACATCCTAGAAGAGGCCCGTGTCTGAGCGAACTAATTGACACTGAGGAGAAAGTGCTCCTACAGGCACCAGGAGCACAGGTGGCAGGGAACGGCAAGGTGGCACTCCCACCTGGCACATGACATCTTGTCTCTCTCGATGTGTCCATTTCAGGGGAATTTGGTGAGGTCTGCAGTGGCCACCTGAAGCTGCCAGGCAAGAGAGAGATCTTTGTGGCCATCAAGACCCTCAAGTCAGGTTACACTGAGAAACAGCGGCGGGACTTCCTGAGCGAGGCCTCCATCATGGGCCAGTTTGACCACCCCAACGTCATCCACTTAGAGGGTGTCGTCACCAAGAGCACGCCTGTGATGATCATCACCGAGTTCATGGAGAACGGCTCCCTGGACTCCTTCCTTCGGGTAGGGGAATCGGAGGGTGCCAGGGGCTCTATGAGTGGGGCAGGGTAGGGATCTATGAACATAGATCGATACTGTAAGAGCTTGAATGCTAGGTCAGAAATGACTTATATACCACTGTTCTCTATTCCTTCACCTGTGACAGGCATTGATAATCAATCCCAGCATACCTTCCACTAAGCCCAGAGGCCATCTCAAAACCTTTCTAAATATATTTCTTTGGGAAGCCACATCTAGTCTTGCAGGATTTGCACACAATCTAAAATCTGCTTGTCTTTCATGTTCTTGTTATTATCATTATGTCCAGGGGAAAATGGAGACTTAAAACAACATCAGATTTACCCAAGGTCATCTAGAAAGCCAAGATTAGGTCTCCTGACTCCTAACCCAGAGTTCCCACCAGGTTATAGATTTCCCCAAAATTGTACAGGCCAGGGATGAGAGGGTAGGGGGAATACTGAGAGCTCAAGGCAAATGGAGGAAAATTTCAAGACCTCTCAGGAGATCACAGTCAATCTTTTTACAAAGAGCAGGGGTCAGAAGCGTGCCACTGGACTAGTTCCATCCCACATGTATTTATTAAGTACTAACGCAGTGATTGGGAGCTCTTGTGGTCTAGTGGCAAGAAGCTGCACTGCAATCCCAAAGACACACAGTTCGAGGCCACTAGCTGCTCTGCAGGAGAAGGCTGGACAGTCTCCTCCTATGTGGTTAACTGCCTCTGAAAACCCCGTTTTCAGCTCTCGGTCAGTTATGACTCTACAGTACACAGCAACAACAACAATACAGTGGTTAGGGAGCTCTGATGGCCTAGTAGTAAGAAGCTGTGGTGCAATCCCAAAAGCATGTGGTTCAAATCCACCAGCTGTTCTAGGAGAGAGGATGGGCAGTCTCCTCCTGTGGGATTTACTACCTCTGAAAACCAGTGCAGGGTTAGCTCTGGGTCGGCTCCAACTCAGTGGCACACAACAACAATGCAGTGGTTAAAGCAGTTAGCTACTAACCAAAATGTTAGTTCAAAGCCACCAGCCATTGTACTGGTGATGTGACAGACGGCTTCCATAAAGAATCACAGTCTTGGAAACCCTGTGAAGAAGTTCTACTTGGTCCTACAGGGCCAATATAAGTCAAAATGCACTCAATAATACAGGCTTTGTTTATTACGTGCTAGGCACCTTCTAGGTACCTTTTTATCTAATGCTTAGAGTATTACTGATCCTCTAAATTTAACATATAGATTAGGAAGCCAACGCTTGGAGAAATTAAGTCACTTCTCCAAGGCTGCACAGCCAGGAAGAGTCAACATTAAACTAGAGGCAGAGTTAAGCCAAGAGAGTCTGCTGCAGAGCTCATATTCTCTCCATAATCCTCAAGTCAGCTTCTTGTAGACCTCTCTAAATGCCCTGGGCAGCTGACTACTTCCTACAGGGAGCCAGGGCCAGCAGGGCAGGGTCCTGCTCCAACCCCCCTGCCCCATTGCGGAGATAGCTGGACTCTGATGTCTACATTTTCTTGACTTTCCCTAAAGCAAAATGATGGGCAGTTCACAGTCATCCAGCTGGTGGGCATGCTGCGGGGCATCGCGGCTGGCATGAAGTACCTGGCAGACATGAACTACGTGCACCGTGACCTGGCGGCCCGCAACATCCTTGTCAACAGCAATCTAGTCTGCAAGGTCTCTGACTTTGGACTCTCACGCTTTCTGGAAGATGATACCTCAGATCCCACCTACACCAGCGCCCTGGTAAGACATCAGCTGGCACCCTGGGCTCCACTTTGCCTAGTGAGAATATTCATCACTCCCCGAAATGAACCTTCACTGGCACCTTCTGTGCCAAACACTGGGTTCCCAAGGCCTTGGGGACATGGAGTGAGATAATCATAGTAGGTTATCTCTCTGGACCTCCTGCCCTCTTGGAGCTCACAGATTCATACAGAAATATGCAGAGCAATATGGAATAACTATGAACTAGGAAGCTTAGACTTGGCAGGCAATGTAAGGCTTCCTGGAGGGGCTGATAATCTGAGCTGAGAACTGAAAGGCCAGTGAAAGTTTACCATATGGAAAGGAATAGGAAGGAACTTCCAGGTAGAGGACACTGCAGAGGACAAGATCATGTGACCAATCCAGGCTGCAGAGGGATAGCCAACAACAATGCTAGAGGGGCAGGCAAGGGCTAGATCTAAGGGACCTTTAAATGTCCAAGCTCGGGACTGTGTCCTGAAAGCATTTAGAGTTGCTGAAGGGTTTTTAACATAGAAGACACCATCCCTGTACTCAGAGTACAAAGCACAGAGATTAGAGCAAGCAGAGTCAGACAAGAAAGTAAATCATTTGAGTACTGTGTCATGTGATAAATGCCTTGATAGGAAGATATACAGTTCTAGGAGGAAGAAGAGTGATCAGCTCTTTGGAAATTAGACAGAGGGAGTCAAAGGATAAAAAGGAATCTTCAGATGACAGAACGGAAGAAGGAATTCCACGCAGATGGAACAGCATGTGCAAATACCCAGAGGTCGGAAACAGCTTGGGGAGTGAGAGGGCACATCACGTGATCAATACAGCACAGAGATTGGGCAGGATTGAAAACAAAGTTTAAGTCAGCCTTTACCCCTCAGCCTTCCCTTTCCTCCTCTCAGGGTGGGAAGATCCCGATCCGCTGGACAGCCCCAGAAGCCATCCAGTACAGGAAATTCACCTCCGCCAGTGATGTGTGGAGCTATGGGATCGTCATGTGGGAGGTGATGTCCTATGGGGAACGGCCCTACTGGGACATGACCAACCAGGACGTAAGTTTCCAAGGGAGTGGGAAGCATCTTATGAAGAAAGGAAGGTCAAAAATGCCCATCTTTGTGCAGAATCTCAGGATTGAGATCTAGGCTTTGCTGTCCAGACAGCTTCCAATCCAGTGTTGACTAGGTCAGACATTACACAGGAACCTGGACTCTCTCAGGGGTAATGAGTAGGGAAGACCCACCTATCCACAAATCATTGAATTTTAACGATGTTTGCACCAATGCCAACCCTGAATAAGACCACGCTGTCCTTCCAGGTATTTCCACTAGCCAGGTGGAAACAATGTGCAGGAAGTCAAATATTTGTATCAGGCAGGAGCTTTGATTATCAAATGCTAAATTGGAGAAGGTCACAGTAGAAGTTGAGGCTAGAGCAGTATGAGGAAGATTATTCAAGGAAGTCTTCACAGGATGGGTGGGACTCCATACTAATAAAATTTAGAGATGCCAGGGCTTTTCAAGAACAGGGGCAGGAAGCTCTGGTGGCCTAGTGGCAGTGGCAAGAAGCTGCACTGCAATCCTGAAGGTGCACGGTTCTAATCCACCAGGGAGAAGGAGGAGTTATCTCCTCCTGTGCCATTTGGATCCGACTTGATGGTACACAACAAGAAAAAGAAAAAGAAAAGAGGGGGAAGTAAATGGGAAGGATCCAGGTGAAAAGACAGGTTAATTATGGGCAAGGTCCAATGGTGATTAATTTTATGAAATATAATGCATGAGAATGACTGTATGAAATACAATATGAATGAAGAATAGTGTGTAACCAATAAAAAAAATTAAAAATATTAAGAAAGAACAGCCTGTGCAAAGGCCCAGGGATGGAATAAAGGAGACAGGCTGCCTTATCACTCTGAGGAGTCTCCTTGGGATCGTGGAGAGGAAGGTTGGTCATGATTGGTGGGGCTCAACAATGGACGTTGGTAGTCAACCCAAAGTGTTTTGATTGGAACCAATGAAGGAGAAAGGACTTGAAAAAGCTTCTTGAGCAGGAAGGGTAACCATAGAAAGGCTGGGGAGGATGAATGTTTTGGAGTGAAGAGAGAGAGTTTTCTCTTATGGGACTGGGAGAGGGGTGGGAAGTGGGTACCAGCCAGATGCAAAGCTGTATTGTGAGGCTTGACAGGAGAGGTATCTTAACTGGAGCTGAACTGGAGGCATGTGGTCACCCTGGGGACAAACAAGAGGTCAGAGGGGAGTCCTTAGAGTCCTCAAAGCCAAGAAGGGCACCATGAGATGGGGAGGGAGGGGCAGGTAGAACAGCCCACTTGAAGTGAGAGTCAGTAGTCTCTGGGCACGCAGTAGCCTGAGATTGAGGGAGGGGAACGGAAGGAAAGGGAACGGGCAAGCCACCAGCTCAGACTGGAGAGGTAAGATGATGATAAATGCTAGGCAGGGAGGCAGATAGATAGACAGAAAGATAGGAACCCGTGAGGCCCATTATTGAGGCTGCCGCCAGCAATTAGAGGTGGTTGTCACTGCAGCCACACAGGTCTGGTCTGCACGATGAATTGATGGTAAGAAGGGCCAGACAACACGGGAGATACTCCTACCCCACCTAGACCAACGTGGTCCCTGTGTTGTTCTCAGGTAATCAACGCCATTGAGCAGGACTACCGGTTGCCTCCTCCCATGGACTGTCCAAGCGCCCTGCACCAGCTCATGCTAGACTGCTGGCAAAAGGACCGCAATCACCGGCCCAAATTCGGCCAGATAGTCAACACGCTGGACAAGATGATTCGCAATCCCAACAGCCTCAAAGCCATGGCGCCCCTCTCCTCCGGGTACGGCCCCGCCCCGGCCCCACCCCTCTCCTCCCGGTACGCTCGCTCGCTGCCCCCAGCCCCTGTCTAGGTATATGACACAACCTTTGGGTTAGATCTCGCCCCTTCTCACCCCTCAGTACCATCTAGCCTTGACCTATACCAGATTCCATCCCTCTTTTGAATGGACAAAGTCTGGCTTTGCCCCCTCACCCTGGCACGGCCTCTCCTGCCTTCCTTTCATCCTGCAACCTTGCCCTTCTCTGTACCGCCCCAGCCCTCTTGTCTGGCTCCCTGTCTCTGTCTTCCCTCAAAGACCTCACTACTTGCCTCTCTTTCTTCCTTGGCCCTTGCATGGCCCCGCCCCCTTATCTTGGCTCCACTCCTCCTTAGCTTGGCTCCGCCCTTCCACGTTACCCACCCTGACCCCTCACCGCCTTTAAAGCTTCTGCCCTACACACATCCTCTCTTGCCAAGGAGTAAAACTGCCTTCAGGGCTCCCTCCTGCTCCAGACAGATGCTCTCCACCTCAGTTGGAAGTCGAAGAGGGATGAGACTAATGATGCTTTTGGGGTGCAGAGGAGTAGGACAAGCACAGAGGAAGCATCTGGAAACAGGAGAGAGGGTGGGGTGTCAGAGAAGTGTTGAGGATTGAGCTCATGACGGAGAATGAGTAGGGGATTCCAGGAGGTGAGGTGGGTGCCAATACAGGAGATCTCTGACCAGTGTGGAGAGCTGATAGGGAAGAAGAGACCTAGGGGGGACAGGTGTCCCTGAGGCATATGAATAGCACGCCAGCCTAACGAAGATAGTGAGAACTTTTCCAAGCACAGTCTGAAAGGATAACATTTAAGAAAAATCACCAAAAGGTCCAGAATCTTGGTTTATTAATAGATTTGCTCACACTCCATCTTGGACCCTTCAACTTGCATTTGCATCTATATCAGTACAACACAGAGAGAGTCTTACACACACACCTGTGCACATGGGCACTGATGATGTGCTCACACGTACATATACGGCTCCACGCCCACGGGTGAACATCGTGTTCAGGCCCTCACACCTACATACATCAGGGCACACCTACATTCAAAGCACTAATTCACTCCACGCACATACACATTACCCACTAAGGTAATCTTCCCCAAACTAGAACAACTAGGCTCAACCAGAAGTGGGTCTGGCCCCTCTTTCCAGGGATCTCGGGGTGCCCGCCCAGACCACAGCTCAGCTGTCTCAAAATGGCACTCGAGTCTTCACATGCTCTTCCTCTTCAGGACCCTCTGTCTCATAGCAGAACTGTGCTCCCCAGAATTATCATGCCATGATTTTTATGGAAGCTGCTCACCAGGCCTTACTTCCGAGTGCTGCTTGGTGGGTTCAACCACTCGCTTGTCCATTAGTAGTCATGTGCAGGCCATTTATGCCATCCGAGGACTTCTCCCCTATATGTATGTGAGCGATCACGCACACAGTCACTCAAAAATACACACGGATGTACAGGAATGGATACGCACGTATGTGCACATTCAGGCGTGTTTCTCAGCCGTGCCCCCTTACTTACCCTCAGCCTCCCTGCAAGCATGACCTCTGACTATCTCTGTTGCCCATCCCACCGCCACCCCCAGAATCAACCTGCCGCTGCTGGACCGCACCATCCCTGATTACACCAGCTTTAACACAGTGGATGAGTGGCTGGAGGCCATCAAGATGGGGCAGTACAAGGAGAGCTTCGCTAATGCTGGCTTCACCTCCTTTGATGTTGTGTCACAGATGATGATGGAGTAAGTGCCCAGACATCCACACTGGCCACCATCAGTGGCCCCTCCCCACCCCCACACAAGCCAAGTGGGGGACGCTGGAAAGTGGGGGAGAGATAAATGTATCAGGCGGGATGTGAACAGAATTAGCAGGAGGGTCACCTTTGGAGCCACTTGCCTCCTATAAGCTGTGTGACTTTGGGCAGCCTACTCAACTATCCTCAGCCTCAGTTTCCTTATCTGTAACCTGGAGGTTGAGGAAAATTAAAGAGGTAAAGTGAATGGTTACTTAGAAAATGTGAGTTCCTGCCCCTTCTCAGTAGAGAGAAGAGACCTGGGAGGTGCCTTGTTTCCTAGTCAGCTGTCCCTTCACCTCGTCCCGATTGTTCACTATAGCTTTGGACATCTCCCTATCCCCTCATCTCTATTACCTTCTCCCCAGCTCTCCCAAGACAAATCCCTGGAGAGAACAAAATTAGCTCTCTGCCCAGGACAGAGCACCCCGGCTGCCTTCCCTCCACCCCTAACACACGTCCTTCTCTCCTAAAGGGACATTCTCCGGGTTGGGGTCACCTTAGCTGGCCACCAGAAAAAAATCCTGAACAGTATCCAGGTGATGCGGGCACAGATGAACCAGATCCAGTCTGTGGAGGTGTGACCCTCACCTGCCTGGCTCACCTCTTCCTCCAGGCCCCGCCCCCTCCGCCCACCGCCGGCCCCCTGGCTCTCCGTCCACTGCAGGGTCAGCCACCTGCCAGGAGGCCATGGGCACCGGGAAGAACCAAGCAGCACTCCAGCCACGAGACGCCACCAAGAACACCTGCGACTCAACGAAGGAAATGAGAGGATGGGGGAAAGAAAACCGATCCTGGGAGGGGGCGGGAAGTACACGGAATATTTTTCAAAGAGGATTTTCACACAGGAAGCGATGACTGTTCTTGGGGTTAAAAAAACACAAGGGCTTCGGAGAGCTGTGCGATCTGTCCAATTGAAGGCCAAAAGCGGTTTCTCTCCAGCTCTCTCTGGGAAGATGACCTGGCCAGAGCCGAGAAACACTTTCAGGAAAACAAATAGGAGCAGGGATCGAGGCCATCCTCTCTCCTCCTCACTGGCTCGTTCCTTCAGGCCTCCTGACAGCCGAGGGAGCATCAGGTGGACCAGGAACGCCGGCGGATCCATTCCCACGGCCACCGTGCAAACGGGAGAATTGTTCTGACTTTAAAAAATATTTTTAAAACTCCAGTGAAAGAAACTCCAGTGAAAGAAACTCTCGTTTCTCCTGTTTGTTCAGGGGGTTGAAACGGGGCTTTTGTCCTCCTGGGCCGGGAGAATCTGAGGACAGCAGAAGGGTCACCCTTCCTGAGGCCGGCCTGTGCAGCCACAGCTCCGTGCCCACCGGCCACCCCCACCAGCCCCTACCCAGAGGACAGGCGCTGCGCTGACCGCCATCAGCTACGACTGCCACTGAGAAGGACTGAGCCTGTGTCTGGGTTTGTTTACAGCGCTTTGGTTGGGGGTGGTTTCGGTTGGGGGGGATTCATTTGTTGGGATTTTTTTGGTTGGGTTTTGTTGGGTTTTTTTTTTTTTAATGACAATGAAGTGACACTTTGACACATTTCCTACCTTTTGAGGACTTGATCCTTCTCCAGGAAGAAGGTGCTTTCTGCTTACTGACTTAGGCAATACACCAAGGGCGAGATTTTATATGCACATTTCTGGATTTTTTATATGGTTTTCATTGACACCCATCCCTCCTCCTCTGTCCTCCACATAGAGTCCCCACCTGCTACCAGGCCTCACCAAAGCCCACTGCCAAGGGCCATCTGGGCCACTCAGACCAAGGGAGATGGTAGTGGGGTGGGGCCAGATGGAGAGGACCCCACCCCAGGCCTGTTTTTGGAAAGCAGCAGTGAGAAGTGGGCTCAGAGGCTGCAGGGCCCAAGTCCTTGCCTCGCCCCGCTCTCTAACTCCAATCTATCTAGTACTTCCTTCAAGTTCCTGGGCGCCTGCAGATGGCCAGGACCCAGCTCTGCCTCTGGGCACCTAAGCTGGGCAGCCTCAGCGCCAGGACCTGGATCATTCACTGTGATACCCCAGCCTGCTAGAGACACATGCTCCTTGTAAGTGGCAGGCATGTTCCTTCCCTCCCCTGGGAAAAAAGTAAAGTGTGTGATTTCCCTCCCATCTCCTTCCTCCCATCTTTCGCCAGACCTCCACCTTAGACTGAAGGGCTCAGCCCCTGAGTAAACCCTCTGTCAGGGGTTCTGGCCACACCCTTCCTCCCGTGAGCAAGTGCAGGCGTCTGAGCGAACAATCGGTTAGTGAATCGAATGGAAATAAACACTTTAGTTATAAAACGACCCCTGTGCTCTGTCAGTTCTAGGAGAGACCTTGGAACCTTTGGAATGTGACAGGGGACCCACAATACTCTCTCAAGGGACCTGTTCTTGCCCAGGGTTCTAGAAGGGATAAGAGTGAAGCAGGAAAACACATGTAGAACAGTTAAGCCCCAGCCCAGGACACCTCCTGAGCTTGTCCTGAGCACAGGCAACAAAAGGAATGACTGGGAAGTGGCTCAGAGCGTGGCGCTCACTGGCATTGATATCAGGGTGCATCAGGTATAGGGAGAGGGCAAGGACTCCTGGTGTTAGGTGAGCTGTGAATCAGGTTGAGTGGAGATGAGGGAGGACACCGGGTCCTGGAAGACCCTCAGACCTTCAACCAGAATCACAGATACTATCATCTTCTCCTGGGCAACTCTAATTCCCTCCATGCAGATGGGGTCCTACTCATGTTAAACTGGGAATCCTTTGTGTGGAAGGAGGAGATAGGGAGGTGGGCATTCTGGGGATGCGAAGTCCAGCCGGGGATGAAGAACAAGGAGTCTAAGGGAGCAGGAGCCAGGAGGCCACAGCTCACACCGTTCCCTTTGTCTGCCTAGTTTCATCAAGGAGACTGACCAGTAAAAACCGATTCAAGCCACAGTGGCCAGTCAGTGTCATCCCCCAACCCCCCACCATGACAGCAAGCATCCAGCACAGAGCAGCCTGTCATCTGTCTGTCACTCACCTGTTCTCTGGAGCCCAAGATGCAAAGGGAAGGAAAGGATTAGTGAGGAGCATGGCCCCTGGGGTGGAACAGCAGAGCGAGCTGCAGGGAAAGCTTTGGCCGGCTTCCCACAAATTGGCTGCAATGCCCCAGCCGGCCATCCCTTTGTGCCTGACCATGCCCAGCACAGGTGGCAGCTGTCCCAGGCACACAAGGTCACCTTCTGGAAGAAGCCGTCCTGATGCTCTTTAGATTAACTCCAGTTCCCCAGCCTGACCCCTGCAGCTCTGGGGCCACACAAAGGGCTGGCATCGATGCCTCCTGTCAGATGGTTTCCTGTCCTAAGCTGCTGGGTTTGTGTCCACCAGCCAGCACGGCTGCCCACCCACCCTCCTGGACTCCCATGTGCCTTTCCGCAGAGTGAAGGTGCTACCCAGGTCCTCATGTCTCCAAGGGAACAGAAGTCACTCTGACTTGCAGACAGTTCAGGCTTCCACTCCCTTCTCCCCAATCCTAGGACCCCCACCACCTCTTACTTCTTGGCGGGAATGGCAAGCCACATTGCCAACGCCTCCAAACTAACCCGCCTGCTCTCCTGGGCCACACGGCTCTGGAGCCGCCTGCTGCCTGGTTACTAATCCCTTCCTGGCCCAACCACCCTGGGCACCAGCCCCCACCTGCCCAGAGCGTTAGAGGGAGTTCCGGCTGCTCCTGCACAGTTGGTACTTGAGGAAAGAAATCCTTCTTGTAAACACAAACCAGGGCGCTGGGGAAATGGGGGACAGCTGCTCTGGGAGTATGTGACAGGCAAAGAGCCATGCTGGGCATGGCGTGCCATGCCACCCGCCCTGCCCCTGCTACCCCAGAGGACCCCAAATTGCTGAGGATGTGTAAGCTTTTATGCTGGGAATAATCTAGTATCTATCAACTGAAGACACTGCATACCAATCAGAATGAACCAAAAAAAGACTCCCGAGTGGCTATGGTGGCAGAGGCAGTCTGGAACTCTAGGCAGTGATCATTCAGATGGCATCAACTACACTTTCCCCAGCATTTCTATTGATCCCCATTCAGCCTCTTCTCAGGGAGTTCTCTGCTACCCCCTGGTGCTAAATCCATAGCCTTGCACCCCTCTCTGTTCAAGAGTCCTCTCCAGGCAGCCTCCCCTGCCCAGCTCTTCTCACGAGGGAACCAAGTCTACCATCCACTAAAGTGCTGACTCCCTAGCCACCAATAACTCCCAGACCCCTGTAATTCCTGTTGTTGAATGCCATCAAGTCAAGTACCACACTAGATCAAGCAACCCTAATTAACCCTGTCCTATCAAGCCCATTGCAGCAGTCACTATCATTCCTTGATAGCATCAAAAGCTGGAAGATACTTGCCAGGGAAAATAATGCATTAAAGAACAAGTTGCAAGGAGACTGTAGGCAAAGAACCCTGACTCCAGATGACAGTCCAGTTTCTTGCACTAACTTTAGATGAAGAAGATCTGGGGGAGCCCACCCCCTTACTGAGCCTCAGCTCATTAACCATCTGAAAATGAATGAGTTGGTTTGAGTGAGCTAGCCTATGCAAAACAGTTGTGCATTGCAGACCTGTGAGCAGGGACTGTCTCCCCATTTGAAGCAGGGGAACTGGAGTTTAGAGAGGCAGGGTAGTTTACTCAGGATTAGAGCCAGGAAGGGGCACAGATTGTGGAAGAGAAAGTTCACATGGGCTGGCAGTGTTTGGGAGGGCTTCGTGGAAGAAGCTACCTTAAAAAGTGCTCAAGAGCAAATTCATCCCAGATGAAAATTATAACCAAGGGGCAGAGGAATGACCCAGTGCAGGAAGGAGCTGTGTCTAGATGGGCCTGAGGAGCTGTGGGAAATGAGAACTGATAAAAGGGGAAGTTGAGGCAGTCTGGACATGACACCCTGTCTAGTTCTTGAGCCAAAGTGTGGCAGGTGAGCATGAAGCTCTAAGAAGACGCGTCAGTTCAGGCATTAGATGGGGGCAGGATACCTCGCAATTTCCCACCTCACCTCCTAGAAGGAGAGCTCCCCCACCCCCAGAGAAGCCCTCGTTTTTTTCTGGGCGCATCCAGGCCCTGCCGCTTCATTTTCTGTCTTCACTCACTGACGCAGATAATCCAAAGAGTCATTTCAGCTGCTTTGAACAGCAGGGTTGGATTTTGCGCTACTGATTTCTCCTCTTAATTCAGCTACATTTAACTGATGCCCACTGCTCTCCTCCAGGCCTGAGAGTCAGCAGGGGGCTTGGTGGAGAGGGAGCTGCTAGGCGCCAGGGGAGCTGCCCTCTTCCCCAGATCAGACGCTGGGTTGATGTGGGTGGTGGGTAGCAGGCTTGGGAGGGCAGAGCCCTGGGGCACACAGCAGAGTGCTGGGAGAGCAGGGGCTGAGGCTGTGTGAGTGAGTGGGTGTTGGGGCACACAGCAGAGTGCTGGGAGAGCAGGGGCTGAGGCTGTGTGAGTGAGTGGGTGTGAGAAATCGTTCAGGAAGCCTGTCTCCCTGGTTGCTGTGGCTTTGGAGAAGTCACCCAGGCATGTTTGAAGAAGCTGGGGGCCTGTCCATTTTAATCGTGTGTTAAGATCCTGGGTAATCTGGGTTGCAATTTAGGGGTCTATCCTGCACCATGTGACACTAACACACATGCCCACACCACTGCCAAGTCTTCACCGAGCCTTCCCCAGAACAGCTCCTGCCACAAGTTAGGATCGAGAATAGACGTGAAACTGGATCATTTCCTCCTCAGAGAAATCTAGACCTCAGTGTGTATCCCAGGAAAGCGTTTGTGTTGTGTGATTGGCTGCGCCCCACTCTTGTCCCATACTGGAAGGTAGGTTCACCATATCCCATCACAGTTTGGTCCCGAGGTTGCAATAACTGAATGTTTACTGTTCGTCAGGGTGCCTGGGTGGTGCAAATAGTTTACTTCTGTTTTGGTTTCCTAACTGAAAGGTTGGCAGTTCAAATCCACTCAGTGGTACCACAGAAGAACTATCTGGTAATCTGCCTCCATGAAGCTCTCTCTCTTATTGCCCTCCAGTTTAAATCCAGTCATAGCTGACCCTCCAGTAGATTTTAAAAGGCTGTGAATCACACAGGAAGAGACTGCCTGTTTTTCTCCAGAGGACCTACTGGTAGATTTTAACTGCTTTGGATTATATGGACTGTAAAGATCTGTCTGCATACTGTCAAGTCAGAACCAACCCGTAGCTGATCCTCCAGTGTGTTGTCAGAGGCAGTTAAGTTGCATGGGAGAAGATTGTCCATCCTTCTGATGAAGATCCCACTCATTGAAAATCCTATCAAGTGCAGTTCTGCCCTGTAATACAAGGAATTGCCTTGAGTTGAGATCAACTTGAAGGCAAAAGGTCTGGGATGGTTTTGCCCTAGTCCAGGCACTGTGTCCTAAGGTTTTTACTAGTTTTAACATCCTTGTGCTACAGGTGAGGAGGAAGATTTCCATTTGCCTTTAATTCCCTTACAAAGATGTTTGCTCTCGTCCACCCGTATCAGAATTCCCCATCAGAATTCCCCACACTGGCCTGTTCAACTCACAGATTCCTAGCCCATAAATCAGAATCCAGGGTGCGGACTCAGGGAGCCTACATTTTTAACAGGCTGTGCTGGAAGATTCTGGTAGATGCTGAAATAGCCTTACTTCACATTCCCCACAATACACCTTGCCCTGATGCCTGCAGAGAGAGAGTATCTGGTGTAGACAGGAGATTAGGAAAAAGCAGGACATCCTCAGATAGGAGGCCCAAACTCAGACATGGATTAGGAACTCTGAGGATGGGGGAGGGGACTGGGCTGACCCTCAGGAATGTGCTGGGGCTGAGCTAAGCTTTCAGGAGAATTAGAAAGACCCCCAGCCTGAGTCTGTCTGAGTTTAGTTTCGCAGTGTGGAAGCTGCCTGGGGAAAGCTGATCTAGCAAGAGGCCGCAGGAACTTAATACATCAGAGGGGCCTAGCAGCCCACCCAGAGCCACCCCGTGGAGACTCTCAGACTGAAGCTTGGACCTGGTCACCTAACACCTGGCCAGGTGAGCCAGGTGAAGGCAGATGGGGCTTCCAGTGGGGACCAGGAGCTTGATAGGCCTCCCTGCCTCCCAAGCCCTACTTCCCAAGCTAAGACTGCTTTCCCGGGAGGAGGGAAAGGGAGCGCAGAGTCCACATCTCTCAGGATCTAAAAGCCCCCATCGAGTGGGCAGAGGAGTGAGAGAGGGAGGTAGGGGGTCAGGAAACATCATGGAGGAGATCAGAGCCAGGACCATATACATGCATTCTGAGGGCCTGTAAGAGGACAGGAGGCTAACATTCCATGGGCAAAAGACTCTTAAGATTGCAAAGCCCCATCATTCTAAGATTCCAATGGAAGGAGCCCATGTTTCTACAATTCCAACACTATGATTCGATGCTGCTAATTCTTAACATTTCACCTTCTCAGTGTTCATTGCTGGCCCCACAAACCCGAGAAGCCCTAGCAATGTAAAAGCACAAAGAGTAAGAGAGAGGAGGGTGGGAAGGAGGCAGCTAACAGCCACAATACAGAACCAGGGCAGGGCTCATGGACGCTCCTTGTGCATGTAATACTGACTTCCCTTCCACAGTGCTGGCACAACTGCCTATCTCTGGTGCTGCTGGGGGCTGTTGCAGCCAAAGCTGCAGTTAAGCAAAGCCCTACACAGGGTACAGTGCCCACTGGCTGCTGGTCTCTGGGTAGCTCTGTTCAGAAAGCAGGTAAGGGGCTGACTGGCTCAGTTTGGGAGGGAACTGTCTCCCCCAGAGAGGAAACTGCAGGCCTTAGCATTTGCTTTAGAGACACCAAGGAGAATATACCCCCCCCCCACTCCCAAATACCCTCCCTTTTGTTCAGAGCAAGGGTATTAATTCTGGGCATCTATAGGATCTTATTGCAAACCTCAGAGCTACGTGCCTTGCCTGTAACACTCGGAACACTGCTTCCATGGGTTGCCCCATTCAAATACCCTATTCGTCCTTTCCAATCAAGGTCACTGTCCTGGGAGCTGGCATGTCAGATTGCAAAGGGTTCCTGGGTTGCTCAGAGCTCACAACCAGTCTGGCTGCCACCCGTTTGTGAACCAGGGCTCTGACTAAGAGAAGGGAGGGTATGAGATCCAGCATCTCAGGCTGACCCCATGTTGGCCTGGTAAGGACACTCACCTATCCTCTTGGGACTCCAGAGAAGAGCATCATTCCCAACCCCAAATCACCATCATAGCTGCTATTTCTTGAGTACCAATAATGTGCCAGGGATCACGCTTAACTTTGTATGCACAGTGTTTCACTCAGTCCTCACACCACTCTGTGAGGCAGGTACAACTATTCTTCCCATTCCACAGACTAGGAAAACTGAGTCTTGGTGGCACGACAGGGAGCCAATCCAAGTCACCATTTAAGTGGTCTCTATCATCTAAATCACTTCACTATGCTGCTACCAGTGGCCTGGCACTGCCTCACGTCCCTCCACTGTTAGATAGATCCTTTAGCCTTTAGCCTTCAGCTCGCAGACCCCCAGCAGGGGGCATCACCTCAGGGCTCTCTGGGACTGGATGCTCTCGGAGGATGCCCTCTTTGACCTTGGTCCATCAGAACCATGGATTGGAGGTGGGGGTGTGTGTGAAGTAAGGACCTAGACTCCCCTCCTAAGATTCCTTCCAGCCTGAGCCAGGTAGGCCAGAGTTCCAATTGGGGGGAATAGGGGAGCTGGGGGTTCTAGAGGGGCTTCACAGAACCTGTTTCTTCTGATTGGAATCAAGGTAGTTTTTAACATTGTTGAGGAGATAAGGATCAATGCCCCTGGGGTTCCAATGGCCATTTTCAGGACCCTCCCCCCCTGCTGTGACCAAGGAAGCCTCACCAGCTGTGTCCCTGAGCAACCCAGACCCTGTTACTCCAATGCCTTTGTAGGAGTATTTTTAGCAGAACCTTTTTTTTTTCCCCCAAAATAAATGTGAATTGTAAAAACGACCACTTGGACTCGTTGCTTTTTGTTCTTTTTGCAGAGATATTTCCCAGGGAAGTAAGAGTTTCTGAAGGTCCTGAACCAGGTTCTGAAGAAGAGTTGATGTTTTCTGAAGCAGAGCTAGGGCTAAGATTGAGGTTGGGCATTTAACCAAGACTAGATGCTGTGCTGTGATGCTGAACCTTGTATCACTGGGATGTCAAATGCCATGACAGTTAACCGTGGTGGACAGTATTTGGTGGAGCTCCCAGTTTAAGACAGGTTTGGAAGCAGGAGTGGCATCCACTTCCTAAACAACATACCTCTGGAAACTCTATGAACTTTGATAAATGACAATAGTTATAGAAAGGTTCCAGGCTTCTGTTCATAGGGTCACTATGAGTCGTGTTTGACTCGACGGCAATCAACAACAACAGGATGGGAGGTTATGCTCAAGCACTAATCCCTGTTTTATAAAAATTCTTCTTTAAGAATGTGGGCTTCACTGTCAGAGTGCTAGGATTTGAACCCCAGCTCTGCAATTGTTTGCTTGTGTGTCCTTGGAGAAGTCATATCACCCCTCTGAGCCTCGTTTTCTTAATTTGTAAAATGGAGACATTAATTTTAACTCCTGGAGTGTGAGTGAAGATTAAACAAAGGAAAGCATCTGAAGTGTTTGTCCCAAGGCCCAGCAAACATGTTGGCTATCATTATCTTGCTATTACAACAACAACATAACATTATTGTCTTGGTGGGCAGAAAGGCCATGATGGCAGTGCCTGTGTCTCATTGATTGCTGCATTCTCCAGAAACAGACTGATGACTGACCCACATGGGCTCTCAGCAAATATTTGTCAAATAAAAGGCATTTCATATTCTGCTTGGGTAAAAGGAAAAAAGAGACATTCAGGGAGGTTTCCATGGTAAAATACATTTGGTAAATATTGGGTCAAATAATTAACCAAGTTAATCCCTTAAATATGCTAAAAGTACAGTGTGAATCTCCAAAACTGTGCTATGATTTACAAAGTTTTCCATTTAGGTGAGCAGCATTTTATGGGACCAGTGTCCTTGGGAACACACTTGGAGAATTTAGCCAAGCTTGGGTAATCCTGGGACTGAGTCTGGGGGCTAAAAGCTAGGGTGAGGGGTGAAGTTGGACCTGGTGGTAGAGGTTAGAGGAAAATTAAATCAAAGAGGCTAGCTTTTAATTAATTGACTCATTCATTTATTCAAAATTACTTGCTGAGAGGGAGCTCTGGTGGCATAGTGGCAAGAAGCTGAGCTGCAGTCCCAAAGGTGCACAGTTTGAATCCACTAGATTCTCCACTGGAGAAGAAGAGTCAATCTCCTCCTCCTGTGCCAGCTGGATATGATTCGAGGGTACACAACAAGAAAAAAAAAGTACTTGCTGAATTCCTATTATACGTATGTATTGCACACACACCAAGGGGAGAATTAACACACGATGCCTCACCTCTTGAGAATGGATTTGAATCACTTCACCACACATGAATCAGGCTTTCATGAAACATCCAGACACTAGAGATGCTGCAGAGAATTAGACACATTCCTGCTCTCATGGAAGTCTTCAGTCACAGAGACCCCCAGGTACTCAGTCACCATAACTCAGTGTAATGTGTCTATACTTTACAGGGAGGGTGCAATTAACCACAAGCAGTGGTCTCTGAAGGTCTATGGGTGGCATAAGGGATTTGTGCTTGACTACTAACCTAAAGCTTGGCTACTTGAACTCACTCAGTCATAATAAAGGAAGAAAGACCTGGCAATTTGCTTCCATTAAGATTACCATAAGACAACTGGTTGGTAATTGATATTCTATAACCACCCTCCAAATCAGTTACTATAGAATCCATTCTGACTCACAAAGACCAAGGTTTAATTTTTTAAAAAATAAAAATGCCTTTTATTTAAAAAAAATAAATAAATAAAAAATAAAAATGCTTACCTACTATTCCAGGAACAACCTGAAACTACCCATGGGCTCCAGGTTGAAGAAAAAAAAATATATACATACATACATAAGTAAATAAATGAATAAAACAACTCAACCTGCTGAGTTAGTAAAAAGCTGAAAACTGTGCTTACAATCTTAAACTACTAACGAAAGCATTCCAAAAAAGCATCAGTAGCAATGGGGGTGATGAAAAAATTGTTACAGGGTAGCTGAATAGAGGTTGGGCCCTGCCTCCTCGACCCACATTGGATAGAGAGAGTGCAACTGCCTGCTGGGGCATGGTGGTCTCTGGTTGCTGTGCTCAAGAGCAGCACCAAGGACAGTTCCAGAGTTTAGAAGAGGCAGGCAGCAGTCAGGTAACATTGTTGCAAATCTGTGCTGCAGTCCAAAGAGAAGTTGAAGGACCTTAGGTTTTCCCACTGTACAGGCCCAGATAGGACTCCTGGCATAGCAAGCTGCCTTCCTCCATAAGGGGAACACTTTAAGTCTGCAACTAATAAATAGCATCATAAAGATAAATAACTGTCAACAACCTACACAGACACAATAGACAGAGCTTAACACATACAAGAAAAACTTCACATAATGCACATAATGTCAAAGCTGCAGGCAGATTTAAACATTATGAAAAAACAAAATAAGCCTTTCCCTAAAAAAGTAAAACATATTACAGAATCAGTGAATACCCCAGAGACAGAGAGACAGAAGAAATATATTGATGTAGAGTCATATGAACAGCTGCAGAAGAAGATACAAATAATAGAAGAAAGAATGAAAGCTATAAATAAAGCAAGTACCCAAGAGAGGTGGAACCAGAAGAAATATATTTAAATGGAGTTTGATGAACAGCTACAGAAGAAAGAGGAAACAGTGAAAGACAGGATATAAGCCATAAATAAAATGTCTCAGAGAGCGGGAACCAGAAGAAACATATCAAAGTGAAGGAATATGAACTACTGAAGAAATTGCAAAAGATAGAAGAATTGATACTAAAGGTAAAATAAATTAAAAAATCAACACAAGACAGAGAGTGTACAGCCAACACAATACCGGAAAAAAACAGAAATGCATGAAAATGCAATCCAGAATACCAAGACCAAAATGGCAGAAGTTTCTAACATACTGGCAGTACAAAAAAAGCAGAACAGAGTGATAAAACAAAAAGTCAGTGAACTGGAGGACAAAAACTTCAATGGGAACTTATAGAAACAGGAGAAATGGAAGGATAGACTTGTTTGTTCTCTTGGTGGTCCATGGTATGTTCAATACTCTTCTTCAGCACCACAACTCAAAGGCATCAATTCTTTTATTGTCTTTGGTAGAGCATACAAAACCATTCATGTGGAAGCTAAAGAACTTTCTGTTAGAATATGATTGGGTTGGGGGGGGTGGGAAGGAAGTAAAAAATTTCCTCAAAAAAATGATAATGAAAACATAACATGCCACAACATTTGAGATACAGCTAAAGCCGTTTTCAGGGGGCAGTTTATAGCAATAGGCAAATGTAAAGAAGGAAGAAAGAAGAAAGATTAATTTTTACTCAATACTTACATCAATCACCTTTTCATCTCCAGAGTAATATATCATATGGTCATCTGACTCAAAATGCCCCATGCCAGTCCATCTCATCTCACCAATGCCTAGTATGTCA
>NW_006399778.1:8217691-8224171 GCF_000299155.1 Elephantulus edwardii | reverse complement strand
TATGAGGTGGATTGATTCAGTGACTGGGATAATCGGGATGGGAGTGTCAGAGACAGTGCGATTGGCACAGGACAGAGCAGAGTTTAGGGCTTTTGTACACAGGCGACTATGAGTCACAAGCGGAGCAGAGTTTAGGGCTGTTGTACACAAGGGCTATGAGTCACAAGCGACTCAATGGCACATAACAACAAATGACAACAACTTACATCAAATCAATAAGGAACAACAATTTAGCCTTACAGCCTCTGAAAGTAAACTATAAGGACAAGAACAGAAACCAGTGAGATGGAAAACAGAAAAACAACTGAAATCATCAACCAGACCAGGAGTTGGTTCTTTGAAAGGGTCAATAAAACTGGCAAATTTAACAAAAGAAAAGACACAGATAAATAAAATAAGATGTGAAAGAGGTGACATCACAACAGAATCAGCTGAAATGAAATCAATAGTAACAGAATATTATGAAAAGCTATACTTGGATAAATTTGAAAACCCAGAGAAAATGGACAAATTCCTAGACACTTCCACTTGAACAGACCCATCACAAAAGAAGAAATTGAACAGATCACCCCCTCAAAAAAGTCCTGGCCCAGATGGCTTCACAGCTGAATTCTACCAAACATTCAGAGAAGATCTATCACCAATTCTATTTATGTCTTTAAAAATAGAAAAAGGAGGTACATTCCCAGAGTCATTCTATGAAACAAGTATAACCTTAATATCAAAACCAGGTAAAGACATTACCAAAAAAGAAAACTACAGACTGATAATCTCTCATGAATACAAATGCAAAAATCCTTTACAAAATCCTGGCCAATAGAATCCAACAGCGCATAAAAAGAAAAAATTCATCGTGACCAAGTGGGATTCATAACAGGTATGCCAGGTTTCAACATAAGAAAAACAAATTAACAAAGAACAAGAGCCATATGACCCTGTCAATTGTTGCAGAAAAGGCCTTCACTAATTAAAACAGTCTGGAAAATAGGAATTGAAGGGAATTTCCTCAACATAGTGAAAAATATTTAAGCAAAACCAAGAGCTAAAATCATTCTCAATGGAGAAAGATTAAAGGCATTCTCTTTGTGAACATGGACCAGGCAAGGATGCCACTTAAGGAACAAAAAAAAAAAAGACATGGGGGCACAAGACTGTGAACGTCTCTCTGAAAGGGCCAGAGGGAGAAAGAATGGCACAGCCTCTCACCACCCAGAGCAGAGACCCATGATACCTTTAGAGTCACACCAAGCATGAAGTTCATTTATTTGTTGTTGATTCATCGACTCAGAGTTGTGGTACCAAGAATGGGGTTTATCAGGAAAGTAAGTTGGATAGTAAGAAAGGTAAAGAATAACTCACAATACAAGTCCAGGTTTTAGCCCAACAGTTCCAAGGCACAATCCCTCGATTAGTCCAGGCTCCAGTTTCAGCTCAGCTAGCAGCTTTCCATTCCTTCATCAAAGGCAAGAATAGAAAAACCTTTAACTGTGTGACCAGCATAATTGCAATTTACATGTTTAACTCAATTCCATTCCAGATACCAAATTCTTTTTTTTATTTTTTTTTATTATTTTGTGTGTGTGTGTGTGCACCATCAAATCAGATCTGACTGGTACAGGAGATTGTCCCTCCTTCCCCGGCAGAGCGTCTGGTGGATTTGAACCGTGCGCCTCTGGAATTGTACTTGCAGTTCCTTGCCACTAGGCCACCAGAGCTCCCCCAAATTCTTTTTAAAAAAAAAGATAGAAAAGGCAACTGGTGAGTTTATTTGGAAAGGAAAGAGACCTGGAATAACCAAAGCACTACTGAAAAAGAAGAATGACGTGGGAGGCATAGCAGTTTCTGATCTGAGCTGTAATAAACAAAATAACATGGTACCAGTACAATGACAGACACACAGACCAATGGAACAGAATCAAGAACTCAGAAATTAACCCATCTACATACAGTCAACTAATGTTCAACAAGGTCACAAAGCCTATCAAATGGGGAAATGACAATGTCTTCAACAAATGGAGCTGGAAAAACTGGACTTCTACCTGCAGAAGATGGATGATGAAACGAGTACACAGAGTCACTGTATCAGAGGAATTGGCTGACACAGAGGAATTTAATGAAATAACATATAAGCAAGAACCTATGGTGATGAAGGAGGAAGTTCAAGTTGCTATGAAGGAATTGGCAAAAAACAAGGCTGCAGGAGTTGACTGCATACCAATTGATTTATTTTAACAAACAGACGCTGCCCTGGATGTGCTCACTAAGTTGTGCCAGGAAATCTGGAGGACAGCCAACTGGCCAACTGACTGGAAGAGATCGATATTTGTTCCCATTCCAAAGAAAGGTGACCCAACAGAGTGTGGAAATTATTGAACAATATCACGGATATCACATGCAAGCAAGATTCTGCTGAAAATTATCCAAAAACGTTTGGAACAATATGTCAACAGAGAACTGCCAGATGTGCAGGCTGGATTTAGAAGAGGTTGTGGTACTAGGGATATTATAGCTAATGTTAGATGGATCTTAGTAGAAAGCAAAGAATACCAGAAGAATGTCTATCTGTGCTTCATTGACTATGCAAAGGCTTTTGACTGTGTGGATCACAACAAGCTGCGGCTGACTCTGAGAAGAATGGGAATCCCAGAACATTTGATTGTGCTAATGCGAAACCTATACTTGGACCAAGAGGCAGTCATCAGAACAGAGCAGGGAGACACTGGATGGTTTAAAATCAAGAAAGAGGTGCATCAGGGATGTATTTTGTCACCATACGTCTACAATCTGTATGCAGAACAGATCATCCAAGACGCTGGGCTGTACAAGGAGGAATGTGGCATCAAGATTGGTGGAAGAATCATGAACAACCTGCGTTGTGCACATGACACAACCCTGCTCGCTGAAACTGTGGAGGACCCGAAGCGCTTGCTGCAGAAGGTCAAGGACTGCAGTCTTCAATATGGACTGAAGCTCAATATCAAGAAAACATAGGTTTTCACCACTGGGCCAATTGGCAGCATCAGTATGGATGGTGAAGAGATTGAGATAGTTAACAGTTTTCATTTACTTGGCTCCACAGTCAACACTCTTGGTAACAGCAGCCAGGAAATCAGGAGACGAATTTCATTGGGAAAGTCAGCTGTGAGGGACCTCTCAAGAGTACTGAAGTGCAACAATGTCAGGCTGGAGACTAAGGTGTGCCTGATCCAGGCTATAGTCTTTGCAATTACGTGCTAAGCATCGGAGAGTTGGACCGTGAATAGGGATGATAGAAAGAGAATTAATGCCTTTGAGCTGTGGTGCTGGAGAAGAGTGTTGAATGAACTGCTAGGAGAACAAACAGGTTTGTCTTGGAGAGGGTGAAGCCAGAATGTTCCCTGAAGTCAAGGATTCTGAAACTTCATCTGACATACTTTGGGCATGTTGCAAGGAGGAACTGATCCTTGGAGAGGGACATCATGTTTGAGAGTGGAGGGATGGTGCAGGAGAGGAAGATCCTCGATGAGATGGATCAATTCTGTGAGTGGAGTGGTGGGAATGAATGTGTTTGAGACAGCGAGGTTGGCACAGGATAGAACGGCATTTAGGGCTCTTGTACATAGGGTCACTATGAGTCGCAAGTGACTCGATGGCACATAACAACAACAACCTGCAGAAAGCTGAAGCAGGATCCACATCTCACACTATACACAAAAATCAACTCAAGGTGGATCCGAGACCTAGGGGCAAAGCCCCAAACCATAAAGATCATAAGAGATAAAATAGGACCAATCCTAGAAGGCCTAGCCTATGATATAAAGAAACTGGCAAATACAGCCAGAAATTAACAACCCAGAGAGGATAGTATCCATCAATGGGACCTTCTAAAGATTAATTTCCTGTATGCATCAAAAACTTTTACCAATACTGTACCAGTCAGATCTGATTTGACAGTACACACACCAAAAAAATAATAAGATAAAATAAAAAATTTTTAAAAACCCACTTTTATCAATAGGGTAAAAAGAAAACCTGCTGGCTGGAGAAAATAATTTAGCAATGTCATTTCAGACAAGGTCTCATAACGAAAGTTTACAGAATACTACAGGGCCTCCACAAGAAAAAGAGTGTAACCTAACCACAAAATGGGCAAAAGACATGGAAAGACTTTTCACAGAGGAAGACAATGAGATGGCCAACAGACAGATGAAGAAATGTTCAAAATCACTGGCAATAAGAGAGATGCAAATCAAACCATAATGAGATACCATCTCACCCCAATTACAGTAGCAAATAGGACAGCAAGCAATAACTATTAGAGAGGATGTGAAGAGATTGTAATTCTCATACACTTTTGGTGGGGTAGTAAAATGGCAGTCACTCTGGAAGGCAGATTAGCATTTCCTCAAAAAGTTGAACACCGAAATTCCATATGACCCAGCTATTCTGATAGGAATATACCCCAAGAAAATATAACTGAGACACAAATGGCGATTTTTACACCAATGTTCATAGCAGTGTTATTCACAATTGCAAAATATGGAAACAGCCCAGATGTCCAACAAATTACTTAACTGAGAAATTGTGGTACATTCACACCAGGGGATACTCAGGAGCAATGATTTAAGAAAATACTATATAACATGGGAGACGCTGGAGAGCATTATGTTGAGTGAACTAACTCAGATCTCATAAGGACAAATACTGCAAAAAATGATTATAAAAATTGAAAGATAACTAGTATGATGTATACAAAAGTCCAAAGGGGGAAAGGGAAGGAGGAAGTCGGCTGAGGGTGGGGAGGGAGGAGGATAATGAAGTAAAGTTTGGGGGGTGTGTGTGTGTGTGTGTGTGTGTGTGAAAGAATTACAAAAGCCACAATGAAGATCTGAAAAGGCGGGACTATGTTGGGTATGGATCAAATCAGGATTAATTTTATAAACTCATTGTATGGGAATGATAGTATGAAACACAATGTGAATAGAAGAATGTGTGAAACACAATGTATATTAATTTTGTATGTAAACCTATATAAAAGAAAAAGAATTTTTAAAAATTGTTGCAAGTACTTCACACAATTTGTAGTTACAAATTTGAGCTAGTATTGTTTGTTTTGTTAAGTGCCGTTGAGTCATAGTGACTGACCCTATGAACAAAAGACCTGAACACTTATATAACTTTGGTCATTTCTCCATGTTAATAGAGTTTCCGGAGGCAAGCCATTTCGAAAGCATATGCCACTCCTGCTTCCAAGTTTGATTTAATCAGAAAGCTTCATCAAACACTGCCCACCATGGGTAACCCTTATCCCATTTGACACATTAGTGTCACAGTGTTTAGCATCACAGCAACCATGAGTTACCTCTGTATAGCAAATGGACAGACCAGTGCTATACCACTTAGAAGAATGTTTAGTATAGCAAATAATAAATTTCTTTAAAGCTGAAATGAAGATATTTCTTTATCCTAGAAAATTCATCAGTGAATGATCCAGTGAATAGAGTTAGTCATACATGTTCAGGAAAACTGTGGCACTGGTGGATAACTCATTACTCTATAGAATCATTATTTTTCGTTAATGAGTTCTCAGAACATCAGTTTTATAAGCTTTTGCATGAAATTACAGTAAATAAAATTATAATACCCATGAAAAAAATCAGACAAGAAAATTGGATAGATCAACTCTACTCTGTAGTTAAGGGGTCACTACAGACTCATCAGGATTTGTTTTGTTTTGTTTTTGTGGGGGTTTGTTGTTGTTGTTATGAGCATTTGGAGGTCCTAGCAGAGTTCTGACTAGTTTTCCAGAAAGCTAAGGGTAGATAAACTATTCCAGGTAGGAACAGTAGCAACTATAACATAAAATCAAAGACTGAGCTAATGTACTCTGTGAATTACTTTGTATGTAATGTTGATGCAAATATAACTGTGCCTTTTAAAATGACAGTTCTTTTTTTAAATTTTTTTTCTTTTGTGTGTGTGTACCATCAAATCAGATCTGATTGGTACAGGAGGAGATTGTTCCTCCTTCTCCAGCAGAGCATCTGGTGGATTCAAACAGTGTACCTCTGGGATGGCAGTGCAGCTTCTTGCCACTAGGCCACCAGAGCTCGCAAAAAAGAAAAAGAAAGGGGGGGGGAGGCAGTTCTTTAAAGAAGACTAGGTCCCCGCCGCAGGGTGCACGCAGGGTCAGGGTCCCCCTGCTTCTGCTCCTGACATTTTCTCTCCAGAAGAACAAGTCTGGGAATCTGCACTAAACCACGCTGCTCCTAAACCATGGTGCCTTGTGGTGGAACTCAGTCCTGTAATTGCTCTGTCCTGGGGGCACCATAGGTGGAGAGGTGGCCTTTTTTTTTAAAAAATAATTTTAATGAACATTTACAGAGAATTTGGATTTCCATTCATTCATTGCTGCACTTCTCTACCCGCCCAGCCTCCCAGTTCGCTCCTCTCTTTCAAAAGTAAAAGAAAGACTCTCTCCCTGGTACACAATCCCCCCGC
>NW_006399778.1:8210741-8217196 GCF_000299155.1 Elephantulus edwardii | reverse complement strand
GATAAACATGGGTGTGCAGAGAGATGGCTTTTAAGGGCACAGTTGAAAACACTGGTGGAACCAGAGGTGGCTATTTACAAGGTTAGCATTAATCTAATCTGAGTCAAAGGATAAAAGTCCCTGGGGAAGGAATGTGCTAGATTAAAAACAAAGAGCCTCCAAGTGGAGGGACCAGTTCGGATGCCTACCATGACTCTGAGAATCTCAAGGAGGAAAAGCCCTGTGGAGAAGATCCTGCAACTTAGGATCGTTCCCAGATGAGAATCCGCAAGAGAAGCCCTGACTCACACAAACTTCTGAGATGGTCCTCAGGTCACGTCCATCAAGCATTGACCCCCGGCTTGAGAGTGAAGTTACCATTGCAGATGTTTGAATCAATGTTTTTCATACATTTTCCAGCCACTAAAAATGATAATAAATGACCCTTTATACAGCTTGTACGTACAAACTGCCATGAGTACTGGGTGGCCTCAATGGGAGTCACACAGCATGTGCAGGGCAGACCCACCTACAAGAGCTGAATTTGCACACTCAAGTGTTCTTTTACTATCTCAATTTTTTTCACTTATCCACGAGACAGCCTCCTCCTGTCCTACTTCAGTTTCTCTGGGCACCCTGCATCCCTTAAAAGTCAGCCCCTGATCCAATCAGGCTCCCCCCTTTGCCCATCTTTGCTCTCTCTGGACACCAGGGGCCGAGTAGGGGAAAGAAGACATGGGAGGAGATGTTGTTGTTGTTATGTGCCGTCGAGTCGTTTCCGACTCATAGCGACCCTATGCACAACAGCCCTAAACCCTGCTCTATCCTGCGCCAACCGCACTGCCTCTGACACACCCATCCCGATTACCCCAGTCACTGAATCGATCCATCTCATAGAGGGTCTTCCCCTCCTGTGCCGTCCCTCCACCCTCCCAAGCATGATGTCCCTCTCCAAGGACCCGTCCCTCCTGGCAACATGTCCAAAGTATGTCAGACAAAGCCCCAGAATCCTGGCCTCCAAGGAGTAGCTTGGTTTAATCCTCTCCAAGATGAATCTGTTTGTTTCCCTGGCAGTCCATGGTACATTCAGTACCCTTCTCCAGCACCACAGCTCAAAAGCATCCACTCTCCTTCTGTCCTCCCTAGTCATTGTCCAGCTCTCTGATGCATAACAAGCGATTGCAAAGACCATGGCCTGTATCAGGCGCACCTTAGTCTCCAGAGAGACACTGTTGCTCCTGAGTACCTTTGAGAGGTCCCTAACAGCAGACTTTCCCATCGCGATACGCTTTTTGATTTCCTGACTGCTGGTGCCAAGAGTGTTGACTGTGGAGCCGAGCAAACTGAAGCTGTGAACACTCTCAATCTCTTCATCATCCATCCTGACGCTGCCAATTGGTCCAGTGGCGAGAATCTTTGTCTTCTTGACATTGAGCCTCAGTCCATACTGAAGGCTGCAGTCCTTGACCCTTCGCAGCAAGTGCATGAGGTCCTCCTCAGTTTCAGCAAGCAGGGTTGTGTCATCTGCATAACGCAGATTGTTAATAGATCTTCCACCAATCCTGATGCCACAATTCTCCTCATAGAGCCCAGCTTCTCGGATAATCTGCTCTGCATACATGTTGAAAAGGTATGGAGACAGGATGCATCCCTGGCGTACACCCTTCCCAATTTTGAACCATGCAGTGTTACCCTGCTCTGTTCTGACTACTGCCTCTTGATCCAAGTACAGGTTTCGCATTAGCACAATTAAATGTCCTGGGATTCCCATTCTTCTCAGAGTCAGCCACAGTTTGTTATGATCCACACAGTCAAATGCCTTTGCATAATCAATGAAACACAGATAGACATTCTTCTGGTATTCTCTGCTTTCAGCCAAGAACCATCTAACATCAGCAACAATATCCCTAGTACCACGACCCCTTCTAAACCCAGCCTGGACTTCCGGCAGTTCTCTGCTGATGTGCTGTTCTAATCGTTTTTGGATGATCTTCAGTAGAATCTTGCTTGCATGTGAAATCAATGACACTGTTCTGTAGTTTCCACACTCAGTTGGGTCACCTTTCTTTGGAATGGGAACAAATATAGATCTCTTCCAGTCAGTTGGCCAAGTGGTTGTTCTCCAGATTTCTTGGCACAACTTGGTGAGCACATCCAGGGCAACATCTGTTATACAAAACATTATGTCCATTCCAGCCTCTGCCCACTCTATTAAGGAGCTCTAGTGGCATGTCCATAGTGTGTTGTGCTGCTAACCACGAGGTTATGCATCTCCCACAGTTCTGAGGGACAAAGACAGGCAGTCAGTTGACTGTTAAGATTTATAGTCTTGGAAATCCAACAGAGGATGATTATGAATTAGAATCATCTAGATGGCTCTTTGAGCTCTGGTGGTGTCGTCCTTAGGGAGTTGTGCTGTTAAACACAAAGGTAGTGTCCCTCAGGAGATTGGAACCCACCAGTGGTTCCACAAGAAAAAGATTGGCAATTTCTTCTTGTATGACTTACAGCCTCCCAAAACCCACTGGAAGGTCAGCTTCAGCTGATTCTGACTTGACAACAATGAGAAAGAGAGGGAGATGGGACAAGGTAGAACAACCAAGGTTGTAATCTTTAAAGAATTGACTGACACTTCTTTCTATCACAGAGCAGTTGATGGGCTCAAACTACCAAGCTTTGCGTTAAGGCTGAACATCTTAACCACTGTGCCACTGGGCACCCACAGGTCCAGTCATTTCTCAGGAACAAGGACATTGTCCCTGCCACAAAAGATACCATCAAGGAGAACAAGAAAAAGCACAGGAGAGGATTTTCCTTAAAGTGTCTCACTGGATTTGACCCTTGGCATTGCGGCCATGGGCTCTTCTCCCCACCTATCTAAATGCTCCACTCCCCACCCTCTACCAACCGCCTTCCACCAATCCTATGAGACCAAAGTGCTGCCCTGATGACTCAGCATGTGGTGCCATGGGAGCACCAGGTCATGCCTGCCACTGGCACCTCCTCTCCTGCTGATCCCCTGGGGAGCACAATGGTAAAACTTGAGACTATTGATGTCACTACTGCTGCTACAGCCCCCTTTCACTGCTGTGATTGAGAGTCTCCAAGCAACAGGAAGTGTGTGGAAGCCGGTGGGAATTCCTTTTTTACAACACTCCACCCCTATATTCTCACACCACACTCACACAGAGGCACCCACTCATTCATACGCATTTGCCCGGAGTACCCACAGTCATGCTGTCAGCTAAGCACAAGCGCAGTTGTGCAGACACACATTCATATACAAAGTCCTAACAGCCCACACCCCCCACAACAACACCTACACACTGTGACATCGATGCAGCCCCACGTCCAAGTTCAACACACACATACACACACAGATCAAGTCACGCACACACTCATCCCACGTCATAACAACAGATAACACTCTCTGGACACTTCCATGATGTCATGCACTGTTCCGAGTGCTTCCCATCTATCAGGCGCCGTAATCCTCTAAACCTCAGCTTCTCAAACTATCTGTGGTAAAAGGCTATGCTTGTTATTTTAAAATGTGTAATCTGTTGCAAATCCATTATGTGGTCTGACTGGAAATCAACAACACCTAAATTTATCTATATCCTATCACATGACACCGCCCACTAATCACATACTTTGATAATGTCAGGTTGCCATAAAAGCAAAACCAAACCCACAATGTCATGCCAATTCCAGCTCATGGCGCCCCCTGTGTTAAAGAGAAGAGCATTCCAGAAGATTTTCTTGGCTATAACCTTTACAGAAGTAGATTGCTGGGATTTTCTTCCCTGGCACTGCTGGGTGAGTTTGAACTGCCAACCTTTAGGACAGTAGCCAAGAGCAAACCACTTGATTGAAGCACTCGGCTGCTAACTCAAAGGTTGGCAGATCAAATCCGCCAGCCACTCTGAGGAAGAAGATGTGGCAATCTGCTTTCTGATGACAGTCTTGGAAAAACTACCATGCAGTTCTAATGTATCCTACAGGGTCACACTGAGTCAGAATCAATGGTGTTGGAGGTTATAGATTTAAGTTTCCTAACTTGCAAGTTGCTACAAATGTCTCTAAAAACTTTCTCTATCTGGTCATGGATCTGCAACTGTTCTAGAATGAACAGGCGTTAAGTCTCATATATATTGAGAAGACTTGTTTTAAGTCACACTGTAAAGGGGTTGGGGGGGCTGTATTTATCCCCATTCTGCAGATAAGAAAACCAAGGTACAGTATTTTGAGGAAAATTGCCCAGTTACACAGATAAGAAATGGTTACCCACTTAGTAAATACTAGAACCAGGATTCAAGCCCAGATATTCTGCTCTCACACTATTGCCATCAATCTCTACACACTTGAACACACATCTACACAGAAAAGCCACAGCTAAAAATAATTGTATTGAAAGCATCCCAGAAACAAGCATACATAGACGTGTGTATACATATCCACTATAGTAAACACATATGTACGCACACAGAAACACAGGCACAGCACAGAAATAAGTCTGCTTTGATATGTTCATAAATAAACCCACAGTCTTGGTACAGAATCTGGCACACAGTGTTGGCACTTGGTAAATATTTCTGAATGAATCGATACTTCCATGTATATTTATATCCCTATCCACAAAGAGATATGTGCCAGAGGTACAGTCACAAAAAAAGACCACACACACAGGCTCTGTCAGTGCATAGGAAATACTTACTCGTAAAGGAAAAGACAAACACTGCTTCCCTGTGGGGACTGGTCTCCCACAATCAACAGGCTCATCCTGCATAAGGCCAGTGAGGACAGATATGCTACATTCACCCAACTGAGGCCGTGATAAAAGAGACACTGTGCCCTCCCCACCAGGAGCAGATAGAGAAGTAGGGTTGGCCAGGTGCCACAGGCTGCCTGCTCATACACAAGATGCAGAGAAAGTTACTGCATGTTCTGAACAGGAAGAAGACTTCTCTGACAAGAAAAAGGACGTGTGACAGAGAAGACTATACAGCTCTTTGCCTTCTTGTCAGAAGGATGTGCTGGGTCCAAGTCTTTCCTTGGGCAGCCTGAATAGAAGGGGCAGGGGTAGAACCTTGCCCCACCACTCAGGAATATATATGCATGCATGTGGACTCTCACCCATAGGAGAGACTAAACTAAAGCAAATGACAATTCCAATCCTGTCTCTCCCACTAACACTTTGTGGCCTCCTCTCTGAGCTTCAGTGACTTCAACTAGAAAATGAAAATACATTATTCACTGAACAAATAATATATTGACTGCCTGCATGTCAGCTCACCAGGTTCTAGGAATAGAACAGTGAACAAAAGGAGAAATGTTTACCTCCACAGACCTAAAGTTCCCATGGGAAAGATAGACACTTCAGCACTTGGATGTGAAGTGAGGTGAGATGAAGCCAATTTAGTGCATAAAATGTTGAGGGAACAAGGGTAGGTTACAATTTTAAGAGAGTGTGGTTGGGCACAAAAAGCACATGATCTGTTATTCTGTTTGTCTGAAGATGGAGGATAGCTAAGTCAGTGATAATATATTGAGTTCATAGGAGTCGTCACTTTTGAGAAGTGCAAAAAAGAGGTCTGCTGGAGGGCTGGAAATGTCTTATTTCTTAATCCAGGTAGTGGTTTCTCATGTACATCGTTGTTGTTCTTGTTGTCATAGTCACCCAATGTACAATGGAACAGAGCACTGCCCAGTCCTGAGCCGTCCTCACAATCTCCATGTTGCTATGCTTGGGCCCACTGTTGAAGGCCCTGTGTCAGTCCATGTCAACAGAGTTACTTCTCTTTTTGTTGCTGTTCCTCTACTTTATCAAGCATACATTCACCAAACATGTCCTTCTCCAGGGACTAGCCCTTATTGATGACAGGTTCAAAGTATCTAAGATGATGTCTTGCTATCTTCATTTTGAAGAAGCCCTCTAGTACTTCTAAGACATATCTGTTCATTCTCCTGGCAGTCTATGGCACATTCAATATTCTTCACCAATACCATAATTCAAAGGCATCAACTCTCCTTTGATCTTCCTTATTCACTGTCCAGTTTTTGCATACATATGTAGTGAATAAAAATACCCTGGTCTGGGTCAAGCACACCTTTAGTCCTCATAGTGCCATGCCTGCACTTCCTGATGCTTTAGAGGAGGTTCTTTGTAGCTGTTTTTCCCAGTGCAATGTATTTGATTTCTTGACTGCTGTTTCCATTGATGTTGATTGTGGGGTCAAAGTAGAATGAAATCCTTGGCAACTCAATCTTTCCTGTTTGCTTATTGGTCCAGTTGTGATGAATTTTGTTTTCTTTATGTTGACATATAATTCATACTGAAGGCTACTGTTTTTAAGCTTCCTCAATAAATGCTTCAAGTTGTCTTCACATTTAAAAAACAAGGTTGTGTCCTCTGTGTCACAGGTTATTAATAAGTGTTTCTCCAATTATAATGCCATGTTCTTCTTCATATGGTC
>NW_006399778.1:8208940-8210641 GCF_000299155.1 Elephantulus edwardii | reverse complement strand
TTTGGGGTTTTTTGGCTGAGTACAGTGTACTTTATTGATGGTACATGACAAGATGGGCTTGCCAAGCCCCTCCCCTTTCTCAGGGAGATTGGATGGAAACAGTGTCAAAGATATGAGATTCTCGGTGTGTGGGAGGATTGAGTTGGGGCAAGGACTCCCCAGCAGCTGAGGGTCTCACTCTCTTCTAGTGCTATTCCTGGGACTGGTGGTCAAGGGGTTCTTATTCTTTGGAGGTCTTGTGAACCACCAGGTTGACCACCCAGTTGCTGTGGCCAAATTATTGTCATTCCAGGAAATGAGTTTGACAAAGTGGTCGTTCAGGGCAATGCCAGTCCCAGCATCAAAAGTGGAAGAGTGGGTGTCACTATTAGAGTCACAGGAAACAACCTGGTCTTCAGTGTATCCCAGGATGCCCTTGAGGGGCCCTTCTGATGCCTGCTTTACTACTTTCTTGATGTCATCATATTTGGCAGCTTTCTTCAGATGGCAAGTCAGTCCCAAACTGACATTTTTGGGGTGGGGACATGAAAGCCATGCCAGTAAGTTTCCTATTCAGTTCAGGGATGATGGATGACCTTGCCCACTCCTTGGCAATGCCAGTAGATGCAGGGATGATGTTCTGGACAGCTCCATGACCATCACACCACAGCTTTCCAGAGGGGCCATCCACAATCTTCTGGGTGACAGTGATGGCATGGACTGTGGTCATGAGTCTCTCTACAATGCCGAAGTTGTCATGTATGACCTTGGCCAGGGGAGCCAAGCAGTTGGTGGTGCAGGAGGCATTGCTTACAATCTTGAGAGAATTGTCATACTTTTCATGGTTCACGCCCATCACAAACATGGGGACATCGGCAGAAGGAGCAGAGATGATTACCTGTTTACCCTTCAAGTGAGCTCCAGCCTTCTCCAAGGCTCTGAAGACCCAAGTGGACTCCACAACATACTCAGCACCAGAATCACCTCACTTGATGTGGGCAGGATCTCGTGCCTGGAAGATAGTGATGGCCTTCCCATTGATGACCAGCTTCTCATTCTCAGCCTTGACAGTGCTGTTGAACTTGCCATGGGTGGAATCATATTGGAACACATAAAACATGGAGTTGAGGTCAATGAAGGGTTCACTGATGGCGACAACATGCACTTTGCTAGAGTTAAAAGCATCCCTGGTGACCAGGCGCCCAATGCAGCCAAATGCGTTTACTCTGACCTTCACCATTGAGTCTTAAGGATGTGGCTGAGGCTGCACATGAAGGGAGGGAAATCTGGATCGACAAGGTGGAGAGAGCTGTAGGTTGGGCTTTTTTTTAATATAAGCTTTTTCTTTTATACTGATTTACTAACAAAACTTATATACATTGTTTTTCACATCAGATCATTTTGCTTAGTACACAGGTTGAATAGGGATGGTGAAAAATACAGCCTTGACATATACTTTTCTTTATTTGAAACTATGTATTTGAGTATATATGTAGTATGTTCAATAAAGTGCTTCTTGGTCTATACACAGGTTTCACATAAACACAATTAATTGTTCTGGATTTCTCATCCTTGCTGAAACTGAAGAGGACCTGAAGCGCCTGCTGCAGAGTGTCAAGGACTGCAGCCTACAATAATGGATTGAGGCTCAATGTCAAGAAGACAAAGATTCTCACCACTGGACCAATCGGCAGCATCAGGATGGATGGTGAAGAGATTGAG
>NW_006399778.1:8181851-8208375 GCF_000299155.1 Elephantulus edwardii | reverse complement strand
TTGGCACAGGACAGAGTGGAGTTTAGGGCTGTTGTACATAGGGTCGCTATGAGTCGCAGGCAACTCGACGGCACATAACAACAACAACAACAATTTATTATGATCCACAAAGTCAAATACCTTTGCATAGTCAAGAAAAGACAGTAAACATCTTTCTGCTGTTCTCTGCTTTCAACTGTTGGAGCTGCTATGTCAACTTGTCTCACTACAGGTCTTTTTTTATTGACATTTTACTTTCTTAAGCAAGAGGTTCTTCTCCAGGGATAACTTCCTCTTGGTAATGTGTCTAAAATATGTGAGTTAAATTTTACCATCTTCCTTCCTGAGGAATATTCTGGCTGTACAAATTTGTCTGAGACAAATTGGTTCATTCTTCTGACAGCTCACAGTATATTCAATACTCTTCTCCAACCAATATTCTCGATGTCATCATTCAAAAGCATCAATTCTTACTATTCATTGTCCAGCTCTAACATGCACATGAGGTAATTAAAAATACTATGGTAGGAGCCAGGGGTGCCTTTAGTCCTCAAAATGGCTTCCCCTCCCCCATTTACACTTTGCAAGGATCCTTTGCAGAAGATTTGCTCAATACACAAGTACAGGTATATTGATTTGGGGTGTCACTGAATTGCTTCCAATTCTTGGCAACTTTATGTACTTATGTACTTAGGTGTCTCTTTGGAGACCAAGGTGTGTCTGATACAGGCCATAGTCTTTGCAATCACTTGTTATGCATCAGATAGTTGGACAATGACTAAGGAGGATAGAAGGAGAATTGATGCCTTTGAGCTGTGGTGCTGGAGAAGAGTATTGAGTGTACCATGGGCTGCTAGGAAAACAAACAGATTCATCCTGGAAAGGGTCAAACTAGGCTGCTCCTTGGAGGCAAGGATTCTAAGGCTCCATCTAACATACTTTGGACATGTTGCAAGGAGGGACAGGTCCTTGGAGAGGGACATCATGCTTGGTAGGGTAGAGGGACAGTGCAGGAGGGGAAGGCCCTCTATGAGGTAGATTGATTCAGTGACTGGGGTAATTGGGATGGGTGTGTTGGAGACGGTGCGATTGGCACAGGACAGAGTGGAGTTTAGGGCTGTTGTACATAGGGTCGCTATGAGTCGCAAGTGACTCGATGGCACATAACAACAACAACAAACACCCAGTCCTGAGTTATTCTCACAATCCTGTGTTCAAACAGATTGTTGTATGTATCTCATTAAAAGTCTTTCTCTTTTTCACTGATCCATTAAGTATGCTCTCTTTCTCCAGTGACTGGTCCTTCTGACTAATATGTGCAAAGTATGTAAGAGAAACTCTCCTCATCTTCATGTCTAAAGAGCATTCTGGCTATACTTCTTCCAGGGCTGATCTGTCATTCTTCTGGCAGTCCATGGTGGATTTAGGAGACAATTCTAAACATCCTGGAGAGAGAAGGGATAGGAGGATGGTAGCTTAGAACTGGATAGTGAGAGTGAAAGTAATTGCAATCTAGACATAGCTTGAAGGTAAACCTGATAAAATTAGACATGAATATGAAAGAAAGCAGGGATCCAGGAGCATTCTAAGGTCCTTGGCCTCCGGGAAGATACCTCACGGCCAAGAAGTGAGATGAGTGGGCTGCAGAGGGATAGGTTCAGGGGAGGATCCTGAGTTATGTTTTGAGTATAATCAAGACATCTCTTAAATGACTAGTATATATTTGGGTAAGCATCTTTGGTGGTGTAGTCCACAGTGTGTTTTTCTCCTAACTGAAAGACCAAGCAGCTCTGGTAGTTCTAAACCCCGAGTGGCTCCAAACCAGCAGCAGCTTTGCACAAAGAAGATGAGCCGTCTCCTCCTGTTAAGATTTACAGCCTCAGAAACCCAATGGAGGTTTAGCCGGAACCAGATATTTGAATAGACGAGTCTGAAGACAGGGAAGTACTCAAACAAAAACAACAAAAATAAAATAAAAAAAAATCCACTGCCTTTGCTTCAGTTCAGTTCATGGAGTCTCTCTATCAGGTTCCCCATGCTATCTCTCTTTTTTTTCTTTTAAAAATGGATTTATTCTTTTTATTTTAATTTTTTATTATTAATTTTAGTGAACGTTTACAGAGACTTTGGATTTCCACTCATTCATTGTTGCATTTTTCTCCCTGCCCACTCCTCTCCCCCAGTTGGCTCTTCTTTTTGAAAAGTAAAAGAAAAATTCCTTCATTGGTATACAATCCCTCTGCCCCCACACCTCCCCCCCCCCCAGTACACTCCACTATGCATCCTTCATTCTGGACTCTTATCAACACATTATAACTCTTAACAGAAGCATACTGCCCAACTTTCTCCTGTGAAGCTGGTGGATTCAAACTTCCAAACTTTCCACTAACAGCTCAATACATAATTCACTATACCAGTATGGCTGTTATTGTCGTTTGTTTCCATCAAGTCAACTATGATGTTGGGATGTAATGTAACTTGAAGCTAAGGTTTTTTTATCTTGTTCAATAAGTGCTTCAAGTCTTCTTCAGTTTCTGCAAGCAAAGTTGTGTCATCTGCATAGGCTGTTGATGTCTTTTTCTCCAACCTTGATGCTACACTTTTCTTCAAACTGTCTAACTTCTTGAATTATTTGATCAGCATATAGACTGAATGGGCATGGAGAAAGGATACAACCCTAACATACTAACATACACCTTTCCTGATTTTACACCATACACTGTTCATTCTCTTGTTCTATTCAGACAACTGGGTTTTGGTCTATGAGCACAATTTAAGTTGTAAAATGAGCAAGGCTGTGTGGGGACCGCCGTATCTGACCTTTCCCAACTTCACAAAAGGAAATGGTCCTGGTCAACAGCATCAATAACACAAAACCAAATCTGATGAGGTTAGACATTCCACTCACACTCTTGTACCTATTTCCACTCATCTCAACACCAATATTACTGCTTTACTAGGTCCAAAATCCAGTGTGATAGCTCACAGACCACACAGAACCATACTGGGGAAGTCAAGAGGTTATAATCCAGGTTAGTAATAGAATACAATCACTCAGTCAGGACAGTTTCTGAAATGTGCCATTATCTCAGCCTTGAGCTTTACAGCTAAAGGCCAAGTGTTACAAAGTTCTCAGTCCTGCCAACAGTTATATCCGTATCTTCACCACCCCCACCCATCCCTGCCTCTAGTTGTTAAACAAATTTAGGCAAAGGTGCTTATCTTAGCTCTGGTTCTGTCTGTGGGAGTAGCAGTCCCAAGGTCAGCTCTGTCTCATGCTGAGTCTTAAGTCCTCTGCTTTGGCCATGGCTGCTGCAGCTAAAGTTCTATCTAGCACAAGAATTTTCAGGCCCAAATGTCATGCTACATTCTCTTGCTGCTTCTTTGCTAATGGGGAAGATCTTCCTTCTGCTGCTGCATTTGATAAATTCAATGGCAAGATTAGCCAATCCTCTTATGGATAGACTAACACACTCTATTCACTCACATAATTCCACCCATTCACGTGGCAAATCAAACTCAATGGCTAGGAAAGCCATTTTGAACACTAAACTTTGACACCATATAAGTGTTCTGGGATTCCCCTTTTCAATGTTATCATAATTTGTTATGATCCACACAACTAAAGGTCTTTGTATAGCCAATAAAGCACTTGCAAACATCTTTCTGGTATTCACTGATTTCAACCAAGATCCATCTAATATCAGCAATGATGTCCCTCATTTCATGGTCTCTTCTGAATCTAACTTGAGTTTCTGGAAGTTCTCTGTTGATATACAGTGCCAATAACTTTTTCAACAATATTCAGCAAGATTTTACTTACATGTGGTTTTAACTATATTTCTTGATAATTCCCACATTCTGTTGGATCACATCTTTTTGGGAATGGGAACAAACAAGTATATCTTCCATTCAGTTTTGTCAGGTTAATTGTCTTCCAAATTTCTTGGCAAAAGCTGGTGAGCACCTCTAGGGCTGCATCCATTTCCTGAAACACCTCGACTGGTATTCCCTCAATTCCTGGGCCCTTATTGTTTGCTAAGGTCTTCAGCGCAGTTTGAACTTCTTCCTTCATTACCAATACGTCTTGTTCACATGACATTTTCTGAAATGGTTCAGTGTCAACCAATTCTAGGTACAGTGCCTCTGTGTACCCTTCCATCTTCTTTCCCCCCCTTTTCCATTTTTTGATGCTTCCTGCATTGATCAAGATTCTACCCATCAAATCCCTCACTATTACAACTCAAGGCTTGAATTTATTCTTCAATTATTTCAGCTAGAGAAATACCAAGCATGTTCTTCTTTTTTGGTTTGTTTGGGTTTGGGGTTTTTTTGTTGTTGTTGTTGGTTTTTTTGTTTTGTTTTGTTTTGTTTTGTTTTTTTAACTCTAGCTCATTTCACTGCAATACTTTATTTCTCAGGATAGGAGATAATAAGCTTGAGAATCTGGAGAGCTTTGTTATGTCAGTATGATGAAGCCAGAAAGGATCAAAAAAGGTGAGAGTAAATGCAAGATAGTAACAATAACAGTGGGTCCTGGGAATAGAATCAGATATGAGGCATAGTGGTCTCTGGTATGTAAGAACAATGCAAAGAAACAATGTATTATTTCTGAAGTTAGGGTAGGTGTGGTGGGGGTAGAGATTGTTAGAATGAGGATCCTAGAAGTGGGCTAGGAAAAGATAGGAAGTATGGGTTGATTAAAATGGGAAATTAAATTTAAGATAGGGTACAGTTGTCATTGCCAAGATCAAAAGATCAAGAGGTTGCCCATATCATCCATACAGTTATTGAAACATCAAAAACTGGGGAAAGGGAAAGAAAAGAAAAAAGGAACTGCAAAAGGAGTGACTGGAGTCTTAGAGGCTTTTGCGAAGAGATCTAAGGTGCAACTATTGGTCTCTCCCTGTGTGGAACATGAAGAAAAGCAAAGACACAGAAACAATTCATCTAAAGGACTAGGGAGCCATGCAAACCTCATCCTCCATGTTCTGAAAGCAGAACTGGATGGTTCCTGGCTACCACTGCTAAACACCTAAAGAGATGATAGCAGGAGGTCCAGGTTAGAATGGGCAAAAAAATGTGGAATCAAACTAAAAAACATAAATCTTGTCAGCTTGCTGGTTCCTACATAAGCTGGTGGAATCCCTGAGACTATGTCTCTTGGTCACCCTTCTAATTTGAAACAAAGCTCACCTCTCAGCCAAACAATGTTGTTGTTGTTATTGTTACGTGCCATTAAGGTGCCTGTGACTAATAGTGACTCTATGTAAAACAAATCTGAAGCCTACCCTGCCCTGAGACAGTCTAACTGACCCCAACACACCAACCCCCATTGCCCCAGTTACTGTATCTATCTTATCTGGTATCTTCTTCTGCACTGTCCCTCTACCCTTCCAAGTATGATGGCCTTCTCCAAGGACCCATCCCTCTTGGCTATGTGCCCAGAGTATGTGAGACAGAGCTTCAAAGTGCTAACCTCCATGGAGAAATCTGGTTTCACCCTCTCCAAGACAGACCTATTTGTTTCTTGGCAGTTCATGGTATGCTCAAGACTCTTCTCCAGCACCACAACTCAAAGGCATCAATTCTTCTGTCATCCTTAGTCATTGTTCAGCTCTCTGATGCATAGCAAGTAATTGGGAAGACCATGGCCTGTATCAAGTGCACCTTAGTCTCCAGACTGACATCCTTGCTTCTCAGTACTCTGGGAGGTCCCTGACAGCAGATTTACCTGATGCAATTCATCTTGCTCTAGTGCAATACTCATTCTCTGACATCCATCTTGATCTTTTCTGCACTGACAAGGTGAACAACATCAGAAAGGCATTCACTCCTTAGAATAAGCAACCATATAAGATCAAAAGGGCAGCCTTTGCCCAGGGATAAACCTCAAAAAGCAGGAAAGGGTAAGACAGAATGATTGATAGAAACAAGAATCACAAACAGGAAATAAGAAGTGTTACATTGTGGATATTTTCATTAATGTTATAAAACAAAATGTGTTACAAATGATTACATGGAAAACAACTTGCTTTGTGAACTTTCCCTCAAATCACAATAAAAAAGGATAAAAACAAAACAACAAAAGAATTATAACAGGAATCAAATTGGAGAGGTGGGAGAGCATGACAGAGAGGAAGTTAGAAACAAAAATTTTTCAGACGTGAGAGGGAGGGACTCCAAGGTTGAAGAAAGAAATATAGAGGATGCAAAAGAGCAGTGATGGAAAATCTACCTGATGGTCTGAGATTCAAATAGGAGGAGAGCTTAGCCTAACTTAGCTTGGAAAATCTTTATGTGAACCAGATAGTTAACAGGTACCAGAACGCCCAGCACAGGGCCTGATAGATAAATGTACTGCCATCAAGCTGATTCCAACTTACAGCAAGCCTCAATTTATGCACCTTTTGCTTAGCAGTACAACTCAATAAATGTTACCTACTCGCTGATTTCCAGGAGCAGCCCCGCCACTGCTTGTCAAGCTAGGGAGGCAGGATATGGCCTGAAGGCAAAGCGAGTCCTGTCTTCCATGGAACCACTCTGCCCCCTGGAGGCCAGGACTGGTAACAGGCTGGAGTCAGCAGATGGAAGCATAGAGGCTGGTGTGAGTCAAATCGTAATCATTACCTCTCTGGCCACTGTTCCTCAGCCTGGTTGAGGTCCTAGCCAGTGTGTGGGGTGTGGAGATACAGCGATGGGGTGGGAAGCAGAGAAAGCTGACTAAAAGTTTTACTTTTATCAGCAACCCTTCCGAACCTCACCCAGACTTCTGACATATTATATGTTCTATGTCTTTGGAAGCAAGAGTGGCATCCACTTCCTAAACAGCATGCCTCTGGAAATTCTATGAACTTTGACAGATGTTGATAGTTATAGAAAGGCCTTTTGTTCATAGAGTCACTATGAGTGGTGCAACGTATCCCACATCTAGGATGTTGGCCCCAGAATATCTCTACTGGCAGAACTGAGGAGCAATAAATCTAATTTAAATAAGGGAATAAGTCTAATTTAAATAAGGGACTAGAAAATTTGTCTTGAGGTTGTGGTTACCCAGACAGCATGCCATTTGTCTTTGCTTGGCAAGGTTTGGGCAAATGACAGCTGATGGAAACTGCCATTCTTTAGCACCATCAGTTGTTAAAAGTTTCAAGTCAGCTCTCCATTCACACTTCCTCTATGAATATTTTCATTTAAGTGAGGGAGTAAAAGTAAAGCAACAAAGATGTATATTGAAACTTTATTCATTCACTCCTCTTTGACAAGAGTGGCTTCTTTGCTAAATCAGACAGAAATTTTCAAAGATTTTAAGACTATTCCCTCAAAGTTCTTGTGCTGTTCACAATGTAAGAATATAAAACACACTTTTAAATCTAATCTGTATTATTAACATTTTATCTATCACTTTCTTAGATCCAGACCACAAACAATAAATAGATCAAGTCCTCCTAATTTATAGCATTTGCCATCTTCCAGTTGTGTCAACACCTCAGCACAGCTAACTTCTAACTAGTGAGAAGAACCACTGAGCAGAGTTGGACAGCAGTGCTCGATAACACGTCACCATTACGTCTCTTTCCACCATACAGGTACAATAGCAAGAGGTTGTTGTCATGTGCCATCGAGTCAGTTGCAACTTATAGCGACCCTATGTACAACAGCTCTGAAACTTGCTCTATTTTAAGCCAACTTCATTGTCTCTGACACACCTACTCCTATTACCCTAGTCACTGAGTCAATTCATCTCATCCAGGGGCTTCCTCTTTTGTGCTGTTCCTCCATCCTCCCAAGCATGATGTCCCAAAGGACTGGTCCCTCCATGCAACATGCCCAAAATATGTCAGACTTCAGAATCCTTGCCTCCAAGGAGCAGCCTGATTTCACTATCTCTAGGATGAACCTTTTTGTTCTAGCAGACCATGGTGTAGACAATATTCTTTTCCAGCAGCACAACTCAAAGACATCAATTCTCCTTTTTTATCATCCTTAGTTATTTTCCAGCATTCTGATGCATAGTAAGTAACTATAAAAACCACGGCCTGTATCAGGCACACTTTAGTCTCCAAGCTGACATCATTGCTCTTCAGTCCTCTAGAGAGGTCTCTGACAGCAGAGTTTCCCAATTAAATAATAAAAATATTGTTGTTGTTAGGTGTTGCCAAGTTGCCTGCAACTCATAGTGACCCTATGTACAATAACCTTAAACCCTGCTCTATCCTCTGCCAATCTTATTGTCTGTGACACATTTTCGTCCATTACCCCAGTCACTGAATCTCCCTCTTCCTCTCCTGCGCTGTCCTTCTACTCTCCCAAGTCCCTTTCCAAGGACTGATCCCACCTTGCAAAGTGTCCAAAGTATGTCAGATGAAGCTTCAGAATCCTTGCCTCCAAGGGGCAGCCTGATTTAACCCTCCCCAGGATGCACCTGTTCATTATTTTAGTCTTATTGAAGAAACATTTTTCATCTGCTCTTTTCCGTAAAATGCTTGTCTGTCAGATACTGATCTAAATCTGAGCATTCAGATTAAGACAGACTAGGAAGAAGGATTGGTCATCCACTTCCAAAATAGCAAGCCTTCAAAAACCCCCTGTACAATAGAACACACCTAGACTAGCAGATAGGGCCACTGAGGTGGAGCCCTCAAACAGGGAAACACAAAGGAGGAACAGTTGTAATAATACACTCGTGACTGGAACATGGAATGTGAGAACCATGAATGTAGGAAGATTAGATATTGTTAAGGAAGAAATGGAATAAAAATATTAAGTGATTTCTTTTTCGTATTCTCTTTCTTTTAATCTAATACATCACATTTTGACTATATATCATTTTCTTTTTCATAGTGGCTATATAAAGATATCACTTTAAAGGCCAAGATGTGCCTGACTTAACCTATGGCATTTTCAATTGGTCCACATGCATGTAAAAGTTCGACAATGAATAAGGAAGATCAAAGAATTGACATCTTTGAATCACGGTGCTGGAGAAGAATATTGAATATATCATGGACCGCCAAGAGAACACACAAATCTGTCTTGGATGAAGTGCAACCAGAGTGTTCCTTAGAGGCAAGGATGGTGGAACTGTCTTACATATTTTGAGTGTATTATCAGGAAGGACTAGTCCTTGGGAAATGGTATCATGCTTGGAAAAGTAGAGTCCGTAGAATAGAAGACGATCTTCAAGGAGATGGGTTGGTACAGTGACTGCAGCAATGGATTTAAGCACAGCAGAGACTGAGGATGGCAAACAGGACAAGGCTTTGCTCTGTCATACACAGCACCATGATGAGGCAGAGGGAACCTGACAGTACCTAACAACATCTCTAACAAAAGGCTTAGCCAATTCCTGAAAATGGAACAAACTGACTCTTGCAAGCCTGTGTGAGCTGGCTCCCTCTAGCTCCTCACTGGGCTATTTTTCCATTTTGCAATGGCAGTGACTGATGGCATGTCCTAAGCATGCAGGGTCAAGCTGGAACATGGGTCTGGCTAGGGTAACACATAGGTATATTTGACTCTAGTGTTGAATTCTTCCAAATGTTTCTTAAATTTTCAAACTTTCTTCTCGACAGAAATCAACAACTCCTGTTTTAGGGCCTTTTGCCTTCCTTGATCTCAATAACCTTAAAACAGGATACAGACCCTCCTCTTCCTGCTTTGCAACCTGTGGCTATAACCTTCCTCCAGCAGGCACACCAACCCTAGACTGAAGAAGGAGCCAAGGGGTCCAAGAAGAAATGAAGGAACTACAGTCAGCACACCCTGAGGTGACTTACCTCATAAATCCACCGTTAGCTCACATGTCTGTGTAGAAAAATGTGGGGCAGAGAGCTGCGGCTCCGCTCTTTCCATTAGAGCTGGCCTGGGGTCTCAGTGATAAACTTGTAAACTTCTCTGAGTAAAATGGGGCATATAATCCCCGACTCTCAAGATTGTTAGGACAATTATCTAAACACTCCATTCATTCTTTGCTCCATTTCCTTAAATGGTGTGATTCAGCAGACACCAAGGAGCCCAACTTCCCTCTAGTCTGGAATTCCACAGAACAGGGTTGCACCTTGGGTTCTAAGCATTGACTTCTACCATTTGCTCTTTTTAAATCCCAACATTCCTGGGAGTGGCTGATAAATGCTGAGTGCTCTTGACAAGTTTATTTGGGCTTTCTTCCTAACTGAGGCCCAGAGTCTTCCCTTCCCTCCCTCCCCGCCCTGCTTTCTTCCTTCTCCAAGAGAGCAGGAGCTGTGACCTGACCTGTCCCGCGCTGGAGGCTCTGTGATCAGAGACCTTTTGGACGTCCATATCTGGAAGATTTATTTCTCCAAAAGAGGAAGATGATCCCATTACCTTGCTTCCCCCACATTACAGGTAGCCCCCTCTATCATTCAGAGAAGCTTGATGTACAATCCTGCTCTGTAAGGTCACTATGACTTGGAATTAATTTAATGGGTTTAAGATTCTTTTATTACTATTATTGGTTGTAGAACCTAGCTAATATACTAAAAATGCACTTTTAAATGACAAATTTTATGGTGTGTGAATTATGCCTCAATTTTTATAAGTGGGAAAAGATATATAAACATTAATTAAGTGAAAGCAGGAATGGCTATAATAACCAATTAAAGTAGACTTCAGAGCAAAGAAAATTAGCAGCAACAAGAAAAGAACATATCAACATAATAAAATGGTCAATTCCCCAGATATAGCAGTCCTAAATGTAGATACCTAAAACACAGTTACAAAATATGTGATGAAAAAAAAATATGTAATGCAAAAGTGATGGAAGTGGTGGGGGAAACAAAACCACAGCTACAGTTGGAGACTTCTCAACAGTTGTCAGAACTACTAGACATAAAGGCAGCAAAAACACAGACCTCATCTCCCAGGACATCTAGATCACTCGACTTAACATTGCTGTTGTTCTTCAGAGTCATCAAGTCAACAATGAATCACAGCAACCCTTCGAGCAACAGAACTGACATACTTTGCCCTACCCTATACCACCATCCTCATGATATCTCTGATATGCCATTTGTACAGTCACTGTGTCAATCCATCTTCTTGTTTCTCTGACCCTTCACTGTGTTCCCAGCATGATGTCTTTTTCCAAGGACTGGTCCCTTCTGATAACATGATGAAAGTATGTGATGAAGCTTTACCATCCTTGCCTCTAAGAAGCCCCCCGGCAGCACCTCCTACAAGACAGAGATGGTTTTCCTTTTGATGAGCCATAGGATATTCAGTACTCTTCTCCAACACCACAACTCAAAGGCATTGATTCTTCTGACGTCCTTATTCATTGTCCAATTTTTGGATGCATAAGAAGCAATTGAAAAATGCCATGGCCTGGGTCAAGCGCATCTTGGTCTTTAAATTTACATTATTGCTTTTTAGCACTTTGGAAAGGTTACTGACAGCAGACTTGCCCAATGCAATATGACTCTTGATTTCTCAACTGCTGCTACCATAGGGGTTGATTGTGAATCCAAGTAAAATGAAATCCTTTAATCTTTTTTCCATCTGTTGTGAAGTTGCCTAACAGGTCTAGTTATTGCTGTAGTGTACCATTGAGTCGGAACCAACCCATAGCTGTCCCTCCAGTGGGTTTTCAGAGGCAGTTAATCACATGGGAGGAAACTGCCGATCTTTCTTCCACAGAGCTGCTGGCAGATTTAAACCATGTACCTTTGAGTTGGCAGCACAATTCCTCACCATAAAGCCAACAGAGCTTCAATTCTGCAATTGGTCTGGTGGTGAGGATTTTTACTTTCTTGATGCTAAGATATAATCCATATTGAAGGCTATATTCTTTGCTCTTCTGAGGCAAGGGTTTCAAGTCCTCTTCACGCTCTGTAAGCAAGGTTGTACTATCTGCATAAGGCCAATTATTGTGGATTCTTCCCCCAGTCATGATGCCACATTCTTCTTCTCAGTCCATTTTCTTGAATATTTGCTTAGCATACAGCTTGTGGCATCTTTTCCATCCCATCAAGTCCTCTGGTAAACTTGGGCGAGGGCCCCTGACACTAGCTCTGTGGAGCAGCAGTCTCAGGTCAGCTCTGTCTTCTGTTGGGTCTCGATTCTCGGCTGTAACTGTTGGCTCACCTGTAGATACTGGTCTGACTGCTGCAGGAGTCTCTAGTCCCAAAGCATGCACTCTTTGCTTCTTCCTCCTTGCTAATGAGGTTCCCAGTATTTATGAACACTTGTGTGTGCCATCAAGTAGGAAGTGACTCATATAACTGACCCTTCAGTGGATTTTCAGAGGCAGTAAATTGCATGGGAGAAGCCTGCTCATCTTTCTCCCAAGGAGCAAATGGTGTATTCAAACTACAAACCTTTGGGATTGCAGCACAGCCTCTTACCACTTCTTACCAGAGCTCTTTAAGGATTTACAGCCTGGTTTGGGGTTGGAGTGTTAAAGGTTTAACATTCAAAATGGCTTTGCTTTGACATTGACCTCACTATCTGAATGGGCAAGAATATATGAACAGGGTATGTCTGTCTGTTCATAAGGGAATTGGTTAGTCTTTCCATTAAATTGAGTGGATTCAGCAGCAGAGTTTGAGAATTTCTCCACAAGCAAAAAAGAGGCAGAGAATGCAGCGTGCCCTTCGAGGCCAGAGATTCTTGCCCCAGCCAGACATGTAGGAGAGCAGCAGTGGCCACAGCAGAGGAAAAGGCCTGACATGAGACAGAGCTGACCTTGGGACTGTTATCTCATGGAACCAGAGCTAGGAACTCATGCCCAAGTTTGCTGGAGGACTGCGGGGCAAGATAGAATTGGCAGAAGTAAGAGCTTTGTAACATTGGCCTAAAGGCATGAGGCTGAAAGCTGAATGGCCTGTGAGCATGCTTTAGATGCTGTCTTGACTGAGAAATTGTATCCTGCTTTTTTACAGGTGTGTAACTTCTGTAGCCTTAAAAGCTCATGAGTGACCATCTAAGAAATAACTACTGGTCTCTCTCTGGAGTAAAGGAAAATGAAGGGAACCAAAGGCTAAAGGAAGCAACTGGTCCTCAGGACTAATGGCCCACGTGAACTACAACCTCCTCTAACCAAGAGTCCAGAAGGTAGCTGCAAGTCACTACCATTCCTGCTGACCAGGACCACAGTAGAAGGTCCTGGTCAGAATGAAAGGGAAATACAGAAAGAGAATAAAAATCAGATTAATAAAATAGACCAGATTTACTGGACTGATTAAGCCTGGAAGAACTCCTAAGACTATCGATTTATGCCACTTTTCAATCCAGAAGAGAAAATCCAATCCCAAAGGTCACCTTTCAAACAAATGCTTGGTGTTGTTAAGTGCCGTGAAGCCCTATGAAACACAACTCATAGTGACTCTATGAACCACAGATATGGGCCCTCTCCTATCTTGTGCTATCCTTATCATCCCCGACACATTTAAGCCCACTGCTATAGTCATTCTATCAGCCTATCTCATTGAGGGGCTTCCTCTCTTTTGCTGACCCTCCACCTTTCTAAGTATGAAGTCCCATTCCAAGAAAGAGCTTCCTCTAACAAGGCTAAAGGCTAAAGAAAGCAACAGGTTCAAAATATGTGAACCAAAACTTCACCATCTTTGCCACCAAGGAACACTCTGGTTGAACTTTCTGTAAGACATATCTGTTTGTTCTTTTGGCAATCCATTGGATGTTCAGTACTCTTCTCCAACATGACAATTCAAATGTGTTGATTCTTCTCTTGTTATCCTTACTCAGTGTCCAGCTCTAGATGCACAGCAGGTCGTTGGAAATTCTGTGGCTTCAATCAGGTTCACCTTAGTCTTTACACTGAAATCATTGCTCTCCAGTACTTTGGAAAAATCTCTGACAGAAGACTTTTCCAATGCTGTAAATCTCCCAATCCCCTGAGTGCTGATACCAAGGGTGTTGACTGTGGATCCAAAAAAGATGAAATAGTTAACAATTTCAATCTTTTCTCCATCATAATGTTGACTACTGGCCCAGTGGTGAGGACTTTTTTTTCTTTTCTTGATAGTAAGATGTAATACATATTGAAGGCTGTAGTCCTTGGTCCTCTGCACCAAGCACCTCAAGTCTTCCTCAATTTCAGCAAGCAAGGTTATGTCACCTGCATAACACAGGTTGTTGATGAGTCTTCTTCCAATCTTGATCCCACAGTCCCCTTCAAAAAGTGCAACTTCTCTAATAATTTGTTCAGCATACAGATTGAATGTTGTTGTTGTTATTGTTGATGTTATGTACCACTGAGTCGAGTACAACTCATATTGACTCACATCTGAACCCTGTGCTTTTTTTTTTATCGTTTGGTGCATTAAAAAATGCAATGAAGTTTAAGATTGCATAATAATAGAAATTATATAGACAAAGATCATGTTCAGAAATACACTTTCAAAATAAACACTTAAGTCTGATAGAGACTAATGGAGCCCTGAGTATAGGGTGCTTGGCAATTCATCTGGACTGGAACAAAATTGACTCCTGTGCCTTAGCTTCCAGTCAAACGGGAGACAGGCCTACAAGGTGAATGGTAACATTAGGAATAATCAAGAATACAAGATCAAAAGAGAAGGATTAATGAAAATGAGAATCACAGGGAGGAAGCAGGAAGAGTATGGTTCTATTGTGAGCATTGCAATTAATGTCATAAAAAATGTGGATTAATAGTTGAATGGGAAACCAAGTTTCCTGTAAACTTCCACTCAAATCACAATAAAAATTAAAAATCAGAATAACAAAAGAAAGATCTAACAAATATGGTAAAGTATTAACAACTGGTTAAGTAGATGAAAAATTAAACTGTTGATTTCTCGCAATTTTTCTATAGATTTTGAAATTTCTAAAGTGAAAGTAAAATAAGGAGAACTTTGTTTTACATAGTTCAATCATAGTTAACAAGTATCTCAAAATAATTTTAAGCAATAAGTAATACTCCGTGATATAACTGTCAGTATATTGAAAGCTTATAACAAAGATCTAATAATCACTATTGTCCTAGCTTGTCATAGTTGGTTTAGGGCATTCTTTCTTTTTTTAAAAAAAATTATTATTAATTTCAATGAAAATTTACAGACTTTGGATTTCCATTCATTCATTATTGCACTTTTCTCCCCTCCCAACCCTCCCCCTTAGTACACTACCCCCTTGGAAAAGTAAAAGAAAAATTCTTTCATTGTTTTACAATCCCTCCACCCAGGTCCACTCCACCATGCAACCTTCACTCTGGACTCTTGTCATGACAAAAACACCCAATCACATATTCCTTTTAAACAGTTTTCTCCCTCATCTGTTTCAATGCAGTATACATTCTTTAACCCATCTTTCTCATTCTCCCCGAACCCCGAGGTCAGTCCTGTTTTACAACAGTGGCACCATGCAGTATTTGTCCTTTTGTGACAGAGATACTTCAATCAGCATAATGTCCTCCAGGGTCACCTATTTTGAATAACATTGCATGAGCTCCTTGTTTATTTTCAATGCAGTATAGTATTCCATTGTGTGAATATACCACAGCTTCTCTATCCATTCCTTTGCTGATGGGCACTTGGGTTGTTTCCAACTCCTTGCTATTGTGAACAAAGCCACGATAAACATGGGTGTGCATATATCTGCTTGGATGTCAGTTATGGTCTCTTTGGGGTATATTCCCAGTAGTGGAATTGCTGGGTCAAATGGTATCTCTATTTGCCGCTTTTTGAGAAAGCGCCATACCACCTTCCACAGTGGTTGCATCATTTTACACTTCCACCAACAGTGAATAAGGGTTCCAGTTTCTCCACAACCTTGCCAGCATTTGTTGCTTGCTGTTCTGTTAAATTCTGCAATTCTGACTGGGGTGAGATGATATCTCATAGTTGTTTTGATTTGCATCTCTCTTAGAGCTAGGGATTTTGAACATTTCTTCATGTGTTTGTTTGCCATCTGAATGTCTTCATTGATGAAGTGTTTGTTCATATCCTGTGTCCATTTTCCTACTGGATTATTTACCTTTTATCTTATTGTGGTGCTCAAGTATTTTATAAATTCTGGATATAAGTCCCTTATCTGATATGTCATTACCAGATACATTTTCCCAGTCTGTGGCTTCCCTTTTTACCCTGCTGGAGAAGTTTTTGGATGTGCATAGGGATTTGATTCTTAGAAGGTCCCATCCATCTATTTTATCTTCTCCTGATTGAAGAAACCCTGTCCTATCTTGTGTCATCCTCATCATCTCTGACACACTTGAGCCTGTTGCCACAGTCACTGTGTCAACCCACCTGGTTAAGGGTCTTCCTCTCTTTCATTGTCCCTCCACCTTCTCCAAGGAATAGCCTCTCCCAGTAACATGCCCAAAGTATGTGAGATGAAGCTTTGTCATCTTTGCCTCCAGGGAGCACTGTGGCAACACTTACTCCGAGACATACCTGCTTGTTCTTTTGATAGTCCGTGGAATATTCAGCTCTCTTCTCCAACCCAACAATTCAAAGGCACCAATTCTTCTGTCATCCTTATTCATTGTCTATCTCTCAGAAACAAAGCAAGTGATTGAAAAGATCATGGCCTGAATAAGGCATACCTATCCTCAAACTGACATTTTCCCTCAATAATCTGAAGAGTTCCCTGACTCTAGACTTTCCCAGTGCAATATGTCCCCTGATCTCCTGACTGCTGATACAGGGTGTTGATATGGATCCAAATACATTGACAGTTTCAACTTTTCTCCATCATGATGTTGCCTGTTACTGGTGAGAATTTTTGTTGTCTTGATGTTGAGATGAAATCCATATTGGAGGAGGTAGTCTTCCTTTGCATCAAGAGCTTCAATTCTTCCTCACTTTCAGTAAGCAAAATTGTGTCATCTGCATAACAAAGGTTATTGATAAGTTTTCTTCCAATCCTAATGCCACTTTCTTCACAGAGTCCCACTTCTCAAGTAATTTGTTCAGCATAAAGATTAAATATGTATGGAGAAAGGATACAACTCTGATGCACACCTTTCCCAATTTTAAACCATGTAGTGTTCCCTTGCTCTGCTCATACAATAGCTTCTTGGTCTAGGTAAAGGTTTTGCACATGCACAATTAAGTGTTCTGGGACTCTCATTCTCTCAATGTTAGGCATAATGTGTTACAACCCATACAACCACAGCCTCTGCATAGTCAATAAAGCACAAACAGACATTCTTCTGGTGTTCTTTGTTTTAAGCCAGGATCCATCGGCTATCAGCAATGATATCCCCTGTCCCAAGACCTCTTCTAAATTCAATAAGACTTCTCAAGTGCAAGACTTCCGGACATCCTGCAGTGACAGCATGACTTCTCAAGCACAAGATATACAGTCAGGTTTCTACTTTTTCTGGTTTGGGTCCTGGCACAGACTTCCAGACATCCTACAGAGATAGACTGAATCTGTAAGAAGAAAGGACAGAGCCCTGATGTACTCCTTTCCAGATTTCCAGCCCCCTCCCCAAATGAATTGAGGAACCAAATTCCTCAAAGAGAAAGAACATTTAATGTTAGTTTATACAGATGTAATTATGAAGATACTTCTTAAATATCTTTGAAAGTATTAGGAAGGGAGGAGCTTTCTTATCTTTCTTCCATGGAGCAGCTGGTAGATGAAAGTCTTTGGATTGACAGCACAATCCCTTACCACTAGGCCACCAGAGCTCCCATAGATCCTTACACTAAACCACAAGAGTGCCCAAAATCCTTCCTGATTTTAAACCACCTAAATAGAAAAATCATCTCAAGAACAAGTTTGAGGCATTGAACACTACGGACTGAAGATCAGATTAGTTGTGGAATGACATCAAGGATATCATCCACGAAGAGAGCAAAAAGGTCATTAGAACCACAGAAGAGAAAGCCCAGAGTCTCTGAAGAGACTCTGAAAATTGCACTAAACTTTCAAGAAGCCAAAGCAAAGGAAAGAGATGCCAAAGTAAAAGAGATGAACATGAGATTTCACAGAATGGTACAAGAAGACAAAACAAAAGTACAAGAGTGTGCAAAGAGTTGCAGTGGAGTATAAAAAAGGAAGAACTTGCTTAGCAAGCATTTCTCATTCTGAAGAACTGAAAAAGCAAATTCAAGCCTCGAGTTGCATTACTAAGAGTCGCTATGAGGAAAATCTTGAATGATCCAGGAAGCATCAGAAGAAAATTGGGGGTGGGGGGAGAAAATGAAGGGAATACACAGAGTCACTGTACAAAAAGTAATTGGTTGACACTGAAATAGTTCAGTAAGTAGCTAATGATAAAGAGTCAATGATAATGAGGGAAGAAGTTCAAGCTGCATTGAAGGCATTGGCAAAAAAAATAAGCACCCAGGAATCAGTGGAATACCAATTTACATGTTCCAAATATCAGATGCAACCCTGGACATACCAGTCTGTGCTAAAAAATTTGGAAGACAGCTGCCTAGACAACTGACTGGAAGAGATCCATATTTGTTCCCATTCACAAGAAAGGTGATCCAATAGAGTGTGGAAATTATCAAACAATATAATTAATACCACGTGTAAGCAAGTAGTTGCTGAAAATCATCCAAAAATGGCTAGAACAGTACATTGACAGAGGACTGCCAGAAGTCAATGCTGGGTTTCGAAGAGGCTGTGGTGCCAGGGATATCATTGCTGATTGTCAGATGGGCCTTGGCTGAAAGTAGAGAATACCAGAGGAATGTCTATTTCTGTTTTATTGATTATGCAAAGACATTTGATTGTGTGGATCATAACAAGCTATGGCTAACATTGAGAAGAATGGAAATTCCAGCACATTTAATTATGTTTATTAAAAAATCTATACCTAGACCAAGAAGATGTTGTCTGAACAGAACAAGGGAATACTGAAACAAATAATAGATTGACTTTAAAAATAAGCATTCACACCCACAAAGAGTGTTGTCCTAATAAAAGGGACAGAGTATCTATAGTACTCTTTGTCAAAATCTATGTACCCACTCTGGGAACTTCATCCCAGCTCCTCTCGATATTCTGTAGTTTCCTAAACTCTCTTATCCCTTAATATCAGGTAGTTGCTAACCTTTCTTTGTTGATATGATGCTGTTCTTTGCAGGTTAATTTCTTGAAAATCTTGTCTGAAGAGAAACCAGGTCTCATCTGTTGCTGGAGCATGCGCCCATATACCACTTGTGACCAAGAACTGACCTTCCCAAATGAGAAGTAAAGTTACCTAATGGTCAGAGGAATCCAGCCAGAGGGCTCTGCTACACACTTCATGCGCACTGAGACGTAAAAAGTGGCGGCAGGCATCCCTGAACCGGCTGGACGACTCCCTCTTAAAGAGGCAACACCAGAAGGGCTTAAGTTCCAATAAATTGTTGTTGTTGTTGTTGTTGTGTGCTATCAAGTCATCTGTGACTCATAGTGATCCTATGCACAACAGCCCAAAACCCTGCTCTAACCCTTGCCAATCTTATTGTCTCTGATACACCTACCTCCATTACACCAGTCACTGAATCAAATAATCTCATTGAGGGTCTTCTTCTCTTGCGCTGCTCCTCCACCCTCCCAAGCATGACATCCCTCTCCAAGGGCTGGTCCCTCCTTGCAACATGTCCAAAGTATGTCATATGAAGCCTCAGAATCCTTGCCTCCAAGGAGCAGTCGGGCTTCACCCACTCCAGGACGAACTTGTTTGTTCTCTTAGCAGTACATGGATTATTCGATACTCTTCTCCAGCACCACAGCTCAAAGGTATCAATTCTCCTTCTATTCTCCCTAGTCATTGCCCAGGTTTCTGATGCAAAGCAAGTAAATGCAAAGACCATGGCCTGTATCAGGAGCACTTTAGTCTCCAGACTGACATTGTTGCTCTCTCTCTTTTGGAGAGGTCTCTGACAGCAGACTTTCCCAGTGTAATTCATCTTTTAATTTTCTGGCTGCTGGTACCAAGAGTGCTGATTCTCAATCTCTTCACCATCCATCACAATGCTGCCAATCAGCCCAGTGGTGAGAATCTTTGTTTTCTTGATGGTAAGCTTCAATCCATATTGAAGGCTGCAGTACTTGACCTTCTGCAGCAAACACTTCAGGTCCTCCTCAGTTTCAGCAAGAAGGGTTGTGTCATCTGTATAACACGGATTGTTGATGAGTCTTCCTCCATTTCTGATGCTACATTTCTCCTCATAGAGCCCAGGCTCCTGGATAATCTGTTCCACATATAGATTTAAAAGATATGGAAATAGGACACATTCTTGGCTTACACTCTTCCCAATTTTGAATCATGCAGTATTTCCTTGCTCTATTCTGACAACTGCCTCCTGGTCCAAGTATAGGTTTCACATAAGCACAATCAGGTATTCTGAGATTCCCATTCTTCTCAGAGTCAGTCACAGTGATCTATACAATCAACTGCCTTTGCATTGTGAATGAAACACAGATAGACATTCCTCTGGTACTCTCCAATAAGGGATTAGGCTAAATTACATGGCCTGATTGGCCACCTGACTTCTTCAGCATTTCACCTGGTGGTTGTTGTTATGTGCTGTTGAGTTGCCCGTGACTCACAGTGACCCTATGTACAACAGCTCTGAACCCTACTCTATCCTGAGCTAGTCTTATTGTCTCTGACACACCTACCCCCATTACACCAGTCACTGAATCAATCCATCTCATCGAGGGTCTTCCTCTCTTGCACTATTCCTCCACCCTCCCAAGCATGACATCACTCTCCAAGCACTGGCCCCTCCTGGCAACATGCCCAACGTCTATCAGATGAAACTTCAGAGTCCTTGCCTTTCAGGAGCAGCCTGGTTTTCACCCTCTCCACGATGAACCTGTTTGTTCTCCTAGCAGTCTACAGTATACTCAATACTCTTCTCCAACACCACAGTTCAAAGATATCAATTCTCCTTCTATCTTCCCTAGTCATGTCCAGCTTTGTGATACCTAACAAGTAATTACAAAAACCATGGCCTCGATCAGGCACACTTTAGTCTCCAGACTGACATTATTGCTCTTCGGCATGTGGTCCTTTGCCGCGAATGGAGTGCCTAGGGCATCAGTGGCAGGCAACTGGTCTGTGTCTCTCCCAAGAAAAGTTCTTTTCCTTTCAATGCTGCCTGAGCCACCTGGTTGAATTCTTTTTCTAGGGAATCAGAGGACTTTGACTGCATTATCCAGTAACGCTTAGAACAATCAACTGTATGTAACCAAAAGGGCAACATTTGCTTAAAAGCTAGGATGGGAGGGCAAGGAGGAGCAGAGACTGGAGGAACAGAAAGGGGAAGGCACGGTGGAAATGGGAAGAGTGCAATACATTACAATGTCACAAAACAGTTTATGGCTAAATCATTGAGACACTAATGTGTTCCATAAAGTTTCACCTAAAACATAATCAAATGCTAAAAGTGAATGTCTAAGAATTGATCAGGTCTTTGAAGTAATCAATTGAAGAAAATAACCAGATACACTCAAGTAAATTTCTTTACTGAGCTCAGGTACTTTTAATTCCTTGAATAGGATAATATTTCTAGTTTAGTCTTGGTAATCAATACTTGAAAAGTTATTCTCCTAAATTAATATAAATAGTCAACTCTGAGAAACCAAAGTGTGCTGATTGTGATTATAACAAAATCCCAGTTTCTAGAACTTTGCTGGCTAGAATGTTATTGTGTACCATAGATTTGGAACCGACCCATAACTGACCCTCCAGGAGGTTTTCAGAGACAGTTAATTGCACAGCAGAAGATTGCCTATTCTTCTCCCGCAGAGCAGCTGGTGTCCTTTGGGATTGCTGCACAGCTTCTTGCCACTAGGCCACCAGCAGTCAGGAAATAAGGAGATGGATTGCACTGGGAAAATCTGCAGTTAGGGACCTCCCCAAATTATCGGAGTCATGACAGCAGTTTGAGGACTAAGGTGCTTCTGATTCAGGCCATAGTCTTTTTGACTACTTGCTATACATCTGAGAGCTGGACAATGAATAAGGATGACAGGGAAAGAACTGACACCTTTGAGCTGTAGTATTGGAGAAGAGCACTGAACATCCATGGACAGCCAAGGTAACAAACAGATGTATCTTGGAGAGAGTGCAGCCTGAGTGCTCTTTGGAGGCAAGAGTTATGAGGCTTCACCTCACATACTTTGACCATGTTCCTAATAAGAACTATTCTTGGGAGAAGAACATAATGCTGGGAAGGGTGGAGGATGGGCAAGGGAGAGAAAGACTCTCAACCCGGTGGATTGTCACGATGACTACCGCAATGGGCTTTTGTGTATCAGGAAGTGTGAGGATGGCACAGGATAGAAAAGGGTTCAGATCTTTTGTTTGTAGGGTCACTATGAGTTGTACATGATGACAGCTAACAACAATAAATATATGCATGGTTGACATTAGTTAAATATTGAGCTACCAAAATGGGCTTTTTTTTTGAGACTAGAACAAAATTATTATCCTAGCCAAGGAACTACAAAGCCAAATGATAAAAAAGTGATACAGGTTTTCTCTACAGTCATTCAATAACCAAATGGAATATTTTCTTTTTACAACTACATATTTGCTTCAGAGGGTCAAGAAGTGTAGTCTGCAATATGGATTGAGCTTAATGTCAAGAAAACAAAGATTCTCACCACTGGGTCAAATGGTAACATAATGATAGATGGAGAAGAAATTGAGATTTCTGACAATTTCTGCTTGCTCGGCTCCACAATCAATCCTCTTGGCACCAGCAGTAAGGAAATCAAAAGACAAACTGCATTCAGAAAATCTGCTGTCAGGGACCTCTCCAGAGAGCTAAAGAGCAACAATATGTATCGAGACTAAGGAGCACCTGACACATAGTCTACACAATTACTTGTTGTGCATCAGAGAGCAGGACAATGATCAAAGATGACAGAAGAAGACCTGATGTCTTTAAGTTGTGGTGCTGGAGAAGACTATTGAACATACTATGGACTGCCAAGAGAGCTAACAGTTCTGTCCTGGAAAAGCTGAAACTGAGCTGCTCCTTGGAGACAAGGATTTTGAGATTCTGTCTTTGGGTATGTTACCAGGAGGACCAGGCCTTGGAGAAGGACATCATGCTTGGTAGAGTGGAGGGACAGCTCAGGAAAGGAAGATCCCAGATAAGATAGACTGACACAGTCATTGGAGTAGTGACGGTAAGTATGTCAGAGACAGTGAGACTGGCTTAGGATAGAGCTGGGTTCAGATCTATTGTTATCAGGTTGCTATGAGTCGCGGTCAACTAGACAGCACGTAACAACAACAACAACTGATAAATAATTAGGAGCTCTGGTGGCCTAGTGGTAAGAAGTTGCACTGCCAACCCAAAGGCATATGGTTTGACTCTACCAGTTGCTGTGTAAGAAAAATATGAGTAATCTTCACTGTTGTTTTAGCCTCTGAAAACCCACAGAAAGGTCAGCTATGATTTGGTTCCAACCTGATGGCACCTAACAACAACAATATTGAAATCATTTATAAAGAGCATTTATTTTATAAAAAAATAAAAAGATATAGGAAAACTTCAACATCATCATTAACAAACTGGGTCTAAGAGGCATCCTGTAGAACAAACCACACAACAAAAACAAAATACATTCTTTTCAAGCACCAGTGGAATATACGCCAAGATGGACTCAATGCTGGGACAAGAAAACATGCATCAACAAGCGTTTTAAAAATATTTAAATAACCCAGAGTTTGTTTGTTGGCCCAAATTAAATCACACTAGAAATCAATAGCATAAATAAAAATTTCAGGCTCAACAACAAAGAATAACTATGAATCCAAGAAACATTTCACAACATAGATCAATCTGGAAGGCACTATGCCAAGTGAAATAAGTTAATTGCCTGAGAACACTATAAAAAGTCAGTAACAGGTTTACATGCAGAAGAAAACATTCTTTAAAGGTTACCAGGAATGAGAGAGAAAGGAGGAAGAATTGCTAACCCGATCGCACACAAAGGTTAATTATGGGGAAAGCATATGCAATAAACAGGGCAACCAGGGTAAATAAGAGTATTGGAAGTATGCGAGAATAAAAGGCAACCACAGTAAATGTTAGAACAGCAATCTGCAATGACAGTAATAACAATTTATGAGTAGATACATAGGTAACACATGTATGCTAAATTGGTAAGAAAGGTCATAGGTGAAGTATACCTATGTACATATATAGGTATGGCTGAGGATGTCTGTACATGTTGTTGTTGTTGTTGTTAGGTGCCACTGGGTCAAATATAACTCACAGCGACACTAAGAACAACAGACCTGAACCCTGTCCTATCCTGTGCCATCCTGACACACTTTGGCCCATTGTTGCAGTCCGTGTGTCAATCTACCTGATAGAGAGTTTTTCTTTCTTTAGCCACCCCTCAACCTTCTCAAGCACGAAGTCCCTCTCTAAGGAATAGCCTGTCCTAGCAACATACCAAAAGTATGTGAGATGAAGCATTATCATCTTTGTCTCCAAAGAGCACGCAGGATGTACCTTCTCCAAGACATATCTGTTTGTTATTTTGCCAGTCCATGGGATACTCAGTACTATTCTCCAATATCAGAGTTCAAAAGCATCAATTATTTTGTCATCCTTATTCATCGTCCAGCTCTCAGCAACATAGCAAGTGACTGAAAAGATCATGGTCTGAATCAGGCTTATCTTAATCCTCAAACTAACATCACTGCTACTCAATAATTTGGAGAGGGCCCTGCTAACAGACTTTTCCAATGTAATAATAAGTCTCCTGATCTCCTGACTGCTGCTGCCAAGTATATTGATTGTGGATCCAAGTAAGAAGATGTTGTTGACAGTTTCAATCTTTTCTCCATCTATGATGGTGTTGCTCACTGGTGCAGTGGTAAAAATTTTTGTTTTCTGGACATTGAGATGCAGTCTTTGATCCTCCACAGCAAGTGCTTCAAGTCCTCCTCACTCTCAGCAAGAAAGGCTATGTCATCTGCAGATTATTGAGGAGTCATCCAAAGGTTTTTGATGAGTTTTCCTCCAATCCTGATGTCTTGGTGCTACATTCTTCTTTATAGAGTTCAGCTTCTCAAATGATTTGCTCAGCATTCAGATTGAACAGGTATGAATCAGAGAGGATACAACTCTGACACACACTTTTCTTCATTTTAAGCTATGTAGTGTTCTTTTGTTCAGTTCATACAATCATACATAGATATGGTTGAGAATATTTCTACATATATATTTGTAAATGCTACATTCAGACTCATACTAGTATATATAGGAGCACAGTAATAGAAACTACTTGGACTTAGGGAATGAATCACTGGACTTAAAGGCTAAGGACCATAGTCTTAGGGGACATCAAGATCAATTGGCAAAGCATAGCTCAAAAAGATAATGTCCAACATCCTAATCTGGTGAGTGCTACATCTAGAGTCTTAAAAGCTTGTGAGTGGTATGAATGGATAAATGAAAGTGGAACATGATTTATAAACTTACACTCAAATAAAATTTTAAAAAGTGTTATGAGGGGCCATCTAAGAAGCAACTATATATCTTTTTTTCATCTGGAACATAGAAAGAAGATAACCAAGATCACAAAGACGCAAAGGCTGAATGGTCTTCATGAAGCACAGTTTCCTCTAATCTGAGATCAGAAAAACTAATGCCTGGCTACCATCACTGTTCATGCTGACCAGGACCACACAGAAAGTCCTGGTTAGAATGAGGAAAAATGTAGAAGAACAAACTTTACTTTTAAAAAATTGTCTGTGAATGATTGAGTAAAAATCCAATAAGATTTGCAAACTTTTACTCAAGTAAAAATATTTTTCTAAAGTAAAACATACTGGTATGAAAGAGACTGGATGAGCCCCAGGGACTACCTTGAAACTTGAAACCCAAGTTTGCCCTGAGACAAACTTCAATCTTGAAACTGAAGAGCCTCCAGGGAACTACTTCTCAAACAAACAATATTTGGGTCTAGTACATAAACAATAACACCTGTCAGGAAAATACTTCTTAAAATAATCAAATATACAAGATCAAGGGTAACATTTGTCTAAAAGCAAAGATAAGAAGGTAGGGAGGGGCAAGGAAACTGAATAACTAGAAAAGGGAATGAAGCCAGGGAGGATGCTGACACATTGCAGGATTGCAATGAATGTCATTAAACAAATGTATATGAATTGTTGCTATTGTTAGGTGCTGAGTTGGCTACTACTCATAGTGACCCTAGAATCAATATTTAAAAACCTTGCCATACCTATGAACAATTTATAAGGACCTTGCATCATCCTTACAATCTCCGACATATTCAAACCCATTGTATTTGACACTATGTCAATCCATTGAGGATCTTCCACTCTTTTGTTATTCCTCTACATTTGCCAGCATGATGGCTTCTTCAAAGGACTGGCTCCCCCTGAAAACATGACCAAATATGTGTTGTTGCTGTTGTTGATTGTCATCAAGTTGAGCACAACTCATAGCGACACTATGAACACAAGGCCTGAAGTCTTTCAATAACTATCATCATTTATCAAAGTTCATAGAGTTTCCAGAGGCATGTTGTTTAGGAAGTGGATTGTTAATTGACAATGAGTTTGCTATGTAAATTATACCTAAAGTACAAC
>NW_006399778.1:8173906-8175186 GCF_000299155.1 Elephantulus edwardii | reverse complement strand
AAATTAATAAAATATAATTATAGAAAAAAGAAAAAGAAAAGTCCCTTGTGTCTTTCAGTCACCCCTCATCCTACATCAGCCTCGGCAACTCTCTAATACTATACATTTTCTATTTTCTAGAGTTTCATATAAATGAAATTATACATGTGAACTTTTATTTGACTCTGTTAATCAAGATAATGCATTTGAAATTTACCCATTCCATTATGTGTACCATTCATTCATTTCTTTCTCTTTATTGTTGAATTGGGTGACTTCTATTTTGTGAATATAGTATGATTGTACTATTTTTAAAAAATGAACAAAAAAGAATCAATACATTTGAGCTATGGTGTTGGAGAAGAGTACTTAATAGCCCATGAACTGCCAAAAGAACAAACAAATCTCTCTCGGGGAGAGTCCAGCCAGGGTGCTCCTTAGAGGTAGGAGGGTAAAACTTTGTCTCGCATACTTTGGGCATGTTGTCAGAAGAGACTGGACCTTGAGAAAAGACATTATGTGGGAAAGGTAGAGGATCAGAGAAAATGAGGAAGACTCTTAACAAGATGGATTGACACAGTGACTATAACAATGTGTTTGAACATGCCAGAGATCAGAAGGACTGCAGGAGAGGCCAAGGGTCAGCTCTATTGTTCAAAGAGCAGCTATGAGTCCTGACTGACTGGATGGCCAAGTATCAACAAAAAAGGGAGGAGTGGAAGGGAAGAGGGTGTGGCTAGAAAAGGCAATATTGTTGCTGTTGTGTGGCACCAAGTTGGTCCAAAGCATAGCTGACCCTCCAGTTGGTTTTCAGAGGCAATAAAGCACACAGAAGGAAACTACCTACCCTTCTCACGAAGAGCAGCTGGTGGATTCTAACCACTTTCCTTTGGATTGCAGCGCAGCTTCTTACCACTAAGCTACTAGAGTTCCCTATAAAAGGCAATAGGAGAAGTATTTGTGGTGCAAAAATGAGTCCTATAGCTTTGCAAAATGTTAATCATTGGAAGAAACTAGGTAAAAGACACAGGATCTCTGTATTATTTCTTACAATTGCATGCAAATTTACAAATATCTTAATATAAGTTTAATTTTAAAAATGGCAAAAAGAAAGGCAACATTTGTATTTCAATTAAAACATAAAATATACCAAATTTAAAATTTTCTGCTCTTATAAAGACAGCTCTTTAACCATAGCTGACATGCAAGCAGATATATGCACACCCATGTTTATTGCAGCTTTGTTCACAATAGCAAGGAGTTGGAAACAACCTAAGTGCCCATCAACAAACGAATGGCTA
>NW_006399778.1:8169103-8173559 GCF_000299155.1 Elephantulus edwardii | reverse complement strand
AAAAAAGAGAAAAGTGACAAAACAAAACAAATATAAAATATAAAAAATTCCTAACATTTGTAAACTATAAAAACCCCAACATACACTTCAACATAATTCATTCACAAGTCAAAGGGGAAAAAAATTCTCACAGGAAGTTTTTAAAAATACTTTAAATGGAAATAAAAAATTTTCATTTAATTATCAAAATGTGTGGGACTCAATAAAACAGCACCAAAAAGGAAATTTATAGTACTAAATTCTTATAAGGAAAGGAAGCAGCATCTCAAATTAATAATCTAAACCTATAAAAAAGAACAGCCCAATAAACCCAAAGCAAGCAGGAAGAAGAAAATAAGGAGAGCCAAAATCAGTGACATTGAAATAGGTAAAACAGGGAGATCTGGTGGCCTAATGGCAAGAAACAGCACTGCAATCCCAGAGGTACAAAGCTCAAATCCACCAGATGCTCTGCTGGAGAAGGAGGGGCAATCTCTTCCTGTACCAGTCAGATCCAATTTGATGGTACACACACACACAAAATAGTAAAATTTTTTAAAAGAAATAGTGAAAACATGTATGAAATAAAGTTAATTCTACAAAGAGTTCAATAATCCTTTTCTATTCATAAGCTTTTTGAAGGCCTGTTATTTCAGAAGTGAAATGGCCAGTCCTGCTTCTTATTCTGTCTTAGTCTGGAGGTTCCACTGAAATCTCCCCACCTTGATGACTCTCCTTGTTGTTTGTTGTAACATGTCATGGAGTTGCCTATGCACTAGGATCAACCCTATGCACAATAGCTCTGAACCCCACCCTGTCCTGGGCCAATCTCTCTGACACACCTACCTCCATTACCCCAGTTACTGGATCAATGCATCTCATCCAGGGTCTTTCCTGTGCTGACTCTTCCCAAACATGATGCCCTTCTCCAAAGACTGGTCTTTCCTGGCAATATGCCCAAAGCATGAGAGATAGCTTCAAAATCCTTGCCTCCATGGAGCAACCTAGTTTCACCCTCTCCAGAACAGACTTGTTTGTTCTCTTAGCAGTCCATGGTATGTTCAAAAGTCTTCTCCAGCACCACGACTTGGAGACATTAATTCTTCTTCAGTCATCCTTAGTCATTGTCCAGCTCTCTGATGCATAACAAGTAACCGGGGAGACTATGGCCTAGATCAGGCACACCTTAATCCCTAGATGGTCATTATTGCTCTTCAACACTCTAGAGAAGATCCTGATAGCAGATTTTCCCAATGCTCTTTGTCTTTTATTTACTGACTTCTGGTGCCAAGAGTGTTGATTGTGGATCCAAGCAAGATGAAATTATTTAACAATCTCAATCTCTTCTCCATCTATCATAATGCTGCCAATTGGCCTGGTGGTGAGAATCTTTGTCTTCCTGATGTTGAGCTTCAATCCATATTGAAGACTACAGTACTTGATGTTCTGCAGAAAACGCTTCGGGTCTTCCTCAGTTTCAGCAAGCAAGGTTGTGTCATTTGCATAACTCAGATTGTTGATAAATCTTCCTTTAATCCTGATTCCATATTTCTCCTCATAAAGTTCAGCCTTTTGAATGATCTGTTCTGCATATAGATTGAAATGATATAGAGACAGAATGAACCCCTGAACCATGGAGTGTGTCCTTGCTTTTTTCTGACAACTGCTTCCTAATCTGAGTATAGGTAAACACAGTCAAGTGTTCTGGGATTCCCATTCTCCTCAATGTTAGCCACAATTTATTGTAGTGACACTCATAGCAATAGCACTGTTGTTGTGTTGTTATGTGTCATCGAGTTACCAGCAACCCAAAGTGACTCTATGTACAGCCCCTTTGCAGCCTGTCCTGTCCTAAGCCAAATCACTGATTCTGATTCTGACACACCTAACCCCATTTCCCCAGTTATTATATCAATCCATCTTATCCAGGGTCTTTCTCTCCTCTGCTGTCCCTCTACCATCTCAAGCATGATGGTTGTTAATTACATCTTACTAGGCTCCACAATCAATGCTCTTGGCATCAGCAGTCAGGAAATCAAAAGACAAATTGCATTGGGAAATCTGCTATCAGGGATCTCCAGAGTACTGAAAAGCAATGATGTTAGTCTAGAGACTAAGGTGCACCTAATCCAGGCCATGGTCTTTGCCATTACTTGCTATTCATCAGAGAGCTGGACAATGACTAGGGATGACAGAAGAAAGGGAGCTCTGGTGGCCTACTGGCAAAAAGCTGCACTTCCACCCCAGCGGTATGTGGTTTGAATCCACCAGATGCTCTGCTGGAGAAAGAGGAGCAATCGCCTCCTGTACCAGTCAGATCCAATTTGATGGTACACACACACAAAAATAAAAAAATTAAAAAATAAAAAAAAGATGACAGAAGAAGAAAATATGCCTTTGAATTGTGGTGCTGGAAAAGAGTCTTGAACATACCATGGAACGCCAAGAAAACAAATAGCCTGTCTTGGAAAGGGTGAAACCAAGTCTCTCCTTGGAGGCTAGGATTTTAGGCACATGGCCAGGGGACCAGTAGCATAGCTTCCAATATCACAGCAACATCTAGGTCATCACAGTACCACAAATGACAAAATGTCACAGTACCCACAAAGGCAAACCATAAAACAAACAGCATCTAAATATATAAAACAAGCCTGCACAGTGTGGGAAATTGAAAACAAGCTGTCTGGCCTGGGACAGTGCATTTGGCAGCCCAGCAGAAGATTGTAGTTGGGGTGCCCAATCAGGCTCCGTTTCTGCTCACCTGAGAGCTAACTGAGGCCTCAAGTTGTGAGCCAGGTCCTGTCCTGGGTAGCATCACTTCTGATCTAGAGTGTGTGTAGGGGTTGGGCACCCAGCCTGGGGCAGACTTCTACTGGTTTAAGAGGTGTGAAGATTGGTGGGGCACTCAGCCTAGAGCAGAATTTCTGCTGGCCTCAGAGGAGCCCAAGTTAGTCTACCTGACTAGAGATGAAATCTTTGGCAGTCTAAGAGACCAGCACAGGTGCAGGCAGGGTATACATTGAGCGATGTATAGCATAAAGAGAGAGTCACTGCCAAACTGAGATATCCAAGGATAATGAACTCTGCAAAGGGTGCACTGCTCCAATTGTGACTGTAAAAGATACCAGACAAGGGTATGTGGAATATGCACAGTAAGAGGAAAAGGCCTCAGTCAAAGGTAGGCAAGGATGGTGAAACTTCTTCTCACATACACTGGGCATGTTGTCAAAGGTATTATCCCTTAGGAAGAAAACATCAAGCTGGGAATAGTAGCAAAAAAAGAGAAGGAATTTCAAGGAAATTAATTGACACCATGACTTGTAACAATGATCTAAAGCATGGCACAGATCATGAGGACAGCGTACATTAGAGCAGTGTTTCAATCTCTTGTCCCTAAGGGCCACTACGGCTCATGGTTGACTCACTAGCACCTAACAACAACAACATAATGTTGATGTCTTAAGGCAGTCTTGTTGTTGTTATCAGGTGCTCTTGGAGGCAGGATTAGAGGAAGGACTTTTAAAAGAACAAACATCTATCTTGAGGGAAGTGTAACCATAGTACTCCTTAGAGGCAAGAATGGTGACATTTCATTTCACATACTGTTGACAAAATATACTCACATGCTGTTTTCAAGAGAGGTCAATTCTTGGAAAGGACATCATACTGGGGAAAGTGGGGGGCCAGAGAAAGAGAGGAACACTTTAACAAGTTGGATTGACACAGAGACTGTAACAATGGATTTGAGCCTATCAGAGATCATAGAATGAAGCAAGATAGGGCAAGGTTCAAATCTGTTTTTCATAGGGTCCCTGTTTTTATGGCTCTTAATGACAATGACATATAATGATGTAATCAACCCAAATAATGTCACCTCCAATCAGTCAATCTGTTATAAGGGGATTAGAGTGGGAGGTTGTTGTTAGGGTTAGAGGAAGGCTCATCAACAACTTGCATTATACAAATGATACAACCTTGCTTGCAAAAAAGTGAAGAAACCTTGACACATTTATAGTAAAAGATCAAAGACTACAGACTTCAATATGGATTACCTCTCAACATCAAGAAAAAACAAAAATTCTTACCACTGGACCAATAATAGGCAATATCATGATAGATGGGGAAATGATTGAAGTTTCCAAGGACTTAATTTTATTTGGATCCACAATCAACACCAACAGTAATAGCAGCAATAATCAAAAGTTAATGTCAAGAAGACAAAGATTCTCACCACTGGACCAATTGGCAGCATCAGGATGGATGGTGAAGAGACTGAGATTGTTCAGTTTTAGTTTGCTTGGCTCCACAGTCAACACTCTGGGCACCAGTAGGCAGGAAATTAAAAGACGTATTGCGATGGCAAAGTCTGCTGTTAGAGACCTTTCCAAAGTACTGAAGAGCAATGGTGTCTCTCTGGAGACTAAGGTGCGTCTGATACAGGCCATGGTCTTTGCAATCACTTGTTATGCATCAGAGA
>NW_006399778.1:8154863-8164271 GCF_000299155.1 Elephantulus edwardii | reverse complement strand
GTAAAAAAAAATAAAGACAGCTCTTTAAAAAGTGGGGATGAAATGTGTAAGGTTCAACAGGAATCTGAAAAGATGGGGTAATGGTGGACATAGTTCAGTGGTAATTAATTTGTATAAAACACAATGAATGGTAATGATTATATGAAACACAATGTAAGTGTAGGATATTGTGAAACATAATTTATTCAAATTTAGTATGCAAATCAACATAAAATTATTTTTTAAAGGAGAAACTGCAAGCCAAAGACTGGAAAGTTTACTATACCCATATCTAACAAAAAGGCTTGTATCTAAATACCTAAATATTTCTATTTCAACAAGAAAAAATACAATTCAATTTAAAATGGAAAGATCTCCTAAACAGTGATAGCCAATTTGGGCAACATCATTAATCATCAGGAAAATTAAAATTAAAACTTGAATGAGAAACTCCTTCACAGATGCTCAACATACAGCTGTTGGTTGTAACCAAGAATTGACACTCCACTGGGTTTCCAAAGCTATAAATCAAGCAGGACAAGATAGCCTATTTCCAACCACCAGAAAGGCTGGGCTTTTATATTAAGGAAGGTAAATGCAAATGTGAAAGTTCACATATCGAAAATTACTTGACAGTTCCGCTGAGGTATTTAACCAAAAGAAACTAAAGGATATTAGAAAAAAAAGGGGGGGGGGATTGCACATAGATGCTTGCAGCAGTTTCCTTCCTCTCCCCCACTCATAAAGGCCCCAACCTGGGAATAATACAAATAGTCAATAGTTCTTGTTTTTAGTGGTCAAGCCAAGGATGGTGAAATTTTTTGTTATATACTTTGAGCATGTTTTCAAAAGAGACCAGTCCTTGGAAAAAATCCTAGTGGGGAAGAGAAGAGAGAGACTCTCCACAAGAGGGATTGGCACAGTGACTGTTAACAATGGGCTTAAGCATGACATATCATAAGGATGGTACCAGATAGGGCAAGGTTCAGATCTGTTGTTCATAGGGTCACTATGAGTTGTTGTCGACCAGATGACACCTAAAACAACACTGGATCATCTCTGATTCATACAGCAACCCTGGACAACAGAACAAAACATTGTCCAGTTCTGCTCATTCCTCACAATCAGGATATTATCATTTAGCATTACAAAGGAATAAAAATATTGACACACTAAAATATAGTTAACTTCAAAATTATCATGCTAAGTGCCAGAACACAGACACAAAAATCTACTCCACTTGCATGGAATTCTAAAGCAGGCAAAAATAGCATAGAGCAACAAAAAGTAAGCTCAAGTGGTTGCACAGTGCTGGTTTTATTGGGAAATTAAGGGCAAATAGGTAGGGAGTTTCAGGGGTTACAGAAACGTTCTACATTTTTGTTGTGGCGGTGGGTGTAAACAGTTGTCAATACCAACCTACCATATAAAAAGAAAAATTTAAAATGTGTACATTTCATTTTATATAAATTTAAGGTCAATGATGTTGATTGAAAAGATATAGACCTATATTTTTATTAGATTCAACAGACACAAAATGACAACTTGCTATGCAATATTTGTAGTTACTCATTAACTAGTGTGTTGCTAGTAAATGCTTATTCCAAACATAGTATTTCTTCCATAGTATTTCTTCCTCCTTGCATTAGGAACAATTTCCCCAACTGGCTGTGGTCAACTGACTTCCCTGAGTACTCGGTTCGCTAACAGATGCTTCTCCTTCCAACTTTTGGTTCTAGAGCTGAGTGCTGGAGGAAAGGAGAGGACCTAGAAAGAGTCTAGGTCACTGGGTCTTGAAGACAGGCTTGCGCTGCAGCCGCAACACCCGATAGGTGTTGAGCCCCGGCACGTCAAAGCCTGGGGACAGCCCGTAGGACTCTAGGGGGTAGAAGTGGACGAGCTGTCCATGCTGCGCTTCCAAGGACAGCCAGAAATCCCCGATCAGCAGCGCGCACGGGAACTCGCGGGCCACGTGCAGCTGGAAAACGCGGCCGCGCAGATGACGCAGCGTCAGCGTGCGGAACGCGGGCGGCACCAGCGCCTCCACGCGGGGGCCGAATTGGCGCAGGCGCAGCTCGCCCGCCGGCCCAGCTCGCACCTCGTAGAAGGTCAAGTTGGCGAAGGTGAAGTAGCCGGTGAAGGGGCGCGCGCTGGCCGGCGGGGCGGGGCTAAGCTCGGCCTCCCGGAAGGCTCTCTCCATGGCAGGCAGGAGCACGTCATAGGCTTGCGCCACCAGGTCGGGCCCAGGAGGTCGTGGCCCGGCCATCAGCAGCACGAGGCCCAGGCCCACCGGGGGCACAAGCGAGAAGGTGGCTGCGTAGCCATCCAGGTCCCCATCCTTGCGCACCACTCTGTAGCCCTGCTGCAGGTGGAACTCCCACGGCGTGCCCGTCTCATTGGCAAAGTAGGCGCCCGGACAGGCAAGCAGCGGCGCCAGGAGCATCTTGGCGGCGTCTGGTCGCAGGAGCCTCTGGGACCCGCTGTCCAGGAGCACCATGGCCAGCTTGGCCAAGTCAGCAGGAGTGGAGTACATCTGACCAGACGGGCGATACCAACCCAAGTCATACAGAGGCGCAGGCCTTCCACTGCCATAAAAGCCAGCTGCCAGACGAACACGCACAGAGGGCGTGAGGTCGAAGCCCGTGTCTGTCATTCCCAGTGGCTCCAGGAGGTTCTCTGAGACCCATCGCTGGTAGTCACCCTGAAGAGTGTGGGAAGCGAGGACGTGGGCTAGCAGCGAGAAGGCTAGTGTGCTGTAATGACACCTGGAAGGATAAGGGCGGAAAATAGGACATGGCTGAGATGGCCACCTCCAGACCCTAAATAATTCCTCCCCTCTGCTTAAGCTGCCTGAAATACCACAAGAGCTTTATTGGACTGGGAGAACTGGGAAGAAGTTGGCTTCGTTGCGTCCTACCTGATCAGACCCAAACCGAGAAGAGACTTGGGAAATCTTTGAACACATCTCCCTGTTCTACACCCCCATGTTGTCTTCAGTTAATTGTAATTGTGGATTGCAGACTGCTGCAGAAGCAATGTCCAACCATTTCAGATACCAGCAAGGTCATCCATCGTGGACACGTTTTAGCACAGCTTCCAGACTAAGATCTCTTAGGAAGAAAGGCCTGGCAATCTACTTCTAAAAATTAGCCGATGAAAACATCAGGGATCACGTGAAGACAGAACAATGTCCAGTACAGTGCTAGAAGATAAAACAGGACCAGGTAATGTTTCGTCTCATTATACATAAAGCTGCTGTGAGATGCACCTACTGACAGCTAAGGAGAACCATTCTACATCTGGTATAAAACTAAGGCCCAGAGGGGCAGGCAATTGTGGGGGTCACACAACAAGTTGAGGGAGAACTAAGTTAGACAAAAGCACCTGGAAAAGTAAGACAAAGGTTTTTCCTTTACTCTTGAGTATGCTTTACTTCTTTCAATGGAGAACTAGTCAGACTAGGGAAGAATTTATAATAATCATGCAGTTCAAAGATAGCAAATATAAGTCAAGGTTCTATCCTTTTCTTCATGCAGGCCTGTGAAAGACATCAATAATTGAAAGATTTTTGTTTCTTTCCTAGGACAGACATAATTTCAGAATCTCTAAAATAGTGCCTCAGGAAGGCACATGGATGGATGAACATCAGTAAATCTTGTTAAGCATTCCTGAACTCTAGACCAACCCCCTTATTTTGCAGATGAGAAGGTGAGGTGAAGAGGTTAAGTGTCTATCCCCAGGTTACACCGCAAGGTTATGGCAGAACTGGAAGGAGAATTCCAGTCTGCAGATGCCAAAGCAATGCTCTTTTCTTTATGTTACTTGGATCCTTTCTTCCTTTGGGGAAACAGAGTGGTTACTGCTTGAAGAGTCAAGGATCTTCTGCCCAGTTTCACAGCCTAAGCTGCTCCAGAATTTTAGCTTTTCTCAATGCTTAGTGCATCAGAGATGTATCCTGTTTCCATACTTTTTCAGTCTGTGTGTGGAAAAGATCATTTGGGATTTTGGACTTGATAAGGAGAAATGTGGCATCAGGATTAGAGAAGGACTCATCAACATCCTGTGTTATACAGGTGACACAACCTTGCATGCTGAAACTAAGGAGGACCTGAAGCATTTGCTGTAGACAGTCGAGGACTGTAATATGCAGTTTGGATTGAAGTTCAATATCAAGAAAACAAAAATTCTCACCACTGGGCCAATTAACAGCATCATGATAGATTGAGAAGAGATTGAGATTGTTAACAATTTTAGCTTGCTCAGTTCCACAATCACCACTCTTTGTACCAGCAGTCAGGTAATCAAAAGAAATTGCATTAGGAAAATCTGCTAGGGACCTCTCCAGAATGTTAAAAGAGTGAGGGTGTTAGTCTAGAGACCAAGGTGTGCCTGATCAAGGCCATGGTCTTTGCAATTACATTTGCATTATAGAGCTGGACCATTAGCAAAGATGACAGAATTGATGGCTTTGAGTTGTGGGGCTGGAGAAAGAGTATTGAACATATATGGGCTGCCAAGAGAACAGGTCTATCCTGGAGAGGGTGAAGCCACACTGTTCCGTGGAGGCAAGGATTTTGAGGTTCTGGCTCACATACTTTGGCATGTTGCCAGGAAGGACCAGTACCTTGGAGAAGAATGTCATGCTTGGAATGGTGGAGGGACAGTGCAGGAGAGGAAGACCCCTGGATAAGATGGATTGACATAGTAACTGGGGTAATGAGGCTAGGTGTGTCTAGAGAGCAGAGCAGTTTTCAGCAGTATTATGCATAGGGTCATTATGAGTTGTGGTCAACTTGATAACATATAACAAGAGTGGTCACCCACTTACTCCTTAAATCAACAACTCCGCTTATTGCCATTAAGTCAGAACCAACTCAGCTGAGCCTCCATTGGGTTTCAGAGGTTGTAAGCACAGGAGGAGGTTGGCCATCTTTCTTCCTTGGAGCAGTTGGTGAATTTAAGCCACCAGAGAGTCATCACCTTTGAGTTAGCAGCACAGCTTGTCTACAGACTAGACCATCAGAACTCCCTGCCTTAGTGCCTCATTTGTTTCCTTCTTGACTCGTGGCAGAATCTGTATGTATCTTCATTTGTGTTCACGGTTTTCTATGTAAAACAACACAAGGAAGGCCCTGATTAGATTCACTAGTTGTTATATCTGGGTGTTTATCCAATTCTGGGCACCTAGTAGGTGTTCATTAAATGTGACGTGAATGAACAGGAAGAACACAAGATTCAAACGGAACTGGATTCTCTCCTCTGCCCTCTTGTATCTCAGCCTAAGTCTTCTCAGGCGTAGCACCAGGAGTTGTTCTATGATCTCAGGTTTCTCCTGGCTCTGACCCTCCAGGATGAGCTGAAGAAGGCTCTTAGTTTGTGGCAGGGTCTTGGGGGGCATGCCTTACCTGGTTCCTGGGTCTGCCACCAGCACATCATCCTTGAGCAGGTTCAGGGCCTCCTGGGTGCTGCCCTTCCACAGCAGAGAAGTGGAGCGGAGCCTTCTGGGAAGTCCTAGGGAGGAGAATGATTAGCCCTATTGGGTGGGACATGGCAGTAATTTTGTTGAGGGTGGAATGGTGAGTCTCTGTTCACTCCATCCCCCACCTTGAAGTGGGGTTTTAAATAACGTTAAACTGCCCTGCCAGACAGGGGCTCCAACCTTGACTGTTCCTCCTGCTGCCTGTGTTGCACTGGGCAAGTCACTTAACCTCTCTGAACATTGGTCTCCGATAACATGGGGGAAATAATGTCTATTAAATAGCGTGAATCTAAAGAATGTTCTTGTTAGTTGCTTTGAATGTAGGGTGTTTGGAGGTGTTTTCTATTTGTTTATTTGATCTTTGTTGTTGTGTGCCTTAGAGTCGGAATGACCCATAGCTGACTCTCCATCAGGTTTTCAGAGGCAGTTAATCACAACATAGAATACTGCTCATCCTTCTCCCATGGAGCAGCTGGTGGATTAAAACTGTGTGCCTTCTGGGTTGCAGCACAGTTTCTTAACCACTAGGCCACCAATTGCCCCACAGGTTTGCATATATCATAACCTTTACTGAAGCACTCTTTTCTCTAGCAGAGCAGCTTGGGCTCAAACTGCTAACTTTTTGGTTAGCAATTTAGTGTTTTGAGTGGGATGCCACTAAATTGTGGTTGTTTTTTGTTATGTGCCATCAAGTCACTTGTGACTCATAGCAACAGCTCTGAACCCTGCTCTATATGGAGCCAACCTCATTGTCTCTGATACATCTACACCCATAATTCCAGTCACTGAGTCAATCCATCTCTTCCAAGGTCTCCCTCTCTTGCCCTATCCCTTTACCTTTCCAAGCATAATGTTCCTCTCTAAGGACGTATGTCAGAAGAAGCTTCAAAATTCTTGCCTCCAAGGAGCAGCCTGGTTTCACCCTTTCCAGAATGAACCTGTTTGTTCTGGCAGTCCATAGTATATTCATTACTTTTCTCCAGCACCATGATTCAACAGCAACAATTTTTCATCTGTCATCCTTAGTTGTTGTCCAGCTCTCTGATGCACAGCAAGTAATTGCAAATACAATGGCCTGGATCAGGCACACCTTAGTCTCTAGACTGAGATCATTGCTCTTTAGTACTCTGGAGAGCTCTGGAGAGTTTCCTGACAGCATATTTTCCTAATGCAGTTTGCCTTTTGATTTCCTGGCACTGGTACCAAAAGTATTGATTGTGGATCCAAGCAAGCTGAAGCTGTTAGTATCTCAATTTCTTTACCATCTATCATGATGCTGCCAACTGGCGCAGTGGTGAAAAAAATGTCTATTTTCTTGATGTTGAACTTCAATCCCTATTGATGACTACAGTCCTTGACATTCTGCAGCAAATGCCTCAGGTTTTCCTCAGTTTGGGCATGCAAATTCATGTCATCTGCATAATGCAAGTTTTTGATGAGTCTTCTTCCAAAGCTGATGCCAAATTTCTCCTCATTGAGCCTAGCCTCCTAAATGATCTGTTCCACATATAGATTGAAAAGGTATGGAGGGCTGCCGCCGCAGTTGCCACCATCGTTGTTGTGGTTGGTACGCTCAACTCCTCGGCTCCCTCCTCGCCGCCGCCATGAAGTGGGTGTTCAAGGAGGACCACTCATTGGAACACAGATGCGTGGAATCCGCCAAAATCTGCGCGAAATATCCCGACCGGGTTCCGGTGATTGTGGAAAAAGTCTCGGGCTCTCAGATTGTTGACACTGACAAACGGGAGTACTTGGTCCCATCCGACATCACCGTGGCTCTCAGTTCATGGGGATCATCAGGAAAAGGATCCAGCTTCCTTCAGAAAAGGCCATCTTCCTCTTTGTGGATAAGACAGTCCCACAGTCCAGCCTAACCATGGGACAGCTTTATGAGAAGGAAAAAGATGAAGATGGATTCTTGTATGTGGCCAACAGTGGAGAGAACACTTTTGGCTTCTGAGGGCCAGCGTGATGTGGGTGCGCCGATCCTCTTTGTGTATCTTGTAAATAGCCGGCCATTTTCAGTTATCACCCCAGATCTTCTTAACATAGACCTCTTAGAGCATTTGTAACAGGATTTATTTCTTAATATATTGGAAAGTTTTGTTTCTCTAGACTAGTAAATTATCATACAGAGTTTAAGTTTTTCTTTTTTGTGCATTGTACTCGTGGCTATCCTCCCCAGGGAATGTGTTACTCTGGGAATCCTTTTTAATGAAGATATTTCCACACTGAAGTGAGGTAGGCAGGATATTAAAATGAAAGAGAGGGAGATGATGCATTTATTCCAGATTATGTTTGAAGTGTTAGATGGCTAAGTATTAAAGCATCCAGATTAAATCCTTAGCAATCAGAACACTTGCTTCACTAGATTTTTGCCAACTGCCAATCATGCTGGACTGAGCTAATCTGTTCTTCTTTCTGAATCTATTAAGGTAAATAATTAACAATAAAATTTGTAAAGAAAAAAAAAAGAAAAGGTATGGAGGCCAGATGCATTCCTTGTGTACATATTTCCTGATTTTGATCCACACAGTGTTTACTTGCTCTGTTCTGATGACTCCCTCTTGGCCCAAGTATAGGTTTCACACAAGCACAATGAGGTTCTTCTCAGGGGATTCCCATTTTTCTCAGAATTAGTCACAGTTTGTTGTGATTCACATAAATGCCTTTGCATAGTCAATGAAACACAGATAAACTTTCCTCTGGTACTCTCTGCTTTCCACTAAAATCCATCTTACATTGGTTATAATATCCCTAGTGCCTCAGCCTTATCTAAACCCAGCCTGCACATCAGGCAGTTCTCTGTCGATGTTCCAATTCCAGTGGTTTGTAGATAATTTTCAGAAGGATCTTGCTTGCATGTGATATTAATATTTGTTGTTGTTATGTGCCATCAAGTCATCTGCGATTCATAGTGACCCTATGAATCAAGCAAGGCTGTATCATCCGCATAACGTAGGATGTAGATAAGCTTTCCTCCAGTCTGGATGCCACATTCTGCCTCATAAAGCCCAGACTTCTGAATGATCTGTTCTGCATACAGATTGAAAAGGTATGGTGACAGGATGTATCCCTGACACACTCCCTCTTTGATTTTGAACCATGCAGTGTTTCCTTGCTCTGTTCTGAAGACTACTTCCTGTTCCAAATATAGGTTTCACATAGCACAATCAAGTGTTCTGGGATTCTCATTCTCCTCAAGGTTAATCACAATTTGTTGTGATCAACATAGTCAAATGCCTTTGCATAGTCAATGAAACACAGATAGATATCCCTCTGGTACTCTTTGCTTTCTGCCAAGATCCATCTGACATTAGCAATAATGTCTCTTGTGCCAGCCTCTTCTAAACCCATCTTGTATTTCTGGTAATTCTCTGTTAGTGTACTGTTCCAGTCATTTCTGGATAGTCTACAGTATTTTGTTTGTGCATAATATGAGTGATATTGTTCAATAATTTCCACACTCTTTTGGATCACCTTTTTTTTTTTGAATGGGAATAAATATGGATCTCTTCCAGTCAGTTGGCCAGGTAATTGTCTTCCATATTTCTTGACACAACCTGGTGACCAAATCCAGGGCATCATGTTTGTTAAAATATGTCAATTGGTATTGCATCAATTCCTATGGCTTTTTTTGCCAAGTCCTTCAGAGCAGCCTGAGCTTCCTCCTTCACCACCATTGCCTTTTAATCATATGTTGTTTCTTGAAATTCTTCTGTATCATCCAATTATTTTTGGTACAGTGACTCTGTATACTCCTTCAATCTTCTTTTTATATGTTCTGGATCATTCCGTTTTCTACCTATGTTGTTGGTGTTATGTGACGTTGAGTCACCTGCAACTCCTAGTAACCCTATGTACAACAGCCCTAAACTCTGCTCTATCCTGTGCCAATTGCACTGTCTCTGACACACCCATCCCAATTACCCCAATCACTGAATCAATCC
>NW_006399778.1:8153446-8154763 GCF_000299155.1 Elephantulus edwardii | reverse complement strand
CAGTAAGAATAGCAAAATTTAACAGAACAGCAAGCAACAAATGCTGGCGAGGTTGTGGAGAAACTGGAACCCTTATTCACTGTTGGTGGGAGTGTAAAATTGTGCAGTATGGAAATGGAAGGCAGTATGGTGCTCTCTCAAAAAGTGGCAAATAGAAATACCATTTGACCCAGCAATTCCGTTACTAGGAATATACTCTAAAGAAACTATAACTGCCACCCAAGTAGATATATGCACACTCATGTTTATTGTTCACAAGAGCAAAGAGTTGGAAACAACTCAAGTGCCCATCAATAAATGAATGGCTAGAGAAGGTGTGGAATATTCACACAATGGAATACTATGTTGTGTTGAAAAACAAGGAACTCATGAAATATTATACAAAATGGGTGACCCTGGAGGACATTATGATGAGTGAAATATCTTAGTCATAAAAGAACAAATACTGCTAGTGCCACTGTTGTAAAGCAGGACTGACATAGGAGTTGGGGAAAAACAGAGAGGGGATAAATAATGTATACTGCATTGAAACAGATGAGGGAGAGAACTGTTTATGAGGAATATATGATTAGGTTTTATTGTCACGATAAGAGTCCAAAATGAAAGCTACATAGTGAAGTGGACTGTGCTGGGGGATTGTATAACAATGAAATATTTTTCTTTTTTACTTTTCAAAGAGAAATGCTAACTTGGGGAGGCGGGATAGGCAAGGAGGAAAATGTGCAACAATGAATGAGTGGAAATCCAAAGAAAACTTTGATTAAAATAAATTTAAAAAATAAGAAAGTATTGCCCCATTTCACCTCACAAAAAAAAAGTCTTTTATAACTTGGAGGAGAGAACTTTACCCTTTTAGGCCTCAAAGCTTGAGCCCTCAGGGACCATAAAGGGGTTTTAAGTTAAGGCTTTGTGATGTAATGTTTCTTCTAACTAGTTCCTGGACATTTAAGGGTTTCTCAGATCTGAGATTATTATCTGCTGTTCTCACTGTCACCACTTCTCTCGAGGATGTTAAGAGAAACCCAGAATGTTGGGACACTTTAAGATAAAGGCCCCATAAGACTAACTTTCTTTCTCAGATTTTTAGAAAAATCAACTTTCTTAAGCTATAGTTTACATACGTAACGTATGCAATGTGCTCATTTGGAAAAGCTCTAGATCTATCTAACTACTACCATAATCTAGATAGACATCTTTGTCACCCTAAAAAAGTCCCTTGTAACAAACTGGGAGGAGGGTAGAGAGAATAGTGCAACAATGAATGAATGGAAACCCAAAATCTCTGTAAATGTTTATGAAAATTAATAAAATATAATT
>NW_006399778.1:8133871-8148898 GCF_000299155.1 Elephantulus edwardii | reverse complement strand
TTTCCCATCACAATACATCTTTTCATTTCCTGGATACTGGTGCCAAGAGTGTTGACTGTGGAGCCAAGCAAACTAAAGCTGTGAACAATCTCAGTCTCTTCACCATCCAACCTGATGCTGCCAATTGGCCAGTGGTGAGAATCTTTGTCTTCTTGACATTGAGCCTCAAGCCATATTGGAGGCTACAGTCCTTGACCTTCTGACACAAGCACTTCAAGTCCTCCTCACTTTCCACAAGCAGGGTTGTGTCATCTGCATATTGCAGATTGTTGGTAGATCTTCCACCAATCTTGACCCCACAATCCTCCTCATAGAGCCCAGCCTCCTGGATAATCTGTTCTGCATACAGGTTGAAAAGGTATAGAAACAGGACACATCCCTGGTGTACGCCCTTCCCAATTTTGAACCATGCAGTGTTTCCTTGCTCTGTTCTGATGACTGTCTCTTGGTCCAAGTATAGGTTTCTCATTAGCACCATCAAGTGTTCTGGGATTCCCATTCTTCTCAGAGCCAGCCACAGTTTGTTATGATCCACACAGTCAAACACCTTTGCATAGTCAATGAAACACAGATATACATTCCTCTGGTATTCTCTGCTTTCAGCCAAGATCCATAGCATCCTTAAATATTATAACTTGAGACTTAAATTTGTTCTTTAGTTCCTTCAGCTTAAGAAATGCCAAGCAAGTACAGCCCTTTTGATTTTCGGACTTCAGTTCTTGTTCGATAATTTCCACACTCTGTTGGGTCACCTTTTTTTGGAATGGGAACAAATATGGGTCTCTTCCAGTCAGTTGGCCAGGTGGTTGTCCTCCAGATATCTTTGATAAAACTTGGTGAGTATATCCAGGGCAATACCTGCTTGTTGAAATATATCAACTGGTAAAGCAGCTTGAACTTTCTTCTTCATCACCACAGACTCTTGATCATATGTTGTTTCATGAAATTCTTCCTGTGTCAACCAATTCTTTTTTGTATTGTGACTCTGTGTACTCCTTTCATCTTATTTATTTATTATTATTTTGTACTGGTTTATTTGCAAAGTTCATGTATTGTTTTTCACACTGGATCTTTCCCATTTCCTTCACCTTCCCTTGCCATAAAATTGTGCAACCCTCTGATTAATATGCTCTCCCCTCGGCCCATCCTCACCCTCTGTTTCTACCCTCCTCCCACTTGGATCTTCCTTATGGGACTGAATTAGTTCACTTAGCATAATGTTCTCCAATCCCTCCCAAGTTAGGTAATAAGTTATAAAATCACTGCTCCTGCTGGGCTGGTAGAGAAGTGCAGCAATGAATGAATGGAAATCCAAATTCTCTGTAAATGTTCATTAAAATTATTTTTTAAAAAATCACTGCTCCTGCATTCTGCGTTGTAATCCATCATGTGAATGTACCCTAATTTTTCAATGCATTTGATTGTGGTTGGACATTTGGTCTGGTTCCATGTTCTTGCAATGGTAAATAACGCTGCTATGAACATTGGTGTGTAAGTCTCCGCTTGTGCCTCAGTTCTTATCCTCTCAGGGTATATTCCAAGCAGTGGAACTGCTGGGTCATATGGAATTTCTGTGTTCAGCTTTTTTGAGGAAGCACCAAATTACCTTCCAGAGTGGTGGTACATTTCATAATCTTATTTCCATCATCTTTGAATGTTTCCTGGATCATTCAGCATTCTGCCCACAGCATCCTTAAGTATTGCAACTCAAGACTTGAATTTTTTCTTCAGTTCCTTCAACTTAAGAAATGCTGAGTGAGTTCAGAGAGGGGGTAGGAGGCCTGATATGTTAAGCTGGGGGAGACATGAGGTGCCAGAGGAACAAAGAGATGGAATTGAGCTAGGTGCTAGCACGGCAGATTGAGGGTGGAAACAAAACACATGTGCCGAAGGGGTGGGCTCCCAGACCAATACCTGATCCTACCTACCTGCCTACTCTCATAAGCTCTTTTGGGTAAAATGCTCATCTGTCAAATATTGCTCTAAAGCTGTGCACCCAAATTAAGACAGACTAGGGAGAAGGATTGGCCATCCACTTCTGAAATAACAGGCCTTCTAAAACCCTATGTACAACAGAGCACACTTAGATTAGATTAGCAGATGTGGCACTGGAGGCTGATCCTTCATGTTGGAAATCGCAAAGGAGAAGGAACGTTGCAAACAGACCCTAATGATTGGAAAATGTAGTAGATGTTCCTTATTGCTCTCTAAACATATAATACAAACGTAAATTCGCATCAACGATGTATGTTGTTGTTGTTGTTGTGTGCCGTTGAGGTGGAACAGACTCATAGCTGACCCTCCAGTGGGTTTCCAGAGGTAGTTTCATCACATAAGAGGAGAATGCCCATCCTTTTCCCACAGAGCAGCTGGTGGATTTAAACCGCATGACTTTGGCATTGCAGCTCAGCTTCTTACCACTAGGCCCCAGAGCTCCTTATACCACTAATGTATAAGAGAGCCTATTTCTTCCTAGTCTCTCCAACTCTGTGCTCCCCATTTTCAGTTTTGCCTATCAGATAGGGGGGAAATGAATCTTGAGATAAGTTTTATTTTAAAACAATTTAAAAATAAATCTTTATTTTATATTGAGTTGCTTACAAAGTTTGTATACATTATGTTTTCCACTATCCTTCATTCACATTGTGTTTTACACAATCATTTCTATTCATTATATTTTATAAAATTAATCAACAGTGAACTATGCCCACCAATGCCCTGTCTTTCCAGATCCCCATCAAATCTTCCCCATTTCCTTTGCCCATCCCTCCTTCCACCCATCAAATTGTGAGACCCTATGATTTCCCCCTGCCCATCCTCACTCCTCTGCTCCTACCCTCCCCCTTTTTGATCCTCATAAACATTTTACTAATTATCTTTTGGGACAGTTTTATTTTATTGTGAATAAGGTTTTATATCTATTCATATTTTTAAATCTTTTTAAGAGCTATTTATATTTCATCTTATGGGGTCTACCCTAAAATGCCCTTTTCTTGTTGTGTTGATGGTCTTTATATTGATTTGTCAGAGCTCTTTTTATTTATAGTTAGGGCTTTATTGTAGAATTGTCTATTAATATTAATTTACTCTTGATCTATTAAACAGATCTTGACCTGTCAACCTGATTATCACCTCCTAGCTGATTTGCCTGCTAGATCTAAATTCCCAGTATTCACTTCTGCTTTTACCGTCTCAGATCTTTCTACTTCTAACCCACCATTCACCTCCCATAGGAGCAAATTGTGGTTAGTTCAGGAAGGTCTGGGAATGGGCTCGGCCTGGCTGGATGAGCACCCGCTCCTCACTCCCCCCCCAACCCCCGTCTGAAATGGTTTACACAGGGCTGGATAAGAACAGAGACTCCCACCTGAGAGCTGGCTGGCCATCCTTCGGAGGGTCACAGGTGAAGGCCTTGGGACTGGGCCAACCTCTTCCAGCTCATCTATCACGGTCTGCTGTTTGGACGCTGATGCCATGCCCAGTGGGTTTTTAATGGTGAAAGCACTGGCATACCGCTCCAGAGGGTCATCTAAAGAGGAGACAATTCCATCTTCCCACAGGCGGTACAACATGAGCACTGGAAAGATCTTGGAGATGCTGGAGATCCTGTACAGCGAGAACCAATGAGTCTTCAGCAGGCACCACCTCCCATCCTGTGCCTCTCTCTGCCTCGAGTTCCAGGAAAGCCCAGAATCCACCCTCACCCAGCATCTCAGGTAGGAACTCAGCCCCTGTAGAACTGCCTTCAGGTTGCGCTGAACACTTGAGCGCCTACCCTGTGCCAAGTCTTTCATCAGACACTACCCATTCTGGAACAGACCTGAGTGTGGATCACTCTTGTGTCTCTCAGCAGCCCTGTGGCCAAGATACTAGACCTTACCAATTTGTTATCTATAAAATAACTATACAGGAATAATGATAACTGTTTCAAAGTTTGCAGAAAGGAGGAAATGAAGTTGTGTAAAGTGCTTGCAGCATATCTGGTCATCAGTAAATGCTTACTAAGTGGCATTGACTTTGTACCTGGGGTAGAGTAAGTGTACTTCTAATGCCAGTTCCTAGTTCCCTCTGACCACCCCCACCCTATCCTACATTCCGCTAGCATCTCTGGAAGGGAGTATGTGCAGGTTGTATTGAAAATTTTGAAGACACTGCAGGCAGCATCCAGAAGAGGAGATCTAAGCATGAAGCAGAATGTCCTGAGCTGCTTCACTGCCTCTGATTCTGCCACTGCTGCTGACTGGCAGGGGCCCTTGGGGCTAGGGCCCAGGAACTTGTTATGGCAGGAGTACATGATGGGGCCTGTTGTTTAATGTGGGATATTTGGGGCAAAGGGTTATCTAGAAAAGAGTCCCTTCTGGCCTGTTACCCCTGTGGTAATCATGTTGGGTAATGATTGGTCCTCCCTGGACCTCAGTCTCTTTATCTTTTAAGATTGTGTTGAATTCAATAAATAGCCCTGGCATCATGGGCCCCCCAGCTATGGTTCTCTCCCTGAGTTTCCATATCTGCTAAGTCTACTTCCTCCTTCCATCCCTCGTCTCCTCCACAGCATCCCAGAGGGGCCCAGCTGACCGGTACATGGTGTACTCATTTGGGGGTCCAGAAGCTGGGTCTGAGCCATTCTTCTTCCCAAAGTTCCCCGTCCAGAGCACGGTGTCATTGTGGATAACAACTGCAGACATGGCAGCCATGCCTGGGGCAGACATCGCCTGGCGCAGAATCCCATCCACCTTAGGGGAAGGAAGTTCAGAATGTGGGTGCTGTGACCGGCCTCACCCACCCATACTCCTTGCATTTTGTCATTCTGCACATAGGCTCACTCCCTACCACACAACCACACCATACACACAGCGCTACCTGATTCTCCTCCACCCCTCCTCAAACTTCCAAGGGGAGCCCAGTGGGTCTCCAGACTTTGGCTTCGCAAACCATGCCCCATGAAGTAGGACCCTCAGACCTGCACCCCAGATTGAATCATAGCATTTCCCTTTACATCTGTTTTCTACATAAAGTTTCATTGTAAGATTTCTGTTTGAAGAAACAGTTCCTAAGCAAAAAGTGGAAGAAGCGTGTTAAAACAACTGAACCAGTCTAACCCTTGTTTAATTCCCAGGAAAGCCACCAATAGGTCCTATCTGAACCCCAGTGTTTGGAAATTCACTATTTTGAAAATGTCTAATTATTTATAAGGATGACCAATAGTGATCAAAGCAACAGCTAAAGATTTCCAGTGGCATAATGATTAAGAGCTTCACTAATAACTAAAAGGCAGTTCAAACCCACCAGCCACTACATAGGAGAAAAGGCCTGGCAATCTGCTCCCCACCCCAAAGTGGTTTTTACAGGCCCTGACCTGAGCTCTGATTGCCTGTCATTTCCACTCCACCTCTCCAAACCTTTTACTCGCCTCCTCCGTGATCAGATTAGTAAGTCTCCTCTTCTGTGGTGGTTGGAGAGACTGATGCACATAAAGGACTTAGCACAGCTACTAGTGCTCAGCAGAAGGCAGCTACAGTTGTTATTACTGCTTTTTCATTATTACTATGACCCCCTAGGAGCCACCTGGCACCTTCTGCTCGCTTTCCTTCATAAAAACTTTTCAGGCATCTGTACACAGGAGCTGTATCTCTCCTCAGTGGTTCACCCTCAGCAGTGAATAGTGAGATTCATTCTCCCCCGTCTGCCGTCTCACTCATGATAGTTCTATGTCCTCCACATCAAGCAACTCTTCATATGTCAATTGTGTGGCATTTGTGTGTGTCTCTCCTGAGGTAAGTTATCCCAGTCAGTGGTATCTGACCAGTGCAGACTTGCGCTGGCTGACACCTCCCTCAAGGGTTATGGCATTCTTCAGTGGCATAAGTTGTGATGACTATCCATGTGCATTGTGTGCATCATACTGCAAGGGACTCAGCTCGGTCACCTCCTCTTGTCTCACCTTTCCTCATCTCCACCTCTTCCAACCAGACTGAGTCTCGGTATACCCTGTACATGCCTCATACTCCCTGAGGCCTCTGGGCTTTTTGCTTTTATTCTACCTGGAGCACACCTTCCCTCCCCGCTTCCCTATATCACCTAGATCCCTCCTATTGTTCACATCTCAGATTACTTCTGCAGTTTTCCCAGGCTTCAAGTACAGTTCCTCTGCCCCCTTCAACTCCTACACTTTCTCTATCTCCTGTGCTATAAATATTTGTCATCTTGACTGTCCCCTTCACTTTTTTTTAAGGAAATCTCTTTTTTAAATTTTATTTTATTATTTTGTGTATGCTTACCATCAAATTGGATCTGATTTGTACAGGATGAGATTGTCCCTCTTTCTTCAGCAAAGCATCTGGTGGATTCAAATCACACACCTCCAGGATTGCAGCACAGCTTCTTGACATTAGGCCACCAGAGCTCCCTTCACTTCTAATCTACAGATTTCTGAGGGCAGGACAAGATCCTCTTCTACCATATTCCCAGAGCCTAACACTGAGCAGTTGCTTTAAAATATAAGTTGAATGAGTGAGTGTGTGAATGAAAGTCACTCCCAGTGACAGAAAGTGCTCCCCCCTTCATTCCCCACATACCCAGTTCCCTCCTGGGTCATCACTGACCTTCTCCAGGGCCTCCTTCAACACAGGGAGAGGGTGGGCCAGGGGCACAGGCTCAGGGTGCTGAGGACACATCCTTACAGGGGCAGACGTCACTTCTGGCCCCAGGGAACCTAGAAGAAGCATGTTAAATGGAGGACGGACAGAGATCAGATAAAAGTCTAGGAGTCAAGCTGGGGAGAAGGGGGAGATGGTAACAAAGACCAGAACCACTTCCTCGGTCTGTCTTCCTCGGTCTGCAATGGCCTTACCTGGGAGATGTCAGAGTACAGAGACTATCTGCAGAAACTGAGGAGCAGAGGGCAGAGTATGCCTGGAAGGTGAAGGCACAGTACCACCATTGCCACCACTGCTTAGCCTTCAAGATGCCAGATAGGCCATAATCCCTACTGTGTAGTCTCTGTGCTCCCTTCTCTCATCTAACTAGTTGCCAGCTTGCATGTGGTCAGTAGATTTGACAAGGGCCAGCTTTTGAGGGTCGGCTTAGCCATACCTGTCTGTGTGTCTCTCCCTTGTCCCTTATTCTATGTATTTGGATGGTTCAGGAGGTTGAATAGTGCCTCTCCTAAATCCATGGCCACACCGGGCCTCACAATATGACTGTCATTATTTGACTTATGTCCTCCTAAGATATATCTTTTAAAATCTGAGCTGCTATGCCTGTGGTTATATTCCTATTTGCGTTCTTAATTTTTTTTTCTTGTTCTGTACTGTCAAGTCAGATCCAACTGGCACAGAAGGAGATTACCCCTCCTTCTCCAGTGGAGCATCTGGTGTATTTGAACCACACTCCTACGGGATTGCAGTGCAGCTTCTTGCCACTAGGCCACCACTGCTCCCTATATTCCTATTTGGGGGTGGGTTCTGTTCATTACCTGTTAATACTCAAATGTAAAAATTATGAATGCACAAAGTCTGAATCTAGGAAAACTGGAAGTTTAAAATATTAAACAGAGCACATAAGGATTGAAATCTCAGGCATTAGTGAGCTAAAATGGACTGTTATTGATCATTTTGAGGCAGATAATTACATGATTTCATATGTTAGGATGACCAATTGAAGAGAGATGGTATCACATTCTTTGTAAAAGAGAACATTCAAGGTTGGTGCTGAAGTACAAGACTATTATTGATAATGTAATATCCATATGCATATAACAAAGACTTGTTCATACAACTATTATTCAAATTTACATACCAGCCACTACAGTAAAAGATTAATAAATTGAGGATTTCTGCCAACTTCTGCAGCTGGTATCCAGTTTGGGAAGATGTATAGAGCTGTCTGGAAGGTGTGCTTTCTTGTTTTGATTGAGGTTTTTGGGTGTAGATTTCCTTGTTTTTTGTTTTGTGCACAATTGGGTGTGAGCTGATTGGATTTGGCCTTATGTTCAAAAAAGTAGTTGTTCCCTGGGCCTGGCTTTAATTGGTTTTGGTCAAACATTTTTCTAAGTGGTATAACACTGGTCAATTTGCTGTAGGTAACTCATGGTTGCTGTGATGCTAAACACTGTGACATCAATATGCCACATGTGATAATAGTTACCCATGGAGGACAGTGTTTGGTGGAACTCCCAGATTAAAACAAGCTTGGAAGCAGGAGTGGCATCCTCTTCCAAAATAGCTTGCCTCTAGAAACTCTATAAATTTAGAGAAATGATAATAGTTATACAACAGTGTTCATATCTTTCATTCATAGGGTCACTATGGGTCATCTACGACTTAACAATAACAACCAACTTCTGTAGTTTGAAATTGATCAAACATGTAATCAATATTCATTAATGATAATTGGTAATTGGAAACACGAACTGGTCATTTGAAAATATGACCTTGGTAATAGAAATGAGGCAGGATATAATAAAATATCATTTGTATAGCCAATGACTTCATTATAAATAACTTTTCTAAAAAACAAAAGCCATTATACATGTTGTTATACATGGTGTCACAGTGTTTAGCATCACAGCAGCCATGAGTCACCTCTGTACAGCAAATGGACACACCACTTAAAAGAATGTTTGACAAAAACAATTAAAACCAGGCCCTTTGGCTTGGTAGCATCACTTTCTAGTTACTAGGCCAACAGAGCTCTCTCATTGTTGTTATTTAGTGCCATCGAGTCCTAGATGACTCATAACAACCCGATGAACAAAAGTCTTGACCACTTGTATAACTTTCACTGTTTCTCCAAGTTCATAGAGTTTCTGCGGCAAGCTATTTCAGAAGTGGATCCCACTGCTGCTTCCATTATACATGTAGACTTTGCCAGAACAAAGGAATCAATTTTATTACATCTGTGGGGAAGTTTAATGTCTTACATCAGAGCAAGGCCAGGAACCAACTGTAGACTACACCATGAATTGTACATATGTGAGTTTAGCTTAAAATTGAAGAAAATGAAAACAAGTCCATGAGAGTCAAACTATGACCTGGAGTATATCCCAAGTGAACTCAGAGACCATTTCAGGATAGATTTCATGCATTGAACATTAATGGCAGAAAAAAATAAACCCATAACAAAAACTCCAGATAAGTTGTAAAATGACACCAAGGACATCATACATGATGAAAGCAAAAGATCATTAGAAAGAAAAGACAAAAGTGGATGTTAGAAGAGACTCAGAAACTTGCTGTAGAACATAAAGAAGCCTACAGTGAAAGGAAGAAATTATGAAATAATAGAATTGAACGAAAGGTTTCAAAGGGGAGCTCTGGTGGCCTAGTGGCAAGAAGCTGCACTGCAATCCCAAAGGTATGCAGTTTGAGTACTCCAGTTGCTCTGCTGGAGAAGGAGGGGCAGTCTTTTCCTGTACCAGTCAGATCCAATTTGACCATACATGCACACAAAAAAAATAAAATAATAATAATAATATTTCAACGGGCAGCTCATGAAGACAGTTATTATAATAAAATGTGCAAAGATCTGAAGTTAAAAATCAAGAGAGAAGAGCACAATCAGCATTTACCAAGCTGAAAGAACTGAAGATTTTCAGGCCATGAGTTGCAATACCAAAGGATTCTTTAGGTAACTTTTAAACATATTACATATTGGATTATGCAAAGAATTTCTAAAGAAGGTAGAAGGAATACATAGAGCCACTGTACCAAAAGAATTGGGTGATGCTCAACCATTTTAATATGCACTGATGATTCAGAACCAATAGTATTGAAGGAAGACATCAAAGATGCACTGAAGGCATTGGTGAGAATCAAGGCTCCAGAAATTGACCGGGTACCAGCTAAGCTATTTTAGCCAACAGATGCAGCATTGGATGTGCTAACACGTCTCTGCTGGAAAAGTTAGAAGATAGCTATCTGGCCAGTTGACTAGAAGAGATTGATATTTGTGCCCATTCCAAAGAAAGATGATCCAACAGAGCACAGATGGTATAAAACAATATCTTTTATATCGCACACAAATAAAACTTTGCTAAAGAGAATTTTTTTAAATTACTGGATCAGGTGCATGAACAGGGAAATTCCAGAAATTCAAGCCGAATTTAGAAGATGATGTGGATGACGGCTAGCTGTGATGATGGAGCATGCTAAGAGCATTGTTCTGTCTGAAAACAGAATACCAGGAAGAATGCCTGTATTTTATTCAATATGCAAAGGCATTCAACTATGTGGGTCATAAGAAATTGTGGATAATATTGTTAAGAATGAGAATGTCAGAACACTTCATTGTGCTCGTGCAGGACCTGTACATAGATCAAAAAGCAGTTATTCAAACAGCACAAGCGAATACTGCATGGTTCAAAAATAGAAGAGATGAGAGGTTTTATTCAGTATGCAAAGACATTTGACTGTGTAGACCTGGCAAATTATGGCAAATACTGAGAAGAATGGGAATCTCAGAACACTTAATTGTGCTCGTATGAAATCTGTACCTAGACCAAGAAGCTGTTGTCCAAACAGAGCAAGAGAACGCTGCATGATTTAAAATCAAAAAGGTGTGTGTCAGGACTGTATCCTTTCTCCATGCCTCATCAATATGTATACTGAGCAGATCATTCAAAAAGCTGAAGAAAAATGTGGCATCAGGATTGGAAGAAGTCTTGTCAACAATCATTCAGGAAATGAAAAAAAGTGTCACATTAAGAAAGTCTATATAGTCAGAGACCTCTCCAAAGTGCTGAAGAGCAAAGATGTCAGTGTGCCTGATCCAAGCCAGGATCTTTCTAGTTACTTGCTATGTATGTGAGAGTTGGACAGCGAATAAAGTTGGCAGAACAAGCAGTGCCTTTGATTTGTAGTGCTGAAGAAGAATATTAAATATCCTATGGACTGTCAAGAGAACAAGCAAATATGTCTAGGAGAGGGTGCCGTCAGTTTACTCCTTAGAGGGAAGTATGGTGATACTTCATCTCATACACTTTAGGAAGGGCCAGTTCTTGGAAAAGGACATCAATCATGGGAAAGTGTAGGATCAGTGAAGGAGGGAAGAACCACAAGATGGACTGACATACAGCTAGGTCACCAGAGTTCCCCACAAATGTATAAACAAGTCCTTCATAATTTGGTACTTACCTGCTTATCAAATTTATTTACCTGTCATTTCCTGAGTGTCCTAATATTCAGTTATATATACAATTTGACATTTTCAAAATGCACCATTAATTTTTTTTGCACCATTATTCTTAAATATTTGTTTTAATAATGATCACTGCCTTTAAGTCTAGTGGGACAAAGCATTATTAAATAAGCAAATGCACAAATAAATATACAAATTAAAGTATAATATTTTTTGTGCAAGTAAATAATAAGGAGCCCTGGCAGCATAATAGGTTCAGTATTAGGCTGCTAATCCAAAGGTCAACAGTTTGAGGCCCCCAGTTGCTATGCAGAAGAAAAACAGATATCTTTTCACCTTGGAATCCTAATAGAGAATTGCAATGAGTCAGAATCAACTACCCAATATTTGGTATTTCTGTTTTGTTTTTCTTTTTCTTTATTTTTTAACCACTAATGTCTTTGTGTGCAAGTAATGGTGGTAAAGCACTACTCTGTGCATTGCTGTACAGAGGTAACTTGTGGTTGCTGTGATGCTGAACACTGTGACACTGATGTGCCGAATGTGGTAATGGGTACCCATGGCGGACCATGTTGGCTGGAGCTTCCTTTTTTTTTTTTTTTTTTTTTTTTTTTTTTTTTATTATTTTGTGTGCGTGTACCGTCAAATCAGATCTGACTGGTACAGGAGGATATTGCGCCTCCTTCTCCGGCAGAGCATCTGGTGGATTCGAACCGTGTTCCTCTGGGATTGCAGTGCGGCTTCTTGCCACTAGGCCACCAGAGCTCCCCCTTTGGGAGCTTCCTGATTAAAACAAACTTGGAAGCAGGAATGGCATCCTCTTCCATGATAGCTTGCCTCCAGAAACTCTATGAATGAACAGTGCTCAGGCCTTTCGTTCATAGGGTGGCTATGAGTTATCTATGATTAGACAGTACCTAACAACAACATCTTTGTAAAAGTAATCTGGAGGGTTTTTTCCCTTTATTAAAAAAAATCTTTCATCTTTGTGAAAACAATCAAATAAAATATAAATTTTAAAAAGATGGATTGACATAGTGAGTGTAACAATGAGCTCAACTGTGGCAGAGATGATGAGGATGGCACAGGATAGGGCAGGGTTCAGATCCATTGTTCATAGGGTTGCTATGGATCATATACAACCCAATGGCAACACTCATTACTAAACAGCTTTTGTAGCCTCGTTGGTAAGGAGCTATGCTGTCAACCCAAAGGCATGTAGTTCAAATCCATCAGCTTCTTCACAGGATAAAGATGGAAAGTTTCTTCCAGTGTGATTCACTGCCTCTGAAAACCAGAGGGGAGGAGGGTCAGCTATGAATCAGTTCAGGCTTGACAGTACACAACCATTTCTAAAGTGTGCCTGATCCAAGTATTTCCAGTTGTTTCCTCTGCATCTGAAAGTTGGACAATGAATAAGGAAGACCAAAGAAGAATCTATGCTTTTGAATTGTGGCATTAGAGAAGAATACTGACTCTATCACATGGACTGCCAAAAGAACAAACAAATATGTCCCAGAGAAGCACAACCATCATGATCCTTAGATACAGGGATGGTGAAACTTCATCTCACACACTTTGGGCATACTCTCAGAAGGACCCTGTTCTTGGAAAAAGACATCGTGCTAAAAAAAAAAAAAAAGAAGTGAAGGGTCGGTGAAATAGAGGAAGGCCCTTGACAAGATGGATTGACACAATGACAGGTTAGAGATTGTGAGGATGATGGCGCAGGTGAGGGCAAGTTCCAGACCTCTTGCTCATAGGATCACTGTGAGTTGTAGCTGACTTGACAGCCCATAACAACACGATAATACCAGTCAGCTATGTGTTGGTGGTTTAGTAGTTTGAGAAACATAAGCTTATAGGATATGCCAGCCTACCCTGCCCCCCTGCAGTCTATCTACTTGAAGCATCAACAAGCCACTGATAAAGGAATTTACCCTAGAAAGAAATAGTTGGAAAGGGAGAGGAGAGAGCTGGCAAGAAAAGAAAAGAAACCCTTTCTTCAAGTTATCTGTGTGATTTTTGGAGCCCAGCACACCTTGGTGAATACTGAGGCATCTGTAACATAGGATGTTGAAGAGAGGTACTGTCCCTACTTCAGCAGAGGGGACTCTGATGTTGACTATAATAATGAACCGGCGAGTTTTGCCCAGGACTGCAGACCATTGACAGTCTCACTGGTTCCATTGCAACAGAGGGCTTAGTAGACATCCTAGCCATGTGGCTTCTTGAAGGGTTTTAAGCAGTGCAGGAAATTGTTAATATAGTGGAATTGATGTCAATTCGTTACAACCCCATGTGATAGAGTAGAACTGCCCCATAGGACTTTTGCAGCTGTAATCTTTATGGAAGCAAATTTCCAGGGATTTCTCCTACAGCATTGTTTGGTGGACTTGAACTACCAAACTTTCATTTAGCAGCAAGGTGCTTAATCATTGCATCACTAGGGCCCCATCCAAGAAAGAGACACTCTATAAAGAGACAGGTGTTCTCCATGGATACCTCTGACACGTTCCTCTGAGGATACTGGATAACAGGGTATATGCGGTAGGAAGTTTTTGAAGGGAGGTTGAGCATGAAGATATTACCATGGAAGCTGATGGCTAAACTAAAGAGGCACTGTTTGCATTTTTATTGTGACCCTGAATTTTACTCCAAGGCTGGACAGCTTAAGGAAACCTTTTAATGTTAAAATTCTCATTTCAAGCACAAGGGCATTGAGGCACGGAGAGACCACATGACTGTACTGCACACTTACAACCAGGATGGGGTCAGAGCTTCAGAATCTATACCTTACGGACCTCTCCTACTTCTTGGGTAAGCAGTGGCAAGTAAAAAACCAGGAGCAGAAACTTACTAGCTTTCAGCTTAGGGAGATGATACTGCCACAGGAAACAGCCAGTCATGACCACTGAGAGCAGGAAGAAGAAACTGCAGGAGACTGGAAAAAGCCACTTCTTGTATACTTTCAGCAGCCTGGGTTGCTGGACCATCTGGAGCAAGGGAAAGACACAGGCCATGGCACCCATAGGGATCAGTGGAGGGGACAGATGAAAGGACTCGTAACCTGTCCTCATATGCCCCATGCCTTGGGAGCCCCAGCTATGGAGTCACACCTGTAAGCTCAAAGCCCTCCTAATGGAACCCTTTCAACACTTCTGCCATGCATGTACACCCACATCTTGATGCCTTTTCATAGTCTCTGCTCTCCCTGTGTACTCAGTGAAATCTCTTAAGACCTCTGAATGGCATCTTCTCCGTGAAGACTTCCCCAGCTGTCTTCAGCCATGTTCCCTCACATAGCACTTGGAACAAGCCTCTAAAACAAAAATTAAAATAAACCAGTTAGTTGCTCCTGGTGATCACATGAGTTGCAAAAGTGCTTCATAGAGTATGCTTCCTAGGCTGTGACCTTTAGGAAACATCTCCAGGTCTTTCTGCTAAGGAGCCTCTGGATCTTAATCAAATATTACATTATCTCATTCACGCCTATCTCTTTCTCAAAAGCTCCTCTTTCATCTCTACTCCTCAACCACTTGTGAGTTCCTCCACCTTTCCTCTTTCTCTGCCCTTTTAGTGTGATACACAAATAATTCCTAGGTGATAAAAGACCAAGATAGAAATTGAAAAGAATACATCACTAAGGATCCTACAGGTATTAGTAACTTGTTGCCAATGCACATGATAATTTAAATAGAAAAATTCTTTTAAAGGCACAATCTCCAGATTATCTCATGCACAGCAGTAACATTTAGTACATTATGTACTAAATTATGTACATTATAAACATTATGTACAACATTTAGATAACAGAGATGGCAAAGGAGGTTGAGTTTTCAAGCATGGAAATACAAAGGAAGAGGAACAGTTGTAAGCAGACACTGGTGA
>NW_006399778.1:8124247-8131096 GCF_000299155.1 Elephantulus edwardii | reverse complement strand
TTGGGATGGGAGTGTCAGAGACAGTGCGATTGGCACAGGACAGAGCGGAGTTTAGGGCTGTTGTACATAGGGTCGCTATGAGTCGCAGGCGACTTGACGGCACATAACAACAACAACAACAACAACACAGCAGTAACACTTATATACTAGAGATTTTCCATTCTCTAGCTTCTGCCTGAGGTGCCTGGGAGGCACAAATGGTTTGTACTTGACTATGTCCTTGGAGAAAGACATCATGCTTGGAAAAGTGGAGGGACAGCACAGCAGAGAAAGACTTTGGGTGAGATTAAGTGATACAGTAACTGGTGTGATGGGGGTTGGTGTGTTGTAATTAGTGAGACTGGCTCAGGACAGGGCAGGATTCAGAGCTGCTGTACATAGGGTGGCTATGGGTCACAACGGTACATAACAGCAACTAACTGGAAGTTCAAAATCACCCCTTGGCATCATAGAAAAGACTGCCAATCTGCTTCTCTAAATATTAGAGCCAAGAAAACCCCAAGCAGCATTTCTGATCTATAACACATGAGGGTTGCCATGAATTGGAATTTACTTGATGATAAATGGGCTGACTGTCACTCAGTTTTCAATACGGAACATCAGATTTAGATTCCCATTTTCAGTTGCCTTCTGAGGATTTCCACTTGGAAGTTCCTTTAAGTGTCCAAAATTCAGCATTCAGGGTGGAATTTGCTTATTTCATCCCCTCCTTCTCCTTTTCTGACATTTTCAGCACCAATTCATGACATTTGCTTCTACCCAATCACCATCAAGCTAGAATCTTCAAGGTCTGCCCTGGTCCCTTGTTGTCTCTCAATCTTCACCTCTATCCAATCACAAACATTATGAAATGTTTCAAGCTTATCCTGAAGAATATCTAGAAACTAGTATAATTAGCTAGTTTCAGCTGAGGTAAGAGAGTTGAATATATTTCAAAGGGCAGCTTGAGAAGGTGAAGTAAAAAATAGTATGAAATATGCAAGAAGCTGGAGTTAGAAAACCAAAACGGAAGAACATGCTCAGCATTTCTTAAACTGAAGGAATTTAAGAACAAACTCAAGCCTCTAGTTCCATACTGAAAGTCTGTGGGCAAAATCTTGAATAAATACAGAAGTATCAAAAGAAGATGGAAGGAATACACAGAGTCACTGAACTAAAAAGAATTTATCAATAGGGAACCATTTCAGGAAGTATGATATAATCAAGAATCAATAGCACTAACTTTTTAAATATAGAGACTTGATGAAGTCTTTTGTTTGCATGGCCACACTCTGATGCTTAGATGTTCCAGTTATCTAATATGAACACAGTAGTTTTGATAACCAAAGTCATTTCCCACCCCCCATGGTTAGAAACCTCCATATGAAAACAACCAGATTCCACAAATCTCAAGCTGCTGTGTGTATGAATGACCCTCCTTTTGCTTCATATATGGATGCTTTACATATGTTTGGATTGTGTATTGTGTTTGTGTATTTATGCTTTGATTCATAGTAACTTCTCATGGAAATGATTTGCACTGAACATAAACTGTAAAAATAAATGGCTGAAGGGAAAAAAAAAGAATCATTAGCACTGAAGGAAGAAGTCCAACCTGTGCTGAAGACTTTGGCAAAAAATGAGATCCCAGGAATTGATGGAATACCAATTGAGGTATTTTAGGAAAAAGATACAGAGCTCCTCAGTCTCTGTCAACAAATTTTGATGACAGCTACCTGGTCAACCGACTGCAAGAGAATTCATGTACATTATTTAAAAATGTAATCCAGCAGAATGTGGAAATTATAAAATCACATGCAAGTAAAATATTTACTTGAAGGTTATTTTAAAGCAGCTGGAACAGCACATTAACAGGGCACTGAGAGAAATTCAAGCTGCATTCAGAAGAGGATGTGGTACAAGGGATATAACTGCTGATGTCCAATGAATCTTGACTGACAGCACAGAATACCAAAAAGATATGTACTTGTGTTTTGTTGATGATACAATGGCATTCGACTATGAATAATAACAAATTATGGCCAACATTGAGAAGAATGGGAATTGCAGGGCACTTAGTTGTGCTCATGTGAAACCTCTACATAGGATAAGAAGCAAATAAGTATGTGAACAAAATAAAGGAACACTGCATGATTTAAAATCAGCAAAGATGTGCATTAGGGTTGTATCCTTTTTCCATACCTTTTCAATCATTATGTTAAATAAGCTGAACTTTATGGAAAAAATATGGCATTAAGATTGAGGAAGACTCATTAACAACCTGTATTATGCAGATGATACACCTTGTTTGCACAAAGTGAAACAGAAGATCAAAGACTACAGCCTTTGATACAGGTTACACCTCAACATCAATGAAACAAAAATCCTCACCATTGAACCAATAGGTAAATCATAATAGGTGGAGAAAAGATTGAAGTTGTTGACAGTTTCTTTTTACTTGGATCCACAACCCATACTCATGGTATCACCAGTCAGGAAATCAAAAAAACATGTTGCCTTGGAGAATCTTGTGTCAAGGACCTCCCCAAAATTCTAAAGAGGGAAGATTTTAGTTTGAGATTAAGGTGCACCTGAGACAAGCCATATGCTTCCTATGCATCTGAAAGTTAGACTATGAATAGAGAAGACCAAACAAAAGCCAATGCCTTTGAATACTTGTGATGTTGGCAAAGACTACTGAATATACCACGGGCTTCAGAAAGAACAAACAAGTCTGTCTAGTGGAAGTATAACCAGAGTGCTCCTTAGAGGTGAGCATGGTAAAACTCTGTCTCACTTACTTTGGGCATTTTCTCATATGTTTCTTGGAGAGAAACATCATGCTGGGGAAAATGAAGTATCAGAGAAAGGAAAGAAAACCCTAAACAAGATATATTGACACAATGAATACCACAGTGGGCTTGAGCATGTCAGATTGTGAGGATGGTGCAAGATAGGGCAAGGTTCAGATCTGTTGGTCATAGGGTCGCTATGAGTTGTAGTCACCTTGATATTACCGAAAAACAGCAAGTATAAAAAGCACTTAGGAGGCACTCCACCACTCACCTTTGTTAAATCCTAAAATTATACCATCTTTTCTATCTTTAAAAACATTTTCAGTGAACTATATAAATTGCGTAGTTTCTTATTTGTTTGGAACCTTTGCCCCTTTGTTGTACTTAGTGCTGTTGAATTGATTCTGAATCATGGCAAGTCTGTGTACAGCAGAGCAAAACACTGCATTTCTGCATCATCCTCACAATCTGCTGTACTTGATTCCATTGTTGCAGCCACTGTGTCAAATGCATCTTGTTGAGGGTCTTCCTCTTTTCTGATGACCCTTTACTTTAACCAAGTATAATGTCCTTCTGCAAGTACTGACCCTTCCTGATAATATGTCTAAAGGAGCATTCTGGCTGTACTTCTTCCAAGACAGGTTGATTTGTTCTTTTTGCAGTCCATGGTATGCTCATTACTCTTTGTCAGCATCGTAATTCAATGGCATCGATTTTTCTTCACTCTTCCTTGTTCACTGTCCAGCCATAACTTGGGTCAAGTACATCTTAGTTCTCTCAAAGTAACATCTTTTCTTTTTAATAATTTAAAGAGATCTTTTCAGCAGAGTTTCCATTGCCCTGTGCTTGTTTCATTAAGAACAGAAATGTTTACATGTTTTGTGATGACATCCTCAGTTGCCAGTACAGAACAAGCCCTGATATTTGTTGAATGAAAATAAAGTCCCCATGTACTCATCACAGAGCTCAGTGTTTCTCCCCCTATCCCTGGCAGCACCATAATAGATGGAGAAGAGTTAAGGTTGTTAACAGTTACAGTTTGCATGGCTCCACAATCAAAACTCTTATCACCAGTAGTCAGGAAATCAAAAGATTAATTCCATTGGGAAAAATCTGCTGTTGGGGACCTCTCCAGAGTACTGAAAAACAATGATGTCAGTCTAGAGACTAAGTTGCACCTATTCCAGGCCATGATCTTCACAATTACTTGCTATGCGTCAGAGAACTGGACAATGACTAAGAGTGACAGAAGAAGAATAGATGTCTTCAAGTTGCAATGCTGGAGAAGAGTCTTGAACATACCATAGATTGCCAAGAAAACATATAAGTCTGTCTTAGAGAACATGGAACCAAGTTTCTCCTGAGAGGCTAGGATTTTGAAGCTTTGTCTCACATACTTTGGTCATGTGGCCAGGAGGGACAGGTCCTTGGAGAAGGACATCAAGCTCAGAAGGGTGGAGGGACAGAGCAAGAGAGGAAGATCCTGGGTGAGATGGCCTGATACAGTCACTGGGGCAATGGGCTGATGTGTTGGAATTAGTAAGACTGGCTCAAGACAGAGCAGGCTTCAGAGCTACTGTACACAGGGTCGCTATGGGTCGCAGGCAACTCAACGGCACATAACAACAACAACATCCCCTGATGAGAAGCTGCAGTCCCAAAGGCACATGGTTTGAATCCACCAGTTGCTCTGCAGGAGAAAGATGGGCAGTCTCTTCCCATGTGATTAAACTGCCTCTGAAAACCCACCAAAGGGTCAGCTTTGAGTTGGTTGAGACTTAGTGGTATACACCACCACCACCAATCCTAAAATAAGATGCCCATTCTTATTTTGGTGTTTATCATTATCACACATTTTTATTCTTTTACACAAGAATATCTGTAAAGGTTAAACAGAGAAAAAGGAGAAATCTTTTCCACTATTAGAAATCAATAAGAAAATTACAAGACTAGTCCTGTCAAATTCTGGCTCACACAAGCTTCACGGTACTATATGTTTTTGTACCACACTCTTGGTGGTGCAATAGCTAAGTACTCCACAGAAGAGAAATATAGTAGTCTGCTGCTTTAAAGATTACAGCCTTGGAAACTTTATGGAGCAGTACTGCTTTGTTTTATAGAGACACTATAAGTCAGAATTGATGTGAGTGCATTGACATTTTAAAAATGTGTTTCTGTATCTATAACCTGCTGAGAGTAGACAATAAATAAAGATGACAGAAGAAAAAGATGTCTTTGAAATGTGACATTTGAGAAGAGTACTGAATATCCCATGGATTGTCAAAAGAACAAACAACTATGTCTTGGAGAGGGTACAGCTAGAGTGGTCCTTGGAGGAAAAGATGATGAAGTTTCATGTGGCATACTTTGGGCATATTTCTAGGAAAGACTGTTCCTTGGAGAAGGACATCATGCTTGGAAAGATGGAGAGTTGGAGGAGAGGAAGACACTCAACCAAGTGGATTGACACAGTGACTGCAGCAATGGACTCAAGTGTGTCAGAGATTGTGAGGTTGGCATTATGAGAGTGCTTTCTATAACTATCGTGTTTTGTCCAAGTTCATAGAGTTTCCAGAGGTATGTGGTTTAGGAAGTGGATGCCACTGCTGCTTCCAAACTTAAATCAATCTGGGAGCTCCACCAAACACTGCCAACAGTGGGTAACCATTATGGTGTTTGACACTCCTATAGCACAGTTGTTTGGCATTACAGCAACTCCAAGTTACTTCATTCAGTACAATAAATAGACCACTGCTGTACCACTTAAAAGAATGTTCATCCCAAAATCAATTAACCTTTGTCCTGAGGGCTTTAGACCTGAGAACCCTACCACTTTTGAAGAATATACGGTATTATAATATTATACTTGCTCCCCACCCCCAATTTGATATTCTTGCATCAACTCAAAACTCAACTAACTCATTTCTGTGAAGTTAGAACTAATTCATAGCTGACAATCCAGCGGGATTTCAGAAACTGTAAATCTTGTGGGAGGAGATTGCCCATCTTCCATCCTCAGATCTATCAGTAGATTCACACTTCCAGGAAGGTACCACTTATGTGTTAGGAGCTCAGTTCCCTACAGACTACATCAGAGAGCTCCCTATTGTGTAGGTTTTTAATTTTAACTCTTATAAATTATACTGTTGTCAAAACAACTATGAGATATCATTTCACCCCAGGAAGAATAGCAAAATTCAACACAACAGCAAACAACAAATGCTGGCAAGGTTGTGAAGAAACTGGAACTGCTGGTGGGAATATAAAATGGTGCAACCACTGTGGAAGGCAATGTGGCACTTTCTCACAAAGTTGGAAATAAAAATGTCATTTGACCCAGCAATTCCACTACTGGGAATATACCCTAAAGAAATCAGAACTGTCACCCAAGCAGATATATTCACAACCATGTTTATTGCTGCTTTGTTTACAAGAGCAAAGAGTTGGGAACAACCCAAGTGTCCAGCAACAAATGAATGGATAGATAAGCTGTGGTATATTCACAAAATGGAATATTATGCAGCCTTGAAAAAACAATGAACTCATGAAATGTTGTAAAAAATGGGTAGCCGTGGAGGACATTATGCTGAGTAAAATATCTCAGTCACAAAAAGACAAATACTGCATAATGCCACTCTTATAAAACAGGACTGATATGGAGGTTTGGGGAAAACTAAAAAAAGAGGTGATAAATAAAGTACACGGCATTGAAACAGACAAGGGAGAGAACTGTATAAAAGGAATATATGATTAAGTATGATTTGCATGACAAGAGTCCAGAATAAGAGCTGCACAGTAAAGTGGACTCAGGCAGGGGACCGTATAACAGTGAAAAAATTATTTTCCAAAGAAGAAAAATGAACTGGGAGGGGGAGAGGGAGGAAAATGTGCAATAATGAATGAATGGAAATCCAATTTCTCTATAAACGTTCTTTAAAATCCAAATAAAAAAAAATAAAGTATGTTGTTGTTGTTGTTATGTTGTTATGTGCCATCGAGTCGCTTGCGACTCATAGTGACCCTATGTATAACAGCCCTAAACTCTGCTCTGTCCTGTGCCAATCGCACTGTCTCT
>NW_006399778.1:8111134-8122082 GCF_000299155.1 Elephantulus edwardii | reverse complement strand
GTTTATGTCTCTTAAAGTATACTGTTGTATAAATGTATTGTATATCATAATGGTTAGAGCATGAGCACTGGGGCCAAAATGCCTTAAAAATGTGATCGTTTTACATATTTGAGCTGGAAGGATTGTCCAGAAGTGGAATTTCTGGATAGTGAGCAGTTATCTTCAGCTTAACTAGATATTATATAATTGCTCTCCAAATTATTCCAATTTGCACTCCCATCAGTTGATTGAAAAATCAATCAACAAGGGATTCCCATTTTTAAATTGAGTTTGCCTGGTAATAATAAGATTGAACACATTTTAATATGTTTGCTTCTTTTACTGTTTGGTGAAATTTTTTCCTATTTAATATTTCAATATTCCTATTAAATTTTCCTATTTCAATTTTCAAAACTCTAGCTTACTAGAGTTGTTATTGTATTTTGGATACTCCTTTGACAATTTTATGTATAACTTTTGTTGAGAAGCAGAACAGATTGCTTGACTTTCAATCTCAGCTCAACCATTTGCTAGATGTATTACCTGAAACAGGTCACTGACCTCTCGCTGCTTGCTTCCTTATCTACAAAATAACATAATAGCGCATCTGATGATAAAGTAGTAAAAATTTGATATCTTCTAATGCTTGTGATGGCAAGCTGGCATCTTTTCTTTAAATAAACACCCTGGAGCAATTTCAAGCAGCATTTTGCGTGGCCTTAGGTAAGAAAGACTCTGTAGCCAAGAGATAGAATAATAGGAGGCTAACTTCTCACAATATTCTAAACTGGAAGTAAAATTAACTCTTCTTTCTGCAACTGTCTAAAAGGAAGAACATTTTTTCTTTTTCTTTTTCTCTCTCTTTTCTTTTTACACCTTGTAGAAGTAATTTACTGTCTTACATTTCAAGGTTGTTTATTTACCCCTTTACTCAGAAATGAAAAAGAATTCATTACTTGGAGCTTTCCTTTGTCTTACCCAGCAATCTGGACCTAGGATGTACTCCCCTTAAGAGCTACACTGTGCATCTAGGCATTCCTCTGCTTTCGGTCGTAAAATATTGGATGGCACCAGCTACCTGAGATCTTTGACAAGTCGGGGTCTACTTGCCCAGAGTTCTCACAAGCCCACACACCTGTATGAGTAAAAGAAGAAATTATGGGAATTTCCACACATTGCCTGCATTTCCCCCATATAAACCGCACAGCCTTTACTAAGAGGCAGATTTGAGAAGCTCATACCCTTTGTCTTTCCTATGTACATATATTTTAAAAATATTTATTTACTCTTTTCATTAGGACCGTGTTTTTCCAGTAGCAATAGTATCTGCCTCATAAGTTTGTAAAAGTTAATATTATTCTACCCTATTATTATTACTGAATAAAAGAGTTTTTTGTTTAGTGTTGTTGTTACTAGGCAGGAAACTTAACAGTTTTCTTTTTAGTGTGTACTTGCTGGCAGGAGGGGGTGGTTCTTTTGTTTTACAGAAGTCATAGGGATAGGTTTCCGTAATTTCCCCACTGAGAATGGTTAATTGTGGCATGAAGTAGGGACTCAATTTCATGTGGATAACACAATTAAGAAATGGCTAGCCTGGGTAGGGGAGGGGATTAGGGAGGAGAAGGAAATGGGAAGGATCTGAGTTAAAAGACAGGGTAATGATGGTCAAGGTCCAAAGATGATTAATTTTATAAAACATAATGCATGAGAATGTATGAAACACAATAAGAATGAGGAATAGTGTGAAACACATCGTATATGAACTCTGTAAGCAAACCAATCTTTAAAAACCCCGAAAGAGATGGCTAGCCTTGTTTAAGGAGCTCTGGTAGCCTCATATGTAAAGACTTGCACTACCAATACACCGGCTGCTCCAAGGGAGAAAGATGGGCAGTTTCTTCCCCGTGAGGTTTACAGCCTCCTCTAAACACTCACTGGAAAGTCAGCTGTGAGTCCAGTCTAACTCAATGGCAATGAGTGGGTGAGTGTATGTATCATTTATTAAATGCACTAACCTAAAAAAAAAAAAAAACACTAACCTGTCCCGCCAGGGTTAATTGGCTCAATTAGAGTCTTGTTGAGTTTCAATTCCATCTCTCTCTTTGACATGTTGTCAGGAGGTATCAGTCCTTGTACCTAGACATCATGCTGAGGAAAGGAGAAGATCCCCAAAAGAAAGGAAGACCCTCCACAAGATAGACTAACACAATGAGTGCAAAAGGGGCCTTGAGCTTGGCAGAGCTTGTGAGGATGGCACAGGACTTGGCAAGATTTCAATCTGTTGTCCACAAGGTCACTATGAGTCATAGCCATAGTTGTAGTCAGCTCGATGACACCTAACAGCAACAACCACAATCCTGTATTCCCTTCAAAGAAAGTCTCCCACCTGTTAAGCATGCATGTACCAGGCACTCTTCTAAAGGAAACAATTTGACAAGAAAGGTCTTATGTGATCCAGGCCCTTAGCTCCACTGACCCATTCCTAATGCTTCTCTCCCTCCCCCCTGTCTCTTTAGAGTCCCACCTCTTACAATGACTCCTGTCTGTCTGTGCCTTTACATCTGCCACACACCCCCTCTGGCTGTGATGTCTCTTCAATCCTTATCCACTTGATAAACAGCTGGTCCTTCCTTCAAAACCCCTGGGCATCTCTGAAGCTGTCTCATTCTCCTCAGGTAGGATTGATCATGGTCTCCTCCCTTCCTTAAAACTAGCTGCCATAAGGGAGCTCTGGTGGCCTAGTGGCAAGAGGCTTCACTGCAATTCCAGAGGTTCAAATCCACCAGATGTTCTGCTGGAAAGGGAGGGACAATCTCCTCCTGTACCAGTCAGATCTGATTTGATGGTACACACACACACAAAATAATAAAATAAACATTAATAAAAACCCAACTAGCAGCCGTCAAGTCAGTTCTAACTCATGGTGATCCCATGTGTGCCCATGTAGAACTGCGTGCCACAGGATTTTCAATGGCTGATTTATCAAAAGTAGATCATTAGGAATTTTTTCCAAGGTGTGTCTGGGTAGAATTGAACTCCCAACCATTAGGTTAGTAGACGAGCATATAACTTTACCTCTCTACTTTTCTGCATACCCTACCCCTGAGAGTAATAGCAACCTCACCGATGACCACTGGCTTTTTTATCTGAGTCTCTCCCAAGTAGGGAGTATCTTCAGGCAAGTGATGGACCTGTTTACAGTGGTTACAGGACTATATTTATTTGTCAGGACTCATAAATCTATTCACCAACAAGATTGATTTTTATTACATATAAAACATAATTCAGGGTTTTTAAAAAAATGAAACTGTTAAAGACTTCAAGAGTATTATGCTTCCCTCTGGGGTCAGAGAGATGATAACCATAATGTAAGATCATGCTCTGACTGCAAAGCCGTGTGTTGGGAGAACTCTGGCATTGTCAAAGGTTTGTTGGGAGGGAAGCTGAAAAATTCTCCCCCTACTTTGAACTTGGGCAAAAGCCTGCTGAGATAGGGCTGGGTACCCCAGTGAGAAGGTGGCCTGCTTTCCCTTAGCAGACACCTGTGTGGTATGGTCAATGAGGCGGTGGTGGTTCAGTGGTAGAATTTGTACCTTCCATGCTAGAGACCCAGGTTCATTTCCCAGTCAGTGCAACTTAAGCACAGCCACCATCTGTCAGCCAGTGAAGACTTGCATCTTGCTAGGAGGCTAAACAGATTGCAGCGGAACTTCCACACTAAGATGGGCCAGAAAGAAAAGCCCGGTGATTTACTTCCAATGCTCAGACAATGAAGACTCTGTGGATCACCACAGCATATGCCCCATCCACAACCAACCGTGGAGATGGGCCAAGCCTGGGCAGCATTTCAGTCCATGATGTGTAGGGCCCATGATGCATCATGGGCCAGTTTGATGACAGCTAACAACAACATGGCATGACTGGAGTATGTCGTCTCATTTTCAGATAAAGAATCCAACTCAGAGACATCAAATGACTTACTGGGCTAATGTAGGAAGTGCCAGAGCTGAGACGTGAGCTCTGTGCTCTGCACACCCCTCACTCCATCTTAGCGTGAGACTGGAGTCTCTAAATCCCTAATTTGTAGTCCTCCTCTAGGGCCCAGCCTCATCTCATATCTGTCTCCAAGCTCAGGATTTATTCCAATAAACCTGATCACAGGGGCCATATTCAACACTAAGCTGCTCGCCAGCTGTTCACATTTTGACTTGTGCTGGTCATTGGGTTTCTCTCCCTTCCCAACCAGAAAATGCTGACAAAAGAGCACGTAGGAAGGGCCAGGACCCCCCAGATCCCACCGCCATGCCTCTCTCTCCACTGCACCCCTCTGTCCACTGGCACTGTCCATAAGACACTTCCCAAGGTGGTCAGTAGTTTCCCTTTTCTCACCTTTCACTCATAGACAGCCCCTCTTTGTCCAGTCATTCAGTGAACAAATGATCACCAAGGACTTGTTATTTGCTGGGCACAGCAGTCTGCCCCCAAGGGTACTGGACCTTTTCTTTTCCCCCAAGAAGGCAGCAGGATGGATTGTGCCATGCTCTGTCACAAAGCTCTGTTTCTTCACTTTGCTTCTTTAAGCCACAGTTTCCTTATCGCAAAATGGATATGACATTGGCGTCAGGAGAGTGGCAGGTGGGAAGCAGCAAGAATTAATAAAGTAGGATCAAAGCTAAAACAAAACCCAGTCCACTTCTGCACCACCAAGCCAGGTGGATGGCCAACAAGTAAGAGATCCCTCGGGAAATCTCAGGAATTTGGAGCCCAAGCTGTTCAGAGTCCACACCGTGCAGGGCTGGACAGCTGAGAACAATGACCTCACACTCAGAACATGGCCACTAATTCCCACCTCCATGAGACTCCAGCATTGCACAGGGGGGAGAGTGCCTATCTTTCTTCATGAAGTGGCTGGTGGATTCAACCTGGATACCTTTGGGTTGGCAGCGCAGCTCCTTACCCACTAGAGAGTATTCAGTAACTGGGACTTAGTGTTAACTACTATGATCATTACACAGGCATGTAACCAGAGCATCAAAGGAGAATGGACGAGCTGAGACTAGAGGACTGAGAAGGGAGTAAAGCTTCATGAGACAGGTCCGTGGGGATGAGTGGGGTATTCTAGGCAGAAGCAACATCCAGATTAATGGCCCAGAGATGTGCAAAGGAAGGGGAGTTGTTACAGACTTTTCTTAAAATGTTCATAAGCAGGAGTGCAAACAGTTAATATGCTCAGCTGCTAACTGAAAGATTAGAGGTTCAGCCCATCCAGAAATGCCATGGAAGAAAGGCTTTGTGTCCTACTTTTGAGAGAATGATCTATGCTGACACATGTAGATCACCATGAGTTAGGGCTGACTCAATGGCATCTGTTTTGGGGGTACTTTTAAATACACCTAAATGCTTACGACTATTTTCCTGGCCTTTAGTACAAGTTCTAGAAATGTTAGTGATGGTGTTGATGATGAAGGGGATGTGAGCTGATGAAGGGGATGTGAGCTGATTTAGGCTGATGTTTGATGCCTGCTCTGAGGCTGGCCCTCACCTGGGTCCTCATTCCCTCCAAGACATGGGAGAGCCAGCTCTATGAGGTTTATCTTTAGTCCACAGCAGACCCTGGGTGCCGGAGACCGAGCCAGAGATGTGATGACAGAGGCACACTTTGGCAGCTGAAAAAGAGAGGAGAGGAACAGAGAAATGCCAGGAAACAAAGAAGAGAGACGCGGATGGGAAGTGGCAGGGTGATCTCTTCCCTCTCAGAGTGCCGCCTCCAAAGCCAGGGAAGCAGCAGGCTCAGAAAGCCCAGCCATTCACATCTGCCAGGGACACAGTCCTAGACTGAGCAATGAAAGTCTCTCATCCCAGTAAACCTCTCAACCTCAGGACAGTTGGGCACACACACACACACACACACACCCTTCCAGCCTGTCCTGAGGACTCCTCACAAACATCCCTGCATGACCCAAACCTACTTCTGGCAGAGCAATTCAGGACTCACCACAGCAAGTGGGTGCCTCTAGGAAGTCCCTGTGTACCTGGAACAGGAATGGCCTCCTGGGTTGTGGTGGGGACTTCATCCAGGCTCCCCTGGCTTAGCAGATGGAGCACTGAATTTCCCAGCACTAATCCCTCTGAGCGCCCTTCACAACCGAGATTAGTTCCTGACAGGGGGGTTACACATCTGTACATCTGTCAGGATGCATGGCACAGCACCACATGACCAAGATGCTCCAGGCCATTGGACAAGGCACTCTTACTCTCTTCTTCAAAAGGTATTTTACAAAGGGACTCTGATGGCCTAGTGGCAAGAAGCTGTGCTGCAGTCCCGAAGCCATGTGGTTTGAGGCCACCAGCTGCGGGAGAATGATGGGCAATCACCTCTGTGCTATTAACTGCTTCTGAAAACCCGCTGAGGTGCCAGCTATGGGTCAGTTCCAATTCTGTGATACCCAACAACAATGAATGTGATTTACAAAACTGAATGAAAATAATTTTTCAAAGATGAAAAAAAGAAAAAGGCATCTTAATTAAGCCAAATTCTAAAAGGAATGCAGAATTTCCCGGCTTCTCATTAACCCATAAACCCTTCTGGATACTGTCTACCTCTTGACATCTCTGAGGACCTATGGGCTCCAAGGAATACAATTTGAAGACCACTGGGGTTATTTAATCAAATAAGTTTGATGGATTGACACAGTGACTGCAGTAAGTGTATCAACTTGAAATGTGTCAGAAATTGTCAGGATGGTACAAGATAGGACAGGGTTCATATCTGTTGTTCATAGTGTTGAGATATATATATTTGGAATCAATGTCTTGGGGAAAGTGCCACCAGGGTACTCCTTAGAGGCAAGGATGGTGAAACTTTGTCTCACGTGCTTTGGACATGTTAATAGGAGGAGCTAGGCCTTGGGGAAATAAACATTATGCCTGGAAAGGTGTAGGGTCAACAAAAGAGAGACAGACCCTCAACAAGATCCACTGACGTAATGACTATAACAGTGGGCTTAGGCATATCCGAGACAATGAGAATAACACAGGACAGGGCAGATCACCTGTCGAAAAGGTCGCTATGGGTTGTTGTCAACCCAACAACACCTAACAAAACAATAACAAAATATGTTTTGTGAAGTTTATAGATGTCGTACACATACAAGGAAGTCCAGTGAATACCACTATCATGCAGATATATGCACCAACAACCAGAGCCAACGAAGAGGGAACGGAAGATTTCTACCAATTTTTGCAATCAGAGGTTGATCGAACATGCAGTCAAGATGCATTAATAATAATGGGTGACTGAAATGCAAAAGTTGGGAACAGAGAAGAAGGATCAGTAGTTGAAAAATATGGATGTGGTAACAGAAATGAAGCTGAGATAGAGTGATAGAATTTTGCACAGTCAATGATTTATTCATGGCGAATATGTTTTATAAGAAACATAACTGCAGGCTGTACACATGACTTTCACCTGATGGTATGCATAGGAATCAGATCAATTACATCTGTGGAAAGAACCACCGGAGAAGCTCATTATCAGCTGTGAAAACTAGGCCAGGTGCTGATTGTGGAACAGACCACCAACTACTCATATGCAAGTTCAAGCTGAAGCTAAGGAAAATTAAATTAAATCCATGGGAACCAAAATATGACCTTGACTCTATACCACCTGAATTTCAAAACCATCTCAGGAACAGATTTGAGGGTTTGAACACTAATGAGCGAAGACCAAATCAGTTGTGGGAGGATATCAAGAATATCATCCACAAAGGTCATTACAAAGACAGAAGAAGAAGAAAAGACCAAAATAGATACCAGAAAAGACTCTGAATATTGCACTAGAGTGCAAGAAGCCAAAACAAAGGGAAGAAATCAAGACATTAAGGAGCTGAACAGAAGATTTCAAAGGGCAGAGGAGGAAGACAAGGTAAAGTATCATAATGAAATACAAAGAGCTGGAGTCAGAAAATCAAAGGAGCTGAACTCGCTTAGTGTTTCTTAAGCTGAAGGAACTGAAGAACAAGTTCAAGCCTCGAGTTGCAATACTTAAGGGTGCTTTGGGCAGAATATTAAATGATCTGGGAAGCATTAAAAGAAGATGGAAAGAGTATATAGTCATTGTTCCAAAAGGAATTGGCGGACAAAGAAGAATTTCATGAAACAACATATAAACAAGTGCCTGTGGTGATGAAGGAAGAATTTCAAGCTCATCTGAAAGAATTGGCAAAAAACAAGGTTCTAGGAATTGATGCTATACCAATTGATATATTTCAACAAAAAGATGTTGCCCTAGATGAGCTCACCAAGTTATGCCAGGAAATCTGGAGGACACCCACCTGGCCACTGACTGGAAGAGAATGATATTTGTTCCCATTCCAAAGAAGGGTGACCCAGTAGAGTGTAGAAATTATCAAACAATATCATTAATATCACACACAAGCAAGATTCTACTGAAGATTATCCAAAAAAGACTGGAACAGCACATCAACAGAGAGCTGCCAGAAGTGCAGGCTGGGTTTAGAGGGGGTCGTGGTACTAGGGATATTGTAGCTCATGTTAGATGGATATAGGCTGAAAGCAGGGAATACCAGAGGAATGTCTATCTGTGTTTCATTGACTTTGCAAAGGTGTTTGACTGAGTGGACCACAACAAACTGTGACTAACTATGAGAAAAATGGGAATCCCAGAACACTTGATTGTGCTAATGTGAAACCTATACTTGGACTAGGAGGCAGTCGTCAGAACTGAGCAAGGGAACATTGCAATGGTTCAAAATTGGGAAGGGTGTGTGCCAGGGATGTGTCCTATCTCCATAACTTTTCAATCCATATGCAGAACAGATTATCTGGGAGGCTAGGCTCTATGAGGAGGAGCGTCGCATCAGGATTGGAGACCATTCAACAATCTGCTTTATGTAGATGACACCACCCTGCTTGCTGAAACTGAGGAAGACCTGAAGCGCTTGCCACAGAAGGTCAAGGACTGCAGCCTTCAATATGGATTGAAGTTCAATATTAAAAAAAACAACAACAACAAAGATTCTCACCACTGGGAAAATTGGCAGCATCATAATGGATGGTTACGAGAATGAGATTGTAAACACCTTTACTTTGCTTGACTCCACAATCAACAATCATGGCACCGGCAGCCAGGAAATTAAAAGACATATTGCATTGGGAAAGTCTGTAGTCAGAGACCTCTCTAAAGTACTGAAAAGCAATTATGTCATTCTGGAAACTAAAATGCCCCTGAAATAGTCCATGGTTTTGCAATCACTTGCTATGCATCAGAGAGCTGGACAATGACTAGAGATGATAGAAGGAGAATTTATGCCTTTGAGCTGTGGTATTGGAGAAGAGTATTTAATATGCCATGGACTGCTAAGAGAATGAACAGGTTTGTCCTAGAGAGGGAGAAACCAGGCTGCTCTTTGGAGGCAAGTATTCTGAAGCTTCGTCTGGCATACTTTGGACATACTGCAAGGAAGGACTAGTCCTTGGAGAGGGACATCATGCTTGGGAGGGTTGAGGGACAGCACAAGAAAGGAAGACCCTCGATGAGATGGATTGATTTAGTGACTCAGGTAATGGGGGTAGGTTAGTCAGAGACAATAAGATTGGCACAGGATAGAGCAGGGTTTAGAGCTGTGGTACATAGGGTCTCTATGAGTCATACTTGACTTGCCCATAACAACTACAACAACAATAGATGTTGGGTGTGACTGTCGGCATTCTGCCCACATTCTTTTTATGGTATGTGAATGGCTTGTGACAGAACTGGGACTTGGATTCCAAGCTGTCTGGATTCTTTTCCCATATGACCTACAGTCAAAATTCCAAGGACACATTGAATTAAAAAAAATTCCAGTTACTTTTTGTCATATTGTTGTTGTTGTCGATTGCCTTCAAGTCAAGCACAGCTCAAAGAGACCCTGTGAATAAAAGGCTTGAAGCCTTTCTATAACTCTCATCATTGATCAAAGTTCATAGAGTTTCCGGAGGCATGTTGTTTAGGAAGTGGATACCACTCCTCCCAAACTTGTCTTAACCTGAAAGCTCCACCAACCACTGTGCACCATGGGTAACCATTATGGCATTTGACACCCCCATGGCACAAGGGTGAGCATCACAGCAATCCTAGGTTACCTCAGTATAGCATATTGACAAAAGAGTGCTGTAGCAATCCTATAAGACAGAGTAGAACTGCCTCCATTGCCCCTAGAAGATTTTCAGGACTTAAAAAAAAATTCTTTCCAGGCCTATAAAACCTCAACTAAGTGGATTGACACAGTGACTGCAGTAAGTGGGTCAGCTTGAATGTGTCAGAGATTGTGAGCATGACACAGGATAAGACAGGGTTCATATCTGTTGTTCACAGCGTTGCTATAGGTCATAGTCCGAACTCAATGGCACCTAACAACAACAGACTTCACAGAAGGCGACTACCACATTTTCCCCCCACAAAAAGCTGTTTCACTGATCAAACTGCCACTGTTTTGGTTAGCAGCGAAGCATATAACCATTGTGCCACGAGGGGTGCTTGCAGCTTAGGTAAAGGGCTTTAAAACTCCCTATAGAGCCAGAGTCATAGTTCACTTGATGGCACATAACAACAACAACAACATACAGCTGGAAGGGATCTGAGTAACTTTGTCCAGACTTCACTTTATGGCTACTGAAACAGGCTCCAGAGGGGTAAGTACTTGCTCAAGGTCACTTAGTAAGTTCAGTGATAGTAATAGAGCTAGAACTTTTATATCATCTGTTCAGTAAAATCCTTGCTGAGGTTAAGAGTGGGCTGATAGGCTGTCTCTTAACCACAGATTGACCAACGACACTGTCCTTAGTGCTTTCTGTGTTAATTTTTTTCTTTTATTGGGAAAAACATATTGGGGGTACAAGGAGGTGAGGGTTGGGGGCAGAAGGGTGAGGATGGGCCAGGATGCAGTTGCAGAGCTGCACAGTTTGGTCG